>NC_139237.1:9819020-10419020 GCF_977018435.1 Lepisma saccharinum
TAAGAAAAGATATCCAACTTTAACCAACACAATTATAATCGAAACGTTGTTTTATATATCTTGGCTATGACTGTCTGGAAAAGTTAAAGGACGCCACGATTGTTAAATGTCGGTCAACTCATTATATTAGCACAATAAATTCTGGGTTCGAATTCCTACGTCAGTTTCATCTGTCTTACGTGGCAAATAAATAATCAATTAGAGCCAGAGATATATAAAGAGACAGTAAACATATCATTTTGGGGGAACGGGTACCGACTGCATTTACGCACTGAATCGGCAGTATTAAAAAAAGGTCGGCAATTGCTTTGGTAATATATCAAAAGGTAAATAAAGCAATCGCTGTTATTCACTTTGTTGATTTCTGGTTAAATATTTTTTTTACTATTTCATTGTTGATAATTTTATCGGAAGAAAAAATTCTTACACTCTACAGAAGAGAAATCACGTAATAATTTCCGAATAATAGTCACCATTTTATATCATATGCATATCATTAACATTATTCTGTTAAGCCTTGCATGTATCCTGCAGCGAAATAGGACACCTGCCAAAATACTTCATCGCAACCAAAGCAGTGGCTCAAAGGCCACGACAATAGAAATGCATGTTCCAACGAAAGTCAGTGGCTTAACCGTTATCCGATTCACGGCGCCTGGAGTTGTCTCGCTGAGAGCTCGAGTTTCGGTTTCGCTAGTAAGTGAGTGAACACTTATATACACAAGCAACAGTGGCTTGTGCATGGGGGCAATTAGTTGGGAATACAGTACTCCCAATATGATTCAAGTTCGCTGTATTATTAACTTCAACTGCAAATAAAGACGGCGAAAAGTGTGAATATTTTCTGCTATCGCAATTGTCCCCAATTGCGTAGTGGTAACGGTATCACATTTAATGGTGCGGTTCGGCGTTTGATCACCATTAGAACCTCAGCGGCTGTTTCCATTGGTTGATATTCACCAACAACTTCCCCGACAATTGTTTGCACGAAATCACACCCATTGCAATGATTACGGCAAACGTTTCGGAGCGTGTTGCAAACACTTTATAGACATTGCACCTTCAGTGATTGTGGCAGTGATTGAAGGTGCAAATATAACGATTATATTCTAAATGTAGTCCTGCATTTTGTTTAGTCTTTTAACAATGACAAGACTATCTATTAGACTAGATAAAACGATGTGTAGGGCCTCCCACATCCCTCAATCGCGGCTAATTTGGAGGTGCTGTGATGTGAACAAGAAAAAGCATTGATTCAATATTAACATATTATTTTTAGGTTTAGAGAATGATAAAATATGACGTGTGTAACACTCGTGAAATAATTCGTTCCCTATTTATTATGATGATAATTTTGCAATTATTTGCAACAAAGAGGAAATTATTCATTAAAAAATTGCTTCTTGAATTTTAATGTTAAAAAGTATCAATATCTATTCATGTCACTGATTGGGAATGATCTACCAAAAGCGCGGATTTTCATAAATGACTAGCATGTGAGTCAATATGTGAAAACAGCCGTCTCCTCGAATTAATAGCACGGAGTTAGTGTAGAAACTAGAGCCCCTGGTAGCAGCAGATTTTTCATTTATCTTTTAGGAAAGTTCAAGTTGCTGCTTCTCATATAGTACATGCATGCGAAATATTGAGGACAGAGTGCTGAAAACAATTATTCTGTCTTTCTTTGTTTCCACTAGCATTTCTAGTATTAGATGAGAGTATTTACGCTTTGAACGAGTTTCCCCCCCTTCCCTTGAAGCAACAATGCGGCGAATTCAGCAGTCTTTCAACAACCACCCCTTCGCCCTCTGTGATGTCTCAAACTTAAAATATATATTAGCTTCAAGTACATTAACTTGACATTTGTGTGAAAATATAAAACAATTTCCAATTGATTATAGGCGAGTTTAACCACAAATATTTAATTTTCGATAGTTATAACTGCGAAAGTCAGTTAACAAAACAACACCTTTAATCCACAATCATGCAATTATAATATATTTTACTTGAACGGTTATCCCATTTTCATATGTCCCTGGTCATTAACACTGTGTTACACATACATATCTGTAATTTGTCTGCAGAAATACAACAACTTGAAGTATGGGGGCATACATACTACTCACCTTGAAAGCACATCAAGTTGTGATACCGGTATGGTTGAATGCTCGGCGCACACCTGAAGGCGCCAATGCAAGTCTTATTCATCTTGCCACTTATATCGTGTGCGTCTCGAGAATAACTCCCGCAAGCACAAAGTATTTCAGGTCGGCTCTGTGGCTGAATGGTTAGCGTAGCGTGCAACAAAACTCGGTGTCCTAGGTTCGCACCCTGGAAAACCTTGACATGAAATTCTTTTTGTTCCAACAATCTGTTTCATCAGTCATCCTAACCTTCATGTTATATGGGATATCTGCGAGAGGAATCCTCAATTTGAGGAAGGCACAGCCATTTGCTGCTGTTATATAGAGATTAATTTGACTAATATTAGTTCTCGCTTTTGTCTCTTTTGGTAAATCGCTAATATTAGGATGGAATTGATGTGAGGGCAATAACAAGAATGTATGAGCAGTACGCAACAAAGAGACTTAATCTGAGTCTACACGCGAAAGCACCGATTGTCTGCAAAATGTAGCCCATCCAGAGCGGGATATGTAGAATTTGGACTATCATTTCTTTTGGACACTGTAGACATTTTTATTAATAATTTGTTCTCATGGTACTTCATTTTCACCAACTGCATCATGCTCTGTACTAATAACACTTGTAAAGTTCAAAACATTGATACATCTGATTAAAAATTACTCATTAAACTTCGTTTTCCTTTGAAACAGCCACTTTCAATATATATTTCGCCCGACAACACTAATACCGCACACGCACTAAAGGAAAACGAATCAATACTACATTATGGTAGCCACACTGCACGCGAACCGGTAAATCGGTAAACCGGTAAACAATGATGTTGATTCTGGTCGCCAATATCCCCCCAATTGACTTTTATTTATTGGCATTCAAAATGTTTACATTAGTTTTTTCGAGGAACAATTACTTATATTCGAACAATAGAATTGTACATACTGTTTGTATGATCTAGGTGACGTTTGAAAATATTGCATGGTGAAAGAACTTATTTAATTGCTAGATAGTCCTTCGTTAACGAAATAAGCATGTAGAAGGATTTGGCATGTTTCAATTTGCCATGGTTTTCACTTCTGCCCCTTCAGCATCTCATTTTTGTCTGGCCCTTGGTTATAGCCTAGGATAGTCTAATGGCAACCCCCCTTCCTCCCTGAGTCCAGGACGTGGAAGAGAGGTTGACATTTAGGCTGTTGCAGGAAAGCCATGCATTACACCCCGCTTCTGTTACCGTTATTTAAGTCCAAGGATTTCGTAAGCGTGAAAAATTCGCTCTACACAGGGACAGAATATTTTTTGTTACAAATCCTTGAACACTCTGTACATAATCTTGACCAACAAATACATGAACACCCTGTATATAAAAATTGACAAGCAAATACATGAACACCCTGTATATAAAAATTGACAAGCAAATACAAGAACACCCTGTATATAAAAATTTACTCTCCGCACTGCACTGACACTGTGAACTTTCGGTTACATAACACATATAATAACATCCTGAATATAAACATAATATGGAGAGTATATATATAAAACAAGAACAAGATGTGAGCATTTACGTGTCAGCTTGCATTCTTACGTCGCTCTCTCTTTCGTACCTGGGCGAACCGTGTCTCGAATTTGGCCTGTTCGTGTCTCTCGCTGGGCTCCATGGGATTCTCGCTCCACGGCGTCCTGCATCTCCTCGATCTGACTCCGGGCTGACCTATCTGCTATGTACGTTGCGCTGATAGAATCCATCCTGGACTTGGCCGTTCTGAAAAAAGCCGTCGTTTCTCCTTGGCGACGCATGAGTCGGACCTCCACGCCGTCTCCTGCCTCTGAACGGGCGTCTTCGTTGCGGTGAAGGTGGATCTTGCAGCTGGCGGTTCCTTTCAGCGCCTGGAGCGTGGCGCTGTCCTCTCCATCCCTGCTGGACTAGATGAACGCGCTGGTGTTTATTCCGGTGCGACGAATCATCTTCCGGTCGGCGCCGCTTGCTAAACTTCTCACCCCTGGTTTTCTGCCTCTCCTCCTCGCACTGAAACAGCTTTTCCAGTGTGAGGGACATCGCGTCGGCGTCAAACACGCATGCTCCATTGAGGTGACGACGAATTTCGTGTGGAAAATGGTACACCAGAGCGGCTATTATCTCCGCCGTAGTCATTTGGGGTTGCAGAGACTTGAACTCATTGTACCGTTTCCAAAAGTACTGGGAATACGTGAGTCCTCCGCCCCTGTCGTATCGTTCGTTTCGCACCTGCATCAGCATCCTCTCGACCTGCAGGGGACGTTGAAAATAAGTGAGAAACGCTTCTTTGAACTCCTCATATGAATTGAAGTTCCCCTCGTTCCTGTCCATCCAGTTCTTGGCCCGGTCCTGCATTAAACCTTTCAGAATCAGAAGCCTATCCTCGTCTGTCAGACCTAACTCACGGGCGGTAGAATTAAATTCCTCGAGGTACGTGGAAGGAAGAATTCTGTCAGCACCCGAAATTTTTTTGAAGTGCTTCCGGGATTCGGGCGGAAACAGAGCCCTCCTGGCGGCCGGCTGTCCTAACTGTACATCCTAGTCCCTCTGCTCGCGGCGCGGACTCAACCGTGGTGACGCAGTGTCTTCTCTTCGAAGGGGGCGGGGCGTTCCTGGAGCTCGCTGGTCGCTTTCCCCGTTTGAACAAGTGGCGACGTCGGCTGCCGGTGGTGACGTCAATCTGGGCTCCCGCGACGATTGTGAAGTGCCGCTGCTAGTCATGCTCAGTTGACGCACTTTCATCTCGAGGTCCTCAATCCGTTCGGAATTCCCTTCGGCTCGAACTGAAATTTCTCTCACTTGTCGCCCCAGGGTGTCTAAGCCACGGTCACATGTCGCTTCCAGCTGCACGCATTGTCGGGCCATCTGCTGCATACCTTCCTCCTGGTCGCGCACGCTCTGAGACAGTGTTGCCATCTGGTTCTCTTGGCGTTCGATCCGCACGTTGGTTTCGGCGATTTTGGCTTCGACACGGGATTCGCATTCCTGTACCCGAGTGACGAGTTCTTGCGTTATCACCTCACCGGAAGTACGGATGGTCCCCTGGAGGCGGTCTTCCGTCACTCGCATCTGGGTGCTGATGGCCTCTATCTTGGCTTCGAGCGAGGCTTCAATTCCGCTTCGCGTGGCCTCCATCTTGGCTTCCATCCGCAGTAGCATCTCGATGATCTGTTGGGAGCTGGTACCACTGAGGCTAGCTGCTTCGTCGACCCGTTCTGCACCTCCCGGAGAAACCTGTTGCTCGCTGGTCTCATTGGCTTGCCCTCCGCTGTTCGGTAGACTGGTTTCTTCACGCGGACTTAACGGGACATCGCACCGGGAGCAAACCTGGCTAGCTGTGCCGACGTTTTCACTTTCTGGGAACTCCTCGCTGCAGACATCGCAAATCACCCTTACGTCACTCATGTTTAAGTTCTCGATGCGGCGGTTGCGCAATCTCATGAAATCAAATATTCAACCCTCGGTCGACTCTCAATGCTCGCTGACAAGCGTAAACGTGAGCGCTCACAATATATACCAATATATATATTTAAACAATTCACAAACGAAAAAAGACAAGGGCGGTCGATTCCCCTTTTGCCAGAACTCAACTTAACGCCTAATGCCATATGCCAAACAAAAATTTTAAAATGCCTAACGCCTTAAGTAGCTGCCCTATTGCCTTAACAAAATAAACGCCTAATGTCTCAATTACCGCCTCACGTCAAAAATAAAACAATAAAATCTCACAATGAAACACAGTTACATGACACCAAAATACGCCTGACGTAGCCCTTACAAAAACGACATATACCTCTGCACTGAGGGTGCTTTCGATTTAAAATATACCGGTCCCTGTTCGGGCGCCAAAAATGTATGCTACGCCCTCCCTTGCCCGGGAAAACAAATGCTATCACTACCTAGATAGAGGCGGCAAAATCTCCCTCGGACAAGCGAAATAGCGTTACGGTCCAGGTTAAGTTCGTGTGTAGGAACCGGTGACCAACAGTGCATAGTAATAAGCCATATCGAATAAAAACAAAGACATATGTACTTTGAAATTACCCCCTCTTTACCTGTAGCCGGGAAGCGGCTAGCTGCATACCTGAAAATCACGGGTAGCGACATGTATACGAAAATGATATAGCCCAAAATTAACATGAAAATAAAAAGTATATTCTATTCATAACCAACAAAAATGGAATTATTACAGGTCCCCACACTTGCACTCTCACATTCTCTCTCAGATTCAATCCTCATGGGGTCATCGACACAAGAATTTTATACATGACATGTACAGGTTTTATGACGACAAGCCCTAATTATTGCATTCTCAATTAATTTTATCTTACTTTTTGTCTAATCAGGTCATTTGTGATTTTGCTCCAGTGCTACTTAAATCCTAGCCAGCCCTTACTTAAGTTCACCTTTTGTTTTTAAAAAAGAAACTAGTCGGCGCGGTGACGATACATTACTTGACCAGTATAAACAAAGGCGTCTCAACGGCAATTACATTCACGTGGGCGGACGATTTCCTTTTACAAGACTCACGCGGTTCCAAACATAACAAATAACCTCCGTTGAGTGGCGCAAACATATACTCTCTAGCAGGCGGGACTTAAACACTTCGCCGCGACGAGCAATTCATATTACCAGGCAAATACTTTAACAAATAATCACATATGCGACCTGACATAGCTAGCAGCGACACAGCGCTGACACATAAAAATGAACAAACCTCAAGTAGAATATGCAATTAAGCGGGCGGCGCTTTACTCTAATAGTACGCACTTTAAACAAATACAAAGGAGCACAAAAAACAATGAATTTAAGGTCATAAAAAAATATCACAAGGAATAAGAAAAATTGACCAGAGACGAATAGATTACAAATGACAAGCGCAACGGGAGTTCGATATAAAATTTCGAGTTGAGTGGGCGTTTTCAAAATGTCGACGAATTTCAAGGGCGTTCTCTAAATCAGTCGGGCCGTCACGTGTTCAGGTTCACACAGATGAATACATTACCAACTCTCAGCTTCCGAGGTGCATCCTGGCGTCGTTATGGGCGATTGAAAAACACATAGTATTCACACGGAAGGTTTCCTTGGTCGCGACGATGGAGATGCAAAAAGGGTTCAAACACCTAGTTCCCCGGCTCCTCTTCCTCTCGGGATCGGTGGATCTCCGTGGTATGGCTCGGTTCGGACGTCGCATCTGAGCGGTCGTTGTAGGCGTCGTCGGGGCGTCAACGTGGCGGATGGTAGGCGTCGTCGGCGTCGTCGGGGCGTCAACATCTCTCTCTACATCTCTCTGTCGCGGCTGGTAGGAGTCGTCGGCGTCGTCGGGGCGTCAACATCTCTCTCTACGTCTCTCTGTCGCGGCGGGTAGGCATCGTCGGCGTCGTCGGGGCGTCAACATCTCTCTCTACGTCTCTCCGTCGCGGCTGGTAGGCGTCGTCGGGGCGTCAACGTGGCGGATGGTAGGCATCGTCGGCGTATCAATAGGGCGGCGTTCAACGTTCTCTCTCTCTCCATGGCGGCGGATAGGCATCATCGGCGTAGCTTCTTCTGACATCGGGCGAATCGACGTAACGCCCTCATCTCTCTTCTCCCTCTAGCCCGCCATAGTTTCCGGTGTTCCTCGTTTCTCAAAAATTATAAATGGCGTAAGGTAATCACGGAAACACGGTTTCGCTTCAACATCCCCCAGCGGTTGAGGTAGGCGCACTCGTGTAGACTTACTGCCTATCATACACACTGGTGTTCGCACAACACAACAAAGCCCACTGTACACGAAAGGTAGCACGAAGGTGCTCTCGTTCCAAGAATCGCGGCAAAACTGTATATGGAGAGGTAGCCCGGAGCTGCTCTCGCTACAAGGATCGCGGTAAGACTGTGTATGGAGAGGTAGTACGGAGGTGCTCTCGTTCCAAGAATCGCGGTAAGACTGTATATGGAGAGGTAGCACGGAGCTGCTCTCGCTACAAGAATCGCGGTAAGACTGTGTATCGAAAAACCATGTCCTTCGTTTTATTTGGATTTTGAAAAAGGACGCTATGCGCACGTTGGAGTGACGCTTCCGAAAAGGTTATTCCACCACTCTCTATTGTCTCCAAACTAGGACGGACCGTGTCCGAAGTTTACTTGCGCGGATTAAGCTTCCGCCTGGCTGTCGCCCATAGCTCAATTGCAATCGCTGTCCACAAACTGATCAATTAGAACCGATTTGATCTGGCGTCCGTAATTGTCGCTTGATCGTGACGAAACTCCACACATCCGTCCTTGCACACATGCCGCTGCGCTGGTATAAGTTTCACATGAATCTGACCGTTGGAAACCGAGATATTTAAATGTTTGTCATTAAGGTCGAATTTCATAAGCTTTAGACGCATAGCGTGACCCTTCAGGTGCTCGCCCTTAACACACGCGAACGTCTCGTTCCTCCCGTCGGCTTGGCAAAAATCACATATGTAATCTTACAAATTAAAACTCTCAACACTTTGAATCAACACGTTTTTTTACCGCTACATACATGAATAATAATGATAATAATAATAGTGACGGTAAATCTGACTGTCACATAAGGAACCCTCTCCATTTTATTTGCAGGCAGTATTCCCCACGCTTTCAGTGCCGTACTCACAAATGCAGTAAAGGGATGTGAACTAGGGATGGCCAGATCCGGATCCCGGCGGATCCGAAATCCGGATCCGGTTGGTTCCGGATCCTAAGGATCCGGATCCTAAAATTTTTCGGATCCGGATCCGCGGATCCGGAATTCTCGGATCCGGATCCGGTACTTTCGGATCCAGAACTTTCGGATCCGGATCCGTTTTGCCATCCCACATGCGCTTCTTTGGAAAGTAAGAATGTGCTTATAACATATTGTTAGCTGCTAATATACTTATATATATATATATATATAATATACATATATACACACACATATATATATATATAGTGTCTGTGCGCGCGTGCGCGATTTGTAATTAATTAATACACTTACAAGGGAGGTCTAAGTCTCCCCCTCCGATTTCCATGAAACTTGGCAGGTGTATAGAGCCCCCGCCCCTTAAATATCAAGATGAGGAGAAATTGAAGTGTGGATCTGACCCCGAAACCACGTAAATATAGCATAGGAAGAAACAGGGGGCATAGGGCCTCTCTATACACCTGTCAAATTTCATGGGAATCGTAGGGGGACACAGGGGTCAGATCCCCACTTAAATTTGTCCTCATCTTGACATTTGAGGCGGGTTTTGCCCCCTAAAACAGTTTTTTTTGTCGAAACAAAACAAAAAACACGTATTTCTTCCTTTCGGCCCCTGTATACACCTGCCACGTTTCATAAATCGAAGGGGAAAACAGGGGTCAGATCCCCACTTCAATTTGTCATCATTTTGACATTTGAGGGGAGGTTGCCCCTCGAACATATTTTTAGCCGATACAAAAAACTCGTACTTCTTCATTTGGGCCCGTTTATACACACACCTGCCAAGAAATCGGAGGGGGACACTTAGATAACCTCCCTTGTTAGTCTTACACTTTGTAATTATATAACATTGCATATATTATAATGTTTTATTTTAATTTGTTAAACTGTAACTGTAGAACAATTGTATTCTTTTTGTATAACATTTCTATCTTGTTATATGTGTTAAAGGGTTCATCCTGGAATGGCATGTCTCACATTTATGTGTGTTTCCATTTCCAATACATTCGAATGAATACATATTCGTTTCAATGGCATTTACAAAATCACCTCTGACATTTTATGTTAAACAAGTAAGATTATTTTTGTGCACGAGTGTGTTAGCCGATGCGTAGCACAGTATTTTAGGAACAACACTTGAAAAAAAATCTTGTAGGACTAACTAATGAAAAATTTATTTGTAATCGAAGATCATAATACCTTTTAAGGTGTGGTAATATTATAATGGGATTGAGATACGAAGCTATCGGATCCGGATCCAGATGCGAAACTTTCGGATCCGGATCCAGATCCGTAACCTTTTATATCCGGATGAGGATTTTTCGGATCCGGATCCGTTTGGCCATCCCTAATATGAACATAAGGGGGTTATAAAGGAGTCCCGTTTTCGAATCCCGGTGGAAGCATAAGTGGTTCGGATTCCACTTTAAACTGTACGTCCAGTCCCGATTAGCCTTACTGTGCATAAAGTGGACTTAATACATCAACTCAAACAAAGGCCTGTTAAGTGACTTTCTTATTAGTTGACACGTGGTCAGCACATCGAATCCCTTTGCCGCTGTTATCTTTATCCTCTATTTCACGTAGCTCCCCAATTGCCTTCAAGAAACTGAAATGTTCGGTAATGGAACCTGTGATCACGCTAACTTGAGTTCTAAGTCTACTTTATGCAAAGATGGGCTAATCGGTGCTGACCTATAATTAAACGTGGTATCCGAAACACAACGTGCATAAGTCCAACAGTAAGCGAGCGGTCGGAGCGTGGGTGACGCAAGCAGTTCTTTACAATGTAATCCTTTCCTTGCGTTGTCAAAATGTTCAGCATTCTTGAACAGATGGTCGTCGCCTTTATTCAGTGCTAAGCATTTGTATCATCATGAACCTTAGACATCGAAAGTAGAGATGTAATATTTTTCTTTTTTGAAGCTTTTGACAACGAAGCACGGAAGGAAACTGGCAACAAGGCGGACTCGGCTAAAAGCGATGTGGAGAGGAGAAAACAAATGACTGTCAGTGACGAATCTACATATTTTTGGCCCATCGCAAAGCATTATTTAAGTTCCCTTGAATGTAAAACGAACACACTTGTGAAAGGAAATTACAAAACATTTCCTCCTGTTCAGTTTCTTGTATTTATGTATGTTGTTTGCGTGTGTCTGCAAACATTTGATTTTGTTATTTAGCGTCGCTTTTCTACCACTTTGGATAATCGCGACGATGAGGATGAGTGATGATAGGATGAAATTAGGAAATTGATGCAGGAACACTTACAAAGAACACCCACGTCCAGGGGGGGATGCGAACCGTAACCATTGGCTTCATAAACTCTGTGCTAAGCAGTCCGTGCGGAGATCGGAGTTTTTTAATGTATAGTTTTAAGTTCACTTTTTTTTGCACAGATCGGTTAAATGGGACAGGACCTATAGTTTTAAAATGACATCCGATCCACTATGTGCCTCCACCAGCTATCTAACATGCTATACCTCTGTAGAGGGAGGTAGAATTGGAGAGGTAGTGTTAAAATCATGTGCAGATGAAACTTTCGATAAGTCACTTGTGAGAGATGTTTAAGGATACAATTCAGCTGAGAATGATGGACCAATATCTGTTGCATAATATTTCTACATTTGTTCGCTTTTACTTTTAATTTGTCGAGATTTGGGTTGGGTATGCAGTGGTTGTTAGATAACTAAATCACGTTTGATGGTTCCCAACGTAAATAGTAATTTCGTTCTATCCACGGGATTTTCGCCCCTTGCTCCGCCTGTCTGTCGCAATTATTAATCATTCATTGGACAAACCATTCGCTAAATTAATATTACGCACGTTCTCTCCAAGAACCAAGTACTAAAGTTACCTGTTGCATTTCGAAGTCCCTCTCAATTTTCGTTTCACGCTACGGGGTTAAAAATTTCAAATAAGACGTCCTTATGTTTCTTTGTTTGATTTTCCTTGTAGATACAAGATTTAAAGAAGAATAATATAATATATAATAACGAAATATTGGATCACAGGTCTGTTCCTAACTAAATCGTCAAAGAAAAGCAAACGCTGTTATTAATTTCGTTGATTCATAGTTCATTCTTTGCTATCAACTTTATGTTAATTTTAGCGAAAAGAAAACTATTTCACTAATTAATCTTTAATAATAATAATAATAATAATAATCGCCATGATATATCACATGAGGTATAATTTTGTTACACATTGCTTGCAGCCAGCAGCGAAAATTACGTACCAGTCAAAATAATAGAAAGCACTACTCTCGCAGCCTGGCAGGTGGAACAAGTGTGTGTTGAAGCAGATAACATCCACTCCTGCAAGCAGCAGAAGAGCTCTGAAGTTGAATTATATCGAGCTGAGGCATTTGTACATCTTATCATGATGCAAGAAAGGACAAGTGCAAAAACATGCTTTTCTGGGTTTCAAACACTAAAACTTTAACCTTTCGCGCTACACGTAAACAAAGACGGACTGCAAAAAGAGAAACGCTCGTTTTTTTAAAATTTTTAGTTGATCTTTGTTATGAAGGAAAGGGTATATACAGCAGATCTTTGGAAACACTCATATAGTTTGCAGGTAATGATAATTCCGTGTTAAAGTATTATATTCTGTGAAGTAAGGTATTTTTTTGTCACCTAGTAACTTGGAGTTCTAAATTATAATTTGACTGGTACAGTCCGGCCAAGGGAAACGAAACTAGCTGGAAAGTACGATTCCAAACGCGAGAGGGGAAGCAGGTAGAACACCACCCTGTGGCTCTTGCCTGCTATAGTAAAGCACAAGCCAAAAAACCTGCGCCGACCCGCAAAGCCTGTCCACCGTACTCCAGCGAGGAGGGGAGGGGGAGAGTGGACCAGGCTTCCTTATGGCACGAGCTGAACGGAAGAAGGGAAAGCTACGCTGGGACTTTTCTTCCAAGGTTTTTTTCCTTGTGGTCGCTCTGTATGGTTCGCTTGCTGTGTTTATTACTGCTTTCTGTGTTGTGTTTGTGATGTCCCTTACAATTCGTAACAAACCGTTTCGAAGTGGAACAAAGAAAACAAAGACGTATTGGTCCCTGTTGCACATTCTACAAAACACCCTTGATATAATACAAACCACAAACCATTCAGATACTACATTTTCTTTACTGTATTTATAAAAGTTTTCATAATAATACTGTTGAATACTATTCTGATTACTGCTGTGTACATTTGTGCTAATTATACGATTTAATAAGGATACCAATTAAATTGAATGACCGAAAATAAAGTTCCATGTTTACAAACAAGTTTATCTACTAATGTGACGTAATGAATACTTTCCTGATATGTTCCATTTTCTTATATAGTATATGGATGGTTATTTTTTTCATTCTGTACCCTTACATAATTCGTAAACATCTATACGTATTTTGGCGATGTTGCTATGTTTGAAACTTCGTTGTTTTTTCAACAGCTGACGATTTTCACGAAACCCGCTTCCTGAACAAAGTGCCCCTATTTTGCCAATGAACACTTCCATTTGATGCATGCGTACTTTCGTCCATGGTCTGGGCTAAGGTAGCCAGATAGTATGTCTGTAGGGCCACCCCGATGGTGGCAATCTCGGTGCCTTGTTTGCAAGGGATCCTGTGTTCGATGGAGGCACGCAGTGTTATAATTCAACATTAAACTCTAGGTCCACCATGACTAACCTATTTGTACATAAAGTGGATTTATAATAAAACCTCAAATCAATTTAACTGATACTTCTAAGCTTTTAGGCCCAAAACATTAACAAAATATAGGATATATATTATTCGTAACTCCTTTTCGCTCTTAAATTTTACAGTGATTTTATACTTCTTTCTTTAAATCCTGCAATATTGTATATTTCCCAGTGTTGAAATTTTTCTATACATATATTAATGCTGGACTAAGAACGCCTCAATTTCCAATCAAGCTTTGTAATCAAGGGGTCCAGTAGAGACAGAAGAGACACATATTGGTTCGGATCCCATTCAGTCCCGATTAGTCTATCTGTTCACAAATCAAGCAGCAACAAGGATAAACAGAAACCAACATGGAATTCAGAAAGGGACATCAATAGCCACAGCCTTAGCAAAAATAATAGGTAGTCAAACAGCCTAACTCAGATTACAAGCAACAAAAAGGCTTGTTATTTCTTCTTGTTAGGTTGTTTGACTTCAGTGCTATCCTTTTTTAACTTTCTTGTTGATTACCTTTTTGTTTATTTCTTTATTTGTTTTTATTTGTTTACTGAATCTATTTGTTTTGTGTCTTGTAATATTATTTAATATAGTAACACAATTATTTTTAAAAATTGATATTTATCAACAAGCTTGTATATTTCTTGTTCAGTATTTGTCAAAGTTTAATTTATTTTCACTGCTATCTTTAGCAAGTAACACTATTTTGATTTTTAATATTTAAATTCATGAAAATTTACTGTAATTTTATATCAACTAACATACTCATTTTAACAACAATAACAAAATTGAACAAAAGTTCAAATAGCAGAAGAATTGTACTCTTAAATTATTAACTTTGAAAGAATTGTATTCTTAAAACTTTAACTTTGAAAAAGTTGTACTTTTGAAACATTAACTTTGAAAAATTGTTCTCTTAAATTATTGACTTTGAAAAAAATTGTACTTTTAAAACATTCAATTTGAAGAAATGGTACTCTTAAATTATTAATTTTGAAAGCACCAGAAATAATCAAGTATATGGGAAAGGAGGAGAAGATCTGTTGCTCAGAATAATAAATGTGGGATGGAAGGAAAATAATTTTGTTACTATAGTAAATAATATTACAAGACACAAAACAAATAGATTCAGTAAACAAATCAAACCAAATAAGGAAATAAACAAAAAGACAATCAACAATAAAGTTAAAAAAGGATAGCACTGAAGTGAAACAACCTAACTCAGATAACAAGCATCAACAAGGATAAACAGAAACCAACATGGAATTCAGAAAAGGACATCAATAGCCACTGCCATAGCAAAAATAACAGGTAGTCAAACAACCTAACTCAGATAACAAGCAGCAACAAGGATAAATAGATACCAACATGGGATTCAGAAAGGAACATCAATACCCACAGGCATAGCAAAAATAATAGGTAGTCAAAAAAGCTAACTCAGATATGAACCAGCAACGTACCTCAGATATCTAGCAGCAACAAGGCATAGAATAGAGTAAAGCAGGGCATGCTTATGGAGAAACTCAACAACATAAGAATAAAAGGGACAGTCAAGGCTATTTACAGAACAGAATTATAATTACCCAAATACGCTACATCATACATAGCACCTGCGAATAGGAAATTAACAACATCAGCAGTAACTACTTATACCTGCTAGAACAACTAAGCGACTATAGTTAATCAGAAAAATACATTTTCACTAACTACTTTACCTCTACGTTAATAATACTGTACTAGCAGAATGCTAAGGCTTCAAAAGAAAGCTCGCAGAACAAAGTACAGCGTGGGGTATAGGGCCCCATGCAAATGATTATTCAAAGGAGTTTCGTAGATCAATAAGATAATAGCGATTATTCTAAGTACTGCAACTTGACCGAAAATAGGAAACCTACACAAGATCATCAACACAAGAAGGAAAGAGTACAAATAAGTACAATTGTTCGGTTTGAAGGTAGTGAATATATCGAATTTGTGCAAAAGTTTGCATTATAACCAGTAAATGAAACAACGTTTGCCTTAGAATAGCACCAAATAGCATTCTTATTAGATTAATAACAAACTTTCTGATGCAGTAAAGTATTGACTAAGGCTGAATGATTCAATTACTGTAAAATATTAGTCTCAGATTGAAGTAAATTAAGTATTAACAATACCATTTTTTGTAAAAAAAAAGGGTTGTTAATTCCTCTGATAGCAGCAATATCAACTTGTACACAGTAAAATGTTGTCTGAATAGCTGAAATTGTGATATTAGAGTAAAAAATAAACCTAATCTTCAGCTAAAGTTGAAAAAACACAGTTTGTGTGTCTAAATTGCCATGCAAACTCTTCCTTGAATCGTTCAAATAGCATTTTCTGAGTAATATTGGCCCTAACAGAAAAAAAATCTGGTCAATTTTACGTGAATCCAGATGTTTATAAGTCAATAATCAAAGGGTCCGTGGTTCGCAACCTAGAAATAAGGGCGAATAATGGGTCGCATAATGGGATCGCATCCACTTTAACCTGTAGATACTGGAACTGCTTGTTCCTAGTTCATCCAAATTCCTTACGGTTTAGGTCAAATCGTCTTTGCAATGTTACGAAAGGCGGAAGAAAAAACGTGTAAATTACTTCTGCAAAATAAAATTGGAACCTCAAAGAAAATCAATACACGCGTGTAAAAATATTGGCGGCACCTGACTTCCATTCAACTCCCATAGGGGGAACATAACAATAGAGTCGTTTCTTCCCTCCCGCGTCAATGATCGCTGGCGGTTTGGGGTGACGAAGAATGCAACCTCGTAACAGGTTCTTGCGGTATTCTTCCCCTTTTTTAAGAGCAATTATTATCAATATTATGCATTCTGCCCGTATACTTCGTTTTCATATGGGCGACATCGTGAAATTTCTTCGCCTTTAAAGCGAACATATAATAACGCCATATATTGTGTTATAATATCTTCTCCCTCCGATCGCATCGGCACCGGTTGAATTCGGGAAAATCCAGATCCTTAATTATAGCTAATATAATCCAGCACCGTTGCCACATGACGTAATCGACGTCTGGAAACCTTGCATGACGCCATCAAATGGCTTAAAATAGCCAAAACGTGTCCTGAAAACGCTTTAACTTAAAGTACCACCACTGAATAAATGATCCGTGACTCATATCCGACTGAAACACATATAGAAAGTACAACAATAGTGTTAGATTAGGGTAAAAAACAAACTCCATAATAGTGTCTTTTGTACATTAATGGAAAAACCATTAATTTCAAACTCCCACGTCTGTATAAATCATCAGTGACCCATATCAGGCTGAAACACATATATGAATTGCAACAACAGTGTTAGGTTAGGGTAAAAAACGAACTCAATAATAGTGTCTTTTGTACATTAATGGAAGACCATTAATGCGAAACTCCCACGTGTGCATGTGGCACCCATGACTCATATCCGGCTGAAACACATATATAAAGTACAACAATAGGGTTAGGTTAGGGTAAAAAACCGAATACATAATAATATCTTTTGTGCACTAATGGTAAACCATTCATTTCAAACTCACACGTGTGCATGAGTCATCGATGACTCATATCCTCCTCCATCCTCGACACGTGACGCTTGATTAATTAACAATAGCGTCATCTTTCGATAAGGAATAAAATAAACATTAATGTCAATTAAAGGGTTCATTGTTTGTTTCCCATCTACTAAGCTTCTATCACAATTAATCTAAGCTCACACAAAGATAGCGGCTGAGCGAGCCACTGCATAGCAAAGAAAGAAACACGTAATCATTGAGAGAAACAATGAATTTCGAGGCTGCAAATTTTTTTGCAAATGTCCAGGTTTGAACTCTCAAATTTACTTTTTGACTAATAGTATTATGTTGTAAGCCAGTGAGGATATGAGGTGCTTTGCGTATTGTTGTTTTTCGACATAATTTTCATTGTTACAATTCTTGATATAGGCAGCATTTCACAATAAGTTCTTAATTAGTTTTGTTTTTCAAGTCCATTTTATGCACAGATAGGCTATTCGGAACTGGGCCTACAGTATAAAGTGGGATCCTAAACTTTATATGTCTCCACCGGGTATGGAACCCAGGGCCCCTTGATTCCAATGCTTGACATTATCACTACGTCATAGTGAAGGCCTCCGTAATTGGTTACATCTGCATGGATTAACATAACTTCATTTTAAACATATTTCGGACACTAAATAGAGTTCATTATCACCACAGACTGGATCGTTCTTCTCTTGTTACTATTCAATAGAAAATAAGAATTGCTTCTTTCACTCCAGGTTCTATCGTTGCTATTGATTGTCGAAACAACGATGTTTCAAGCTCCGAAGCAGACACCGAAGATCAGATTTTTGTTATTTCACGCCATTGCTCTGCCATTCTCTGTTAATTTCGATAATAAAGATTAAAGATGTGACAGGTGGAGGTGGGATGAAGACCAGATTCTAAACCCAGCTATTCGACTTTGTAGCACGTTACGCTAACCAATTTCCCACGGGGTTGGCGTTTCAGTTCATCAAATCACTCTTCGTCATTCAAATTCCAGAGGTAGCAAAGCAACGTAACATAACGAAAACAGAAGGCAATAACATATACACTTCTCATCACCCAGCAAATCCACACAGAAATCTCTTCTGGCATTCGTTTTGCAGATTGACCTTGAGGATTAAAGATCGCCGACTTCCTGGTTCAGCTCGAGACAATTCAGGTGCCTTATCAAAGCTGCCCTGAAGCACGCAGGGTTTCTAACCTACTTCGTCGTGAGTTCTACTATTACCTTTGCCGTTGTTTGTAACTGTTTGGGATTTGCGAATTCAGTCGGAGTTTCAGAATGTTCCACAGCATTCTTTGAGTGACTTTGGTTAACAATTCCCCCATTCAATTCTAGCTCGTTAAGATACATGGCCGTAACTATTGCATATTTCAAGGTCAAATCAAGATCTGATAGCAGTATATTTCTACCGCGCACACTTCTCATACCAAGGATAAATACGTCGCAGCACATTGAATCAATGAGATCACCAAAATCATATATTGAGGCTTTCTATTTGGTTTGCACAATGAAATCAGGAATGTTTTGATTACATTTCTGTTTAATAAGAAAAAACTTATGCGTTTCAAATACGAGATTCTTCTTGGGCTCATAAAGGCAGATCAATGTTTGTTAAATTTGAGCAAGACTGAGCTCTGATATTGATTTAGGCTGTATAAGATTATAGAAATCAGGATACGATCTGTACTCTATTGCTGCTAATAGAACTAGTTTAGCCTTATCATTGGTAATGCCTGAAGCTTTGCAGAAATGTTCTAATCTATCGAAGTATTGTTTAATACTTTCCTGCTCCCTGCAGAATTGAGGAAATTGTAACAACTTTTGCATTGAGTATAGAGATTCTTACCTCCAACAGAAAGCTTGAAGAACAATCACAAGAAATAACCAGAATTACGAGATATAAGTGACAAATGAAGTTCCTTAGATCCTCGTCTCCATTGTTGAGTTTCGGGTTCTTTCTGTTCGTCGGTGAACCAGGAAATGGAGTAAAGAATACAACTGAATTTCGAACACAAACAAAAGTATATAGTTCACGAACACAATAAGAGAATTAGTACAACTTAAATAATGGTATAAAAGCAATAAGTCTCATCAAGCAGGACGGCTATGACTTTGAGGCATACATGACAGAAACTCTAACACAGACTGATGAGAAAAAACACCTAATAACCAGGTCTGGCGTTCACTGCTGATGCAGATCAAGCCAGGCTTATATGTTCAATTGGTGTACGACACAACGTCACTCGTAAAACCAAAGTTTGCAAGTTTACATATAAATACATTGCGATTTAATTTATCAAAACTTTTGAGAAATCCACGTCAATAGTGTGAACACTTGACCTATTATGAATTGCATTATACACATCTTGAATTAAATTTACTATTTTTTTAAAAAAAGGATCTATGAGGATAGAATCCATGTTGGTTACTATATATGTAACTTTTTACATGATTAAAAATTCTAGTATATATAATTTATTCTACTACTTTGACTGGAGAAGTGGGGATTGCAACTGGTCTATAATTTTCCATGTTACTACTATCTCCAGATTTCAGAATTGGGCACACGCGTGTTAATTTCCACATATTTGGAAGGGTATGTATTCTAAATTTTAAATTAAATACCACCGGATAATTTTTTTTAAGACCTCAGCACCCCCTTTAAAAAGTAAGGCGGTATGCCATATGGACCTGCTGCTTTTTTAGGTTTCAATTTCTTGATAGCATTATTAAACTCGCATTCATTATTTCTTTCAATACATAATGGATGTGCAAATTGTAACTCGTCATTTCCTTGATACTCTATAAGAACTATGGGAATACGTATAAACAAATGTAAAGTAGTGTGCAAGGTATCTGCAATATCCTGACAAGTATCGAAAACTTTTCCATTGAAAACCATGGCACTATTAATGTTGCTACTTTTATTATTTTTGATTTGAACAAATTTCCAAAAAGAGCTTGTATCATGTTTGATATTCTCCTCGATTTCCTTAGTGTAATTAAACTAAGCTTTCTTTATCAATAATTTTGACATTTTCCTGTTTTCCTCATACAATAATTTACAGTCCTCTGCATGTTTCTAACATTTTCTGTGATACTCTTTTACCTTCAATATCTTAATAATTTATTTCGTAAACCAGGAAGGGCATTTATTATTTACATAAACTTTCTTATTTGGAATTGATTCTTCGAAAACCGTATTTTTCTAAATAATAAAATTGGCTTACTGCTTCCTCTACGTTTCTGAGACTACTCAAGAAATTCCAGTCAGTGTTCAGAAATAACTCATAGATTTTCAGAATGTTTGCTCCTCGAAAATTGTACACTAAAATTGTATCATTTTAAAAATATTTGATAGTTTCGTTATGCTCACATTTATTATTAAAGCGGGGTGATGCTTGTTATCTTTAACAAGAGGTGATCCCTTTCTACAAACTGAAATGTTATTTTTGGTTTTAGTTAAGATCAAATCCAGTGTTCAATTATTACTATTCTTAATATTTTTAATGGATTGTAAGTTGAGTAGACTTAAAATGTCATCCAATACTCTATAACAAATTCCTCAATTTTGTAACATATAATTTGAATCAATAATTAATGTAAGGTTGAAGTCACCAACAATAATAAGATTATATAGTTTTGGATGTCTTCATGGTCTTTAAATATCCTACAAAATTCTGCATATTTTTGTCTACATTAGATCCAGGTGTAAAGTACGCAACAACAATAATATATATTATGTTAAATATGGTTATTTTTAACAACATAGATGAAGGTTATCATTCAACTTTATGTGCGTAGAAATAATACCTTTCCTAACTGCAATGGCAACTACTCCTTCCCTATTATTAACCGGTTTATCATGCCAATAAACGTTATATATCCCATTGAATTGTTCGACATCACGTATACCCTGATGTAACCATGTGTCTGTAATGAGTATAATGTCGTATCTATTTGAGATAACATTTATTTAGAATTCTTGAATATTTGTACACAAGCCTCATAGATTTTGATAGTAAATTGTAACCTCATCTGAAGTAGCATATATAGTATTATAGGTTATTTACATCTTCAATCGTCTTTAGTACATGCACATCCCTATCGTCCTCTTTCTTCCTTAATCTTATATTCCCTGAACTATCTACCCACAAATAGGCATAATTTATTTCATACTTAATTTTTCTGGATTTCCCATACACAATCTTTCGATAAGGTGTAAGGCTTTGATTAATATAGATAATGTCATTATTCGTGTATCCAAATTGAGTACAATTCAAGTTTATTTTTAACTTGCATTTAACAAAAGTTTTCCTTATAAGTAAGCCTAAAAAATTTACAATTATTCCACCTGATTTTTGATGAGGTAGTTTTATTTTCAATCTTTGACAAACATCAATCATATTGTAATCTACATTCACATCCAAGGCCACTTCCACATTGTTTACAACATTATGGGTATTTCATTTGGGGTTTCGGGTACACCATATACTCGTATATCCAACGTGTTATGCCTTCCATATTGTGATGCTGCAGACAAAGTTTGATGTATTATAACCTTTAGTTTCTTAGATGTTATACGAAAAGATCAACATTTATGGAAAGAAAAGTAAAAGCGTATTTCCTGATTTAAGACTGCTTTACATTTGCTCTTTAATATTATTTTCATTTGTCAGTTTTACTCCTATTTTCCTAAATTTCCAGACTACATACAAATAGGAGAGAAATTAAGTACAATAAATAATAATTGTCCTTTCTTGTTTGTTCATAATAACTAATGTAGCAAAGGATGGATCTTTGGATGTCGCAGCAGGAAGTGATTCCAGCGACCAAAATGTTTTGCCGGATCGGAGTTGCAGTATTTTCCGACTTTCTTTAAGCACAGCGGAAGGTAGTTCGGGGCAAGCGTACAGGACCAGTAATAATTCTCACCAACGTGAATGGTGAACGAACATATGTATATCTACTAATAAATACTTACTTCCTGTTTGATTTCCTATGATTTGATTAACAATTGACTGTACGTGTTGAGACGTGCCTTTTCTTCCGTTCGTAACAGATGAAGGACAGATATCACAAATTCATAGATTTGGTTAATTCTACTTAGCTTTTCAGTCAGTTTTGGCAAAGATGTGAAGATGTGAAGCCGGTAGAACAAGTGAAAATGTGATTCGCAGTGATCGTTCAGGCCGAGTTTTTAACATGTGATCCGGGTGTAAAACATGGTAAGTGGTCATTTAAAGTTACAATTTCCATCATGTAGTCCCTCGTAAATGGAGTCGAATCGTTTGTGAAGTGATTCGTTTCGTCAACAGATGACAGAGCTAGACGTGTTGAAAGTTATGGTATCTTCCAGTTGTTTCATGTAAAGTGTGGTAACTAGAAACGATGGCTGCGAAACGGCTGTTAATGAATTGCAACTTGTCAGAAAATTCGCGAGAATTGAGGCAACATCAAAGATGAGAAATAGTTAGAGAGAGTATAAAATTCCCATAACGACCGGAATATGTACCATCGACTAAGAATGAGGAGAATGAAGAGATTGACAATAAAAAATACGATTAAAACTGTGCATGGCCACGTATATTCTATTTCCTGTAAAACGTGGTATCTACTGTAGATACCATTGTGTACATGCAGCAGTGCTTAGAATGGCAGTTTCGGATTAAAGTTTACTCTCATACCTGGATGTGAACCTCGACCTAGTAGAGAAGCACATACTTTTATTTTACTAGATATAAATAACAGTAGTCACATATAAATGATTTTGATTTTTAATTGGGTATGCGCATTTAAGGCTGCTTTAAGATACCATGCCTTACAAGCAACGTTAAAAATGTATTACACTTATGGAATATGTAATTTGATCTGAATCATTTTAATCATTTGGAACAGCTTGTTTATAAAATATTCCTTTCATCATTCTGTAATGCGCATTTTAAAAGTTATAATATTTTGATTATGGACCTAATAACGTATTTGCAATTTAATTAACTTTCGAATTTATGATATGCGTGACTTTGATTAAAGCAAATTATTTTATTGTTCATATTGCACAAATGTCATCTCCATGGTTCGAAGTTATAACTATCTTAATCCATAAGAGCTAAATAACAGTGAAAATTATTAAAAACTTAAGCCCTGTGTACATTTGAAATCATCCTTTAGAAACATGTCAAGTTAAAGAAAAATACAACAGAAAGTTACAAGGTCATAATGTGTCTTCATTTATTTGCTTTACTTCGCGTCTTGTGTCACTTTTTGCTTATTTGCAAAGATGAAGGTGAGTGATGAAATGATGAAAATGATAAACAAGCACTCAAAAACATTCACGCCCAGGACAGGATTCGACCCCATTACAATGATTTCCTAAATACTCCTCCACGCGGGCCGGTATTGTTATCTTTTAAAAAAAATGTCTTTCGATTTTCGAAAATGAAATTTTTCGGTTTGTCGAAAAAAAATGTTTTTAGAAAAAATATCCGAATTATATTTTTCTTCGGTGGTGTTACTTGCACTTTGTTTGAGGGTTGTTCAAGGAATTGTTGTAGTTATCATATTTTACATGTAACGATATTATCAAAATGAGTAATCAGATATGGTTTTATTCAAGCTGACTTGTGATGTCAGTTCAATAATAATATTTATAATACTTATAGCAACCATAACAATTTGTAACACATAAATGAAAAATTTTAATGGTAATAATTTTATTTAATAAACAATAACCTGACATACATTTTGTAACAGGTTTTTGGTTTCGTATGTCTATGACTGAAACGAACACCATCAGAAAAGTAGATTTCATCGTTTTTATACATTACTATTTAAAAATAATTCACGTAAGTTCTGTAGGCTTGTGATTGAAAATAACTTCCTTATATCTATATGGAGATCAATATTCATAAAAAAATATGTTCATAAATGAGCGGTTTTTCAGCTTCACATAATTACTAAACACACACACAGAGGCACTATTTATTACCTTAGCATGCCAAACAGAATGCGATTCACAAACTACTCTTGACTGAAAACTGTGTTACGTTGACTACCCAAATTTCATACAATGGCAATACTAGATTTTTTTATTCAAAAAGCAATTTATACCTAAAATGGGGATGACCTCTCTTTTTTAAAAAAATGAAAATCTATAAATCATATTTTTCGAAAATTAAAAGTAGAAGTACGAAAAAAATCGAAAAACAAAAAAACGAAAAATATTTTTTCCGATAAACGAAAAACAATTTTCTTTCGAAAAACGAAAAACATTTTTTTGGAGAAAAACAATTGTTCTCGAATTAAGAAAACCATTTTTTTAAAACGATTTTTTTTATAAACGAATTTTTTTCGTAAATCGAAATTTCTTTCGAAAAACATTTTTTCCAAAAAACGATGTTTTTTTTTCGAAATACGATTCTTTTCTAAAAACGAATTATGATTTCTTTTTCGAATCACAAATTCAGAACAGGTTATTGTTTATTAAATAAAATTATTGTTATTATTAAGGGCTTTCATTTTTGTGTTACAAATTGTTATGGTTGCTATAAATATTATAAATATTATTATTCAACTGATATCACAAGACAGCTTGAAGAAAAAAAGTATCTGATTTTTCATTTTGATAATATCGTTGCATGTAAAACGTGGAAACTATACAATATTTCCTTGAGCAACCCTCAACCAAATCACAAGTAGCACCACCGAATAAAATAATTCGGATGAAATATCATTTATCTATGATAGTAAACGAACGAGTAAATCATATTTGCTGTAAATCGTTTAGATTTTTTTAAATTTGTAATGTAGTTTTTCTTGAAACATGAACTTTCAATATCTCGAAACCTGCATTTTGTCAGTTACCATGTTGTACAACCGAGTCCTTCAAATATGATGTTAAGTCTGTAATTATCTGAAACGGCATCCACGTTTCCTTCGTTGTTCTGACACCTGTATCTCATATTTCCAATTTGTAATCTTGAATCGATTAACCTTGCAATTATCTTTTACTTATTTACTTTAGTACTTTTTTAATTTAATTTAATTTACTAATAAACTTCATGCAATACAAAGCGAATAATAATAAGAAATTGGAAATGTATTTTCTATTTTACCTTGTTTTCGTGTCCGGTTTGAGGATTGTGTTGAAGACGAAACACAAACCTTTATAAGTTTCTAATGTTACAAACTTCTCGCAACAGTCAAATTGTTCAAGTTTCCAACTGCATGATACAAATAGAGTACTACAGTTCCGAATCTGAAAAACATAAAATACCAATATCTATTTCTACGTAAAGCATATATTAAGAGGCATATATTATCTTATTGTAACTAATATTTGAATAAACTGATCAGAAAAAGAAAAACAGGGGAAATGAAATTCGCAGAAAACGTAGGCTCTGACATGTATTTTATATGCACCAGCGCATCAACTGCACACCTCTGAATGTTTAGGGGTGGAGGCCAATTTTATTAGGGATCACCTGTTTTACACAATGTATGTTAATGAGCCACGAGGACAGGACATATTTTTACATATGGCTTTTGTTAACTTGAGTGATTTAAACAGGAAGAGACAAAATGTGTTTCATGTAGACTGCAGCTCTTGGCCAGTCTTACGGCGAGTGTCCTACATGCTGGCAAGGGTAGTGAGGAGACTGGAGGCGACCAATCCAGTACATTGACAAACGCAATAGCCTCCAGAGCGAGGCACGCGCAGCATTTCCTTCCGCGACGTCGTATCTCTAAGCGCCGCCACTATTGTCTCTTGGTCAGCTGTGTATTTCCCGCTCCCCTTGCCAGCATGTAGGACGCTAGAAGTAAGACTGGACAAGAGCTATAGGGACTAAACAATGGTGTCGTTAAATAACCCTCATCATATCTTCATACGTGCAAAAATTCAAGTATCTCGATTACTTGCCGCAACTTAAGAGGTATAATAAAAAATGGAATTATTTTATACCTGTCAAAATTGTGAGGTGGCCAATAGGGTTTTTGAAGTACTATGATACCGCGTCTGTACTTATAAACTGCCACCTTGTGGTATTTCGATGTTCCCTGATGCTCGATTATTGGAATTTAAAACATTTGGCTTTAGTTGATTCCGTGAGAATGACGAACCAAAAATCCGCATATTTGTGCTGTTTTTAATATTTTATGTGGATCTGTGTCTCAAGACTGGAGCATTAAAACTCCCACCAAAGAAAGCTCCTTCAACTATGGATGATTCTGAGCCAGTTCAACGGAGTTCCAAATCGGAAGAAGAGAATGCTAAAGACTTCATAATAGAAGAGAGTATGACTGATACTTACCATATAGTTCTAAGAGTATTTTCTTTGATATATATTTTAAAATAATTGTTTGTTTTACTAGATGTCATTAAAATCTAAAACACTAAAAGTGCACGAATGGTGTTAGCAAATACAATATTTGCAAGAAACTGATTTGAAGAATTCTCATTGGCAGTAAAATTAAAATTTTGTTTCGGTTGGTATAAATAAAATGGGGCTCAACGATCTAGTCTTTGTTGGACTTCATCGATGTCGAAGAGATATCATCCAGAGAGAGTGGGGCGAAAGTGTAAAGGAAAGTAAATTATATCAATCCTTCCCTTGAACTCAGGAAAATATGCTGTGATTTGACTATATACCTTCAAAAGGCTTAATAGACCTTCTTACGGGTGTAACGACCCTGTTTGGTCGCCATTTAATTCTTATTAGACCTTGCGTGGTCACTATATTCTTTTTAATCTGATGAAAGAGTTAAGCGGAATGTCCCTGCGAGGCGTACGCTTTTAGTTTAAATGTATTCAGTAAACGTTAACGGTTCCACCTCTACGTTTACGAGCTTCACTCATTATTAGACCCTGCGTGGTCGCTATATTCTTTTTAATGTTATCAATTATTGTCATTTACATCGTTCAACGTGTTGTTTAGAATAGCAGAGTCCTGCGAGGCTCATTATTAATTGTATTATCTGAATGCACACAGTTTTAGTTTATATTGTCACGTGCATCTAGTGATTTTCCCACTAGTGATTTCTCAATGTCAAAACCTTGATATTTCTCAGTACGAAGGTTGCAATATGTAAAAAAATGAGTTAGCAACGCGTACTTGTAGTTAAAATTTTCACCACCCATGCGCCACCGCGAGTATAAAACCCAGCACAGCGAGACCGGAGCTCAGTTGGCTCCCGGATGTCAACTGGCAAACATCTTGGGAAAAACCGGCCATCCAGCCAGAAGCCTAGCAGCCATCTCAGAAGGAAGGAAGGAGGAAGAAAGAAGAAGAAGAGCCTAGCAGCAACCTAACTACCCGGTCTAGGTGCCAGGTTCTACCTGCCTGGCTTGTCTAGGAGCACCTAGACCTCCTTCCTAACCTGCCGCCCTTGTACAGGAGACACCGGTCGGCTTGCCGATTCCTAGCTAACGCCGGGGGTGTCGCGGCATCCTTAAATCCTTTACCCTGCGCCCGCTTGTCGGAGGTGCCGGCTGGCTACGGCCAGTTCCTAGCTTTGGTTGGGGGCACCGCGCACATACTACTTTCTCTTACAGGGGAGTCCGTGACGTCAGCAGCGAACAGCGCCCTAAATAAAATTAGGTCCCTATACTCCCCCTGGCGCCTCACTGCGAGGAATAAATTGAATGGTCCCTTTCCCCCTTTTGAATCCAGAAGTGGTGAATGCACGTGTATGGTAAATGTAAATGCACTTGAGTGATAAGGGTTAAAGACTACGGTGCTAACAGACTTTCTTACGATAAGTTTATAATAAACATATAATATATATATAAAGCTGTTGTTCACGTTTTACCCAGCAAGCCCTGAGATATCTAGAATCTGTGTTCAACGACTGGTAAGAAGTTAGCATTTATGGGTAGACTTTTTCCGTCCTCCTAATTGAAGTGTTTAGAGTGTGGTGGGACGTTGCAAAAGAATTTGGCGCCCAACGTGGGGCCCGACAGAACAGTGCAATTAAGTGAAGCCAACCGAACCGTGCATTAAAAGGACTGTCCAGTGAAAGTGAAAGTGTGGACTGTTTAAACATGGACCAAGAATTTACTGGTATGAACCTGAGAAGTAGAGGGAGGAAGACCATGGATTCAGAGTCTGGATATGGTTGCTGTGAAGAACTGGGAGAAGAGGCAGCACATTTCCAGTGTTGCCAGTGCCAACGCCAAATTCACTGGAGCTGTGATGGAAAAGATGTGGCTACCTTCCCTCCTGTAGGAGTTAAATGCCAGACGTGTGAATCTGCTCCGCAGACCCAGGTAGCAGAGACCGCAATACAAGAACCAAGTGCGCTGACCAAGCCTCCATCAGACCATTGGTTATTGGAATGGCTGACGAAAGATAGGGAAGACAGAAAGAAGGAGAGACGTGAAGAAGAAATACGGCGAGAGAAAGAGAGACTTGAAGAAGAAATACGCCGAGAGAAAGAGAGACTTGAAGACGAAGAGCGCAGAAAGAAAGAGAAACAGGAGGAAGAGAAAGTACGCAAAAGAGAGGCAGTTCAGGCTGAAAAGCTGAGAAAAAAGGAACTGATAGAACTTAGATCCCTAATAGAGTTTCATGAAGAGAAAAGAGAGCTAGAGAAACGAGAGATTGAAGAGAAGAGAGAGCTAGAAAGAAGAGAAATTGAGGAGAAGAGGGAAAAAGACTTTGAAACTCTCCGAGCTTTAATTGAGAGCCTAGAGGAAATAAGAAAGAAAGAAAAAGAGGAAGAAGAAGCCAAAAGACGGAGAGAAAAAGAGGAAGAAGAAGAGAAGCGTAGGAATGAACTGCAAGCCCTCTTTGCCCAGCAGAGGACTGACATAGAAGGTCTTAAGGCCGGAGTAGAAAATATTCAAATTACTTCTCAGCAAGAAATAGCAAAGGTTGAGGAGAGAGTAAAAGAGGTACTTCAGGAAAGACTGGAACCATTATCTCAGTGGCGCGGACAAGTAGAGATTACAGTGGAGTCCATTGAGAAAGCTGTCCAAAACTTGGGTGACAAGACCGAATCCATCGAGAAAGTCGTGCAGGAACAGAAGGAAGTGATGGAGTCAATAACCTCAACTCTGAGGAAGGACGTAGAGCAGGCAGCTGAAGAGAAGGTGAATTCTCTTAGGGTAGAGACAAGGAAGCTTGAAGTATCTCTGCGAAGAGAAATGCAAGATCAGACAGGAACATTTGTTCAGAGGGTAAGCGAACTTCAGGTTCAGTTCCAAAGATTGATTGTGCAGCCAGAACCCACTCCAGATGTTCATTCCAGCCCATTAACTCCGGATAGAGATCTGAATCCGGATGCTACTCCTTATGAGCCCCCCAGGTTAGCTGAGAAACCTCTATTCGCTGCCAACAGAATGAAGGCTGACGGAAGAAAGAGGCCTCGGTACGATGATACTTCAGATGGATCGCCACCTAGAAGAAGGCCAGATTTTAAGATGCCTAGAATGGCGGATATCGCCCACATTCCTAAATTTAAAGGCGACATTGAAGCTCAGTCAGCTGAAAAATATCTTCGGGAGCTCAACGTCAGCTTTGATCTTATGCAGGTACCCGAACATTATAGGCTAGAGTTGCTTCCTAGAGTCTTCACTGATAAAGCTGAACACTGGCTGGCAGGAAATATTGATAGTTTCGTGAATTATGCTGACTTTTGCGCCAGGTTCAAAGAAGAATTCGCTTCTGAGAAGGCTAGACAACGGCAGCTAACAGCTGTGAGAAACAGGAGATATTCCAGACTTGTCCACGAAAGTATGGAGAGCTTTGCCTGGAGCGTTTATGCGGCCTATAGAAACCTGAGTGATAACTTTAATGAGGGAGAAGTACTTAATTTGATCATCGGACAACTTCCTTATAGAATGCGAAACCTTTGTTTAGCACATGCGCCCAGAACGGTAGATGACCTAACTCATTTCCTCAAGGATTTTGAAATCTATGATGAGCCAGATGAATGGAGGAACAAAGATGAACCGAAGGGAAAAGAACAGAATCCCTCAAGGAACTATAAAGTCCGGAACATAGAAACGAGGTCAGAAGGTAATTATCAGCGCCCTCAACGTTTCACTAATGACAGAGGAGGCAGAAGAAACTCTTTCCGGCCTTACCAAAACCAAAGACGTAGATCTCCTGACCCAAGAAGGATCCGTGAGGGTAGAAGTAGCCCTAGTCCTCCGAGACGACGATTTACAGGTGAGCAGAATGAGATTTGCGGACCTCCATCTCCTAGACAAAACATTACATCGGAGCAGGAGGAGGCCGTAGAAACAGCGCGGGAGTTTCATCAAAATCAAAGGTCCCAGCCTAGCCAGACAAACTAGGACCTTGTCTAAATGCTTCGTTCCTGTTTAGGCAAGGGACTTCGATGGAGCGGCCCAAATTAATAGATAAAGATGTCCAAGAGTTACTAGTAAATTTCCAGCTAACAGAAACTGAAGAGACCAATTTACAAAAGGAATTGAAGTCTGCAAGGGAATCTAAAATTAGATACAGATCTCCAGTGGTGCAAGCTAAATTAATGGACTTTACAGTAACCTGTGTGATTCATACTGGAAGTGAATGCTCGATCCTTAATTATTCAATCTGGACTAAGTTAGTTGATAAGATACCAGGCATACAGATCCAGAAAGTTCCAGAGGTGCGATTGGTAGATTTCTCTGAAAGTCATAAGAAGCGTGTCATCGGAAGTAGACGTGTGGGACTGGAGATCGGAATTGTGAAATATATTGTTACAGATCTTCTTTTAGTCATGAAATTCATCGAGCAGCACGATGTAGAGATGCGATTCAGAAGAAGCTCAGTGAAGTTATTTTTCTGGAGAACTCCTGATCATGAGGAAGGGAATCCTCTGAATATTGAAGCAGTGCGGTACATCCACATGGCCCAGGAAGAGGATGTTGAGATGTATAAATCCGCGGACCTACGACGGAAAGTAGAGTCAGTAGATATTTTGACTGGTTCCCAAACACAGGAGTCGAGAAGTGTGCTGGACTGTACTCTGAAGAGAATCCCTGAGAAGCTCGTGCCAGTGAAGGAAGATAAGTGTGAGATGTTGCAGTGTACCGAAACTGTTATTTACACGCCGTATTCTGTGCCACTTTTCCTGATGGAAGTTCTGGAGAATGAACTATATCTGTGGAAGACTTGGAACATTATCCGACCATCACGGTATCTATTTGTGAGTGTATTGGTTATCAGCTGGCTAGTTACTTTGTTCTACATTCTGTGTCAGATATTACAATGTATTATTCTTGGGTCATTAATCCATGTATTCATGCCTAACGAAGTCCTTCATCATTACAACTGGTCTTTCAACGAAGCAGACCGCAAATCTCCAACTGGAATCAAAAGCTGTTTCTAGCCAAGTCCAACGAGCGCACTAGAAATATCAAACGAAAAATTAAGACTAAAGGCCATTCGCTCGAGCTGCACGAAGACGACTTGGTTCTTGTTCGAAATCATAAGCTTAGTTCGAGGAAGAATAGAACAATAGCTAAGCTCTTCGAAGTGTATATTGGACCTTATTTAGCCACTGATCTTCGGAACAACACAGCAATGTTAGTTCACCCCAGGACCAGGCAACCCGTCGACCGAGTCAACTTCGACAACCTTCGCCTCTACAGGTGTTCATCGGAGCGAAGAAGAGAAGTGATAGGGGAAGAAGATGACCTAGCGACTAATGTGTAGGAGAAACAGACTCTTTTACTGTCATTTTTTCTATTGAATTTGAAATCAATATTTCATGAAAATTTTTCATAAATTGTAAGATTTAAATTTCTTCAAAATTTTCGCCCGAAGAAGGGGCATATGTAACGACCCTGTTTGGTCGCCATTTAATTCTTATTAGACCTTGCGTGGTCACTATATTCTTTTTAATCTGATGAAAGAGTTAAGCGGAATGTCCCTGCGAGGCGTACGCTTTTAGTTTAAACGTATTCAGTAAACGTTAACGGTTCCACCTCTACGTTTACGAGCTTCACTCATTATTAGACCCTGCGTGGTCGCTATATTCTTTTTAATGTTATCAATTATTGTCATTTACATCGTTCAACGTGTTGTTTAGAATAGCAGAGTCCTGCGAGGCTCATTATTAATTGTATTATCTGAATGCACACAGTTTTAGTTTATATTGTCACGTGCATCTAGTGATTTTCCCACTAGTGATTTCTCAATGTCAAAACCTTGATATTTCTCAGTACGAAGGTTGCAATATGTAAAAAAATGAGTTAGCAACGCGTACTTGTAGTTAAAATTTTCACCACCCATGCGCCACCGCGAGTATAAAACCCAGCACAGCGAGACCGGAGCTCAGTTGGCTCCCGGATGTCAACTGGCAAACATCTTGGGAAAAACCGGCCATCCAGCCAGAAGCCTAGCAGCCATCTCAGAAGGAAGGAAGGAGGAAGAAAGAAGAAGAAGAGCCTAGCAGCAACCTAACTACCCGGTCTAGGTGCCAGGTTCTATCTGCCTGGCTTGTCTAGGAGCACCTAGACCTCCTTCCTAACCTGCCGCCCTTGTACAGGAGACACCGGTCGGCTTGCCGATTCCTAGCTAACGCCGGGGGTGTCGCGGCATCCTTAAATCCTTTACCCTGCGCCCGCTTGTCGGAGGTGCCGGCTGGCTACGGCCAGTTCCTAGCTTTGGTTGGGGGCACCGCGCACATACTACTTTCTCTTACAGGGGAGTCCGTGACGTCAGCAGCGAACAGCGCCCTAAATAAAATTAGGTCCCTATACTCCCCCTGGCGCCTCACTGCGAGGAATAAATTGAATGGTCCCTTTCCCCCTTTTGAATCCAGAAGTGGTGAATGCACGTGTATGGTAAATGTAAATGCACTTGAGTGATAAGGGTTAAAGACTAGTGTGCTAACAGACTTTCTTACGATAAGTTTATAATAAATATATATATATATATAAAGCTGTTGTTCACGTTTTACCCAGCAAGCCCTGAGATATCTAGAATCTGTGTTCAACGACTGGTAAGAAGTTAGCATTTATGGGTAGACTTTTGCCGTCCTCCTAATTGAAGTGTTTAGAGTGTGGTGGGACGTTGCACGGGGCATGGCCCTTGTGGAAGTTACTTGAACAAAATAGGCAAAAGGGATAGTGATCTGTGCAATGCTTGCGGGACAGAGATCGACAAACCTGCACATCGAGCGCTATTTCTCCCTGCCTTAAGTGAGGAGATCATCTCATCAAGAAAGTATCATTTACGAGGTGATGGTAAAAAGGAATTAAAGTAACTTGCCAATTTATTGTCGGAAAGTGACTTGCGGACTTATCTTATGGAAACGGAGACCCGACGTTTATTACTTCTTCCCCTTCCCCCACCCTCGCAATTGCTCAGAAGAAGTGATAGATCAAGAGACCGGAATCTGTCCAGGGAACAACCCCCACAACTGCGGGGACCACAAATGGAAGAAGAAGAGGAAGCACAAAGAAGAGCTTCGGGACGCCGACACTGAAGAGGATTACCAGAAAAAAAATAGAATCGTTAAATAGATAATAATTGTTTTCTAAAATAACAAAATTAAATGAATTAATAACTGCAAGAAATACTAGTTTAGATACGTAAGTCCCTGGGAGAAATAGAACAATTAAGACAATTGAAATTAAAAATTAAAAATAAATCAATTATGTAACCCTCACATGAAATTTATTTATATATATATATTATTTTATATATATTTTTCCGGAGGTTCACTATTGAAGTAATCAAATTGGCAGTGTGGGGCACATAACCAAAATTTCAGATTCAAAAATGTACGTAAATACCACAACACTAGATACCCTTTACTTCGAAGGTGATTTTAACTGTATATGTAAAATTCATTATAAATTACATTATATTTTATTGTTTAATTTTAAATTCAATATTGAGGTCCATATTTTATCACCTAAATACAATTTCATTTCATTTCATATATGTCCACACATTTAATAATTATAACACAAACATTAATTATATTTCATTAAAATCATCATTATTAAATTGTATATAATCTCTTATTGTATATTACTTAGGTGACGGTACTATAGTGAATCATTATATTGTAACTAACTATACAATCCTATTAACCTAGGATATTACCTTTATTTATACGCTCATTCTAAATACTAACCTAGCATGTTATTTTTCTTTCTAAGTAAATTAAAAAATCGAATACAGGAAATCATTATTTAATTTCTATATTTTCAATATATACTTCAATCCCTGAGGATGAGAATTATGTTAGCTCTCGAAAGCTCGGAAGCCTATCCAGAGATCAGTTGGCTGTTATCCCAAGAGAACTTCTTCATCTTTCTCCGCCAGGAAATATTCAATAATTGCATCTTATTTATTTTCCAGCGTACTTGTAAAACGAACTTCAAATGCGAGACCTGCTGAAGCGGCATTGATCTTCGTACGGCTCCAGTCAATTCTCTCCCGAGAAACAATGGTGACGCGGAATTCCTATCAGCCTAGTGTTCCGAACATATCACTACACGCGACAGCGGAGGAATTACAATAGGTTAATAACCTTAATAATAAGCGAACACCTGTTCCTGTCTCAAATATGAAAGTTTGTTGATTGCAGCCGGGAAACTGGACCTTGTTCTGAGCCCAGAATCGGGAGGGCAACGTCTTCGCATGTTTAACCCTAGTAGGCCAAAGTGAGTCCGTCGGACTAAGTGCGCTACATTTTTAATTATAATTCTGTAATAATTTGTTATTTTCTAACGTCCGTTCTAGTATTCCTAAATGGTTACAAAATGTACATCATGTCCGATTCTTCATGATTTTCCTATAATATTTTTAATTACGCCACATTATGTAATTTTGCAACGCAGAAGCACATGGTGAGTCCGTTGGACTCCTGCGGCTTTCCCACGGTAAACGTAACATTTCTTTCATTATTTTTAAAATCCGTAGTACACATTTCAGTTCATTATTTCACTAAAGTTCCTCTTCTCATTCCAGGTGATTACTCATTGAAATCGATGTCCAAGGTTACTGAGAAAGATATTATTGCTTGCTTGGAGTTGTAGGGAGGAGAGGATGAAGATAGTATATATCAAGAAAGTGATGACAGTGACTCTTAACCCACACAGTGACATCAGTGAAGATAATCATATAAATATAGACAGTGCTTACAGAAACACTAGAAGTGAAAGTGAAAAAGTGTTACTGCCCTATGATTTGGGAAATGCGTCTTACGTTGGAAATGACCATTCTGAATGGCACAAAAATTCCCCTGCCGCTTACAAGATTAGGGCTTCCAACATAATAAAATAAGCTTCATCTAAAGTTGTGCTTCCACCAAATAAACATTTGGAAAGCCCAAAGGATTGTGTCAGTCTTGTTGAATCATGCAGCATTATGAAATACGTAGTGAAATTTACCAACCAGGAAGCTGAAAGAGTGTATAATCTGAAAAAGAAAAATACATCTTTGGTCCCTTGTGATGAAGTTGAAATGAGTGCATTCATAGGACTTCTTATAACAGCTGGCCATTTCAAGTGCAACCATCTTACAGTTTCAGCACTGTGGAATTCAATGTATGGTCCTACAATTCTTCGTGCTACTATGAGCAAGAATAGATTCAAGGAACTCCTTGTATTCCTTGGCTTTGACGAAAAAATTACAAGAAGTAAACGTCGAAAAAGAGACAAGCTTGCACCGAAGTAAAGGTAATGGTTCGTTTCCGGCCATTTATTTACTAGTTATTTATTTTACCCTGATTTCAGCTAATTTTCTAAGGGGGAAAGTCCAAAAAATCCAATTTTTACCATTTTGATAGTATAAAAAATAATTATGTTTTTTTTTATCAAAGCTCAACTCATAGGGGACAATATTTACTTTTTGAGCTTACATTAGTATATTTTAAGCATATATTTACAATTATTATATATCTTAAGAGAAACAGATATATTTTAAGTGATTTTGAGTTATTTTTCAATGCTATACAGTACTGCGTATATAATTATTTCTCAAATGTGTGTATATTCTAAATTATGAGTGCTGCAGTGCTATGTAGAATATGTAAAATTATTTTTTAAATCTATAATATATTCTGATTATTTTTTATGTCTGAAAATGTACATGTGTGCCATTTTTAGAAGAAAGAAGAAAGGATATATATAAAAATATATTGCACTTTGGTATGTAGAATACTAATAACATATAAATTTATAATTAATTTTTATTAAGTATAATTTGTTCTAACATATTTTTTTTAAAAAAATTAAATATATAAAACCGAAGAAATTTTATTTAAAAAAAAAATTAAATATATAAAAAAACAAAGAAATTTTATTAATATATAAAAACAAATCTTTTTTTACTTTTTAAAAATATATATATAATTATATATATACAAATTTTATAAAAGAATAACAGAAATGAATAACAGAAACCAAAAACAAAAAAAAATATATACAGAAATATATACTATATTAGACATTAATAACGAAGATACTGATATTCCAAATCTTTTAGCTAAATTGAAAGAAAAAATTATAAAAGCAATTAAAAATAAACTTGAAAGATGTTCTCTCAAAATATATTTTAATCTATTCTCTATGTATAAAATTCTCATAGTGAAAAAGAACAATATTGTCATCGTACCAGTGTGTTAATTTTACACAAAAATGATATTCCTTCTTTGTATGACATTTATGAAAAAAATTGTAAAAAACTTAAGTCAAAACAAGAAACGTTCCAAGGAAAAGGTTCGGGTTGGTCACTTTGTGAAACAAACCATAAACCTTAATTCAAAATTGCAAAATAGGTCCCTCTTTGGGGTGGATTTAGTTATATTAAATTACCCGATCAGATCAAAAACAAGAATGCTGTAATAAATATTCAAAATGAAGATAATAAATGTTTCCTCTATTGCATCATAGCATATTTTCATCTAGCATCTGACCATAAATATCGTATCTCTAATTACAATTATCCTGAATATATAGAAGAGTTTAAAAAACCTATGTCAGGCATAAAATATCCAGTAGATATCTCCGATATTAGTAAATTTGAAAAACAATATCAAGAATACCACAATCGACCAATAGATGTGCAAGCTTATGGTATTGATAAAAATAATAAAATTTATCCACTGAGTCACTATCCAGCAGCAGATGGTACACGTGTTATACATTTATTATATGTTACAAAGAGAAACAAGAAACACTATTGTTTTATACAGGATGTAGCTAGATTGATACATAGTCAAATAACATCAAATCATGGTAAATAGTAATATGTGATCGACGCTTGTCAAAATTTAATGGAAGACGTGGGAAAACGTGTGAAGAGAAATTAAGGATATTTTAAATATTGCTCTCTCCACCCTCCTGGGACTTATGATGTTTCATCCGAAAGTGTAAAATTTAGTAATTTCGTGTCATTGCTAAAAAATCCATTTGCAATCTATGGAGATTTTGAAACAATACCAGAACCAATAGAACCATGTTTTCCAGATTCGAATGCATCAAGTACAACAAATATAGCTAAACATAAAGCATGTGGCTTTGCACTAAAATTAGTAAAACATATGAACAAAATAATTCAGAACTATATTTTATTGAGGTGAAGATGCAGACCAAAAATGTATTCAAAAACTACGAGAGTGGGTACAAAATATGGTCCAATCTTATAAAATGATGAAATACCAATGAACCGTCTTACACCAGAATAACAACAGGAACATAATAATACTCTAAGTTACAGGTACTGTAATAGATATTTCAATTCTGATAGTTAAAAAAGAAACACCTCAACCAATTAATGGATAGTATATCCATACAATTTGTAATTCATGTAATTTGCAAATAAAAAAACTAATTTTATTCCAATATTCAATCATAATTTGCAAAATTTTCATGCACATTTATTAATCAAAGAATTTGGGTATGATACAGAGAATATCAATATTATAACACGCAGTAAAGATAAATATATTGCCATACAGAAAACTATCAAATAAGAAAATAGAAATACAGTTGTTCTTAGATTCTTGGATTCATATCAGTTTCTTCCCAGCAGTTTGGCTACTCTAGTGAGTAAATTAACCAACGAGAAATTTGTTCACACAAAAGAATATTTTGGTGAGGATAAGATAGAATTGCTGAAAAGAAAAGGGGTCCATCCATATGATCACATAAATATATATTTTTGAAAAATTTAAAGAGACAGTTACAATCGATAGATAAATTTTATAACAAACTTGATGATAAAGAATGTAGCGAGTTAGATTATCAATATGCACACAGAGTATGGAAAACACTAGATTGCAAAACAATGGGAGATTATCATGACAACTACTTGATTTTGGATACTCTACAGTTGGCTGATGTATTCCAAACTTTTCACGAACGTTGTTTTAAATTATATGAAGTACATCCTGTTTTTATGTACACAACACCCGTTTTATCCTGGCATTCCATGTTTTTAAATACAAAAGTTGAAATTGGTCTTATTAATAATATTAACCAGTTCATGTTTGTTGAATCTGCTAAACGTGGTGGTATAGTGCAGTGTCCTATAAGATATGCAAAGGCAAACAATAAATATTTACCTAACTATGATCCTAGAAAACATCTAAATACATACTTTATGTTGATATGAAAAATATATGTTATTATGCGAACTCAATCACTACCAATTGGTAATAGCAAATGGATGAGCAAGAAGGAACTTGAAGACAGGGATTTCTTAAATTGGTCTGAAGATCATCCAAAAGGTTGTCTACTGGAAGTTGATTTGAAATATCCATCTGATCTCGATCTCCATGACAAACACCATGGATTAACTATGGCACCAGTTTCTCAGAAATTCCCAGGTACAGAGGAAACAAAATTGATATTATGTTTTGAAATTAAAAAAAAATATGTACTTCACTATCGACTGTTGCAATATTACTTGGAGCAAGGTATGAAACTTACTAAAATCCATAAGGGGTTAAAATTTGACCAAGAAAATGGTTAAAAATCTTACATTGTGGAAAATACAAAGAATAAAATACACACCAATTCAAAGATGAAAAATATATTTTTAAATTAATAATTAATGCAATATATGGAAAATGTACAGAGAACAAAAGATGGTATGCGATCCAAAAAAAAAAATAAGGAAACTTATTGCTGAAACCACATACAAAGGTTTTACAAGAATTACAGATGATTTGATTGTTATTGAAAGATCCAATAACAAAATAAAATGTGATGCACCAATAGATGTGTGTGTTCCAGTTCTAGAATTAGTTAAATTAGAAATGTATAAATTTCGTTATGATATTATCAAACCTACATACAATGTTAAAATTGAAATAGCATACATGGATACTGTAAGTTTTGTGTATGTGATAGAAACACTTGATTTGTACAGTGATTTGCTAGATATGAAATAATATTTTGATTTTAGTAATTATCCACAAATATCCAAAAATAATCTATTACACAGTCTTGAAAATCAGATGATCCCTCAGGAAACGAAAGATGAGGCATCAGGGTCTATAATAACAGAATTTGCTGTTCTAAGACCAAAAATGTATTGTCTAAATATTCATGGCAAAGAAGAAATTAAAAGAGCCAAGGGTGTAAGTCGACCATGTACAAGAAAACTTACAATGGAAGATTTTAAAGAATGTTTATTAGAAAAGAAAACAAAAAAACACATCTTCATATCATCTTACTAGCAAATTAGATGTTTTGCATACTATATTTAAAAATAAAGTAGCTCTTGATGGCAATGATAATAAATTGAAAATATTAGATTGCAATGTCCATACTAGACAATATGGATATTAAAATACAAGTAAACATTGTGATAAATGTAAGTTGAGCATGAACAAGAGAACTTACAATAAAAGATATTAAACAATGTTTATTTAACTAGTTTATTTAACTATTTACCTAGTGTCTACACTAAAAAAATAAAGTAGCTTTTGATAGCAATGATAATAAATTGCAAACATTAGATTGCAATGTCCATACTAAAGAATATGGATACTATAATACAAGTAAACATTGTGATAAATGTAAAAAATATTATATTAGTATTAAATATTTAATATTAAAAATAGTATTTAAAATTGCTCTATTATGAATTAAAATATATATATATATATAAATATTAAATAGTATTAAAAATTAAAAATCTTGTATTTTTATTATATTATATTAAATAGTAATAAATAGTAAATAGTATTAAAATTATTCTATTCTATTATACTCTATTCTATTCTATTCTATTAAAATTGTTCTATCACTCTTTCATTTTTTACATCATACATGTATGATTTCTCTACAATTAAAATTGCACTGCATACGAGTCTGGTATTTTTAGGTAAAGTTTCATGAAAGTCACATATTAACTTAATGTTTGTTCGATCATTTATAACTACCGATATTGTTTTTCATGCATTTATTAAAAACATTGGTCTGTGAAGAATAAACTCATCTGGATTATAATACATATCTATGGTACTTTCAGTTACTCTCTTAAAAGCACTAAATGCTTCATAACACTTCAAATAATCTTATTCTGCAATGTTTAAATTGTAATTTTTACGATGGAACACCTCATTTCTGCCATTCTTCAGATACACATTATTAAATTTACAATTATCAAACTGGCTGCTATATTTTCCTGATTGTCATCTCTCCCTTTCTGAAACAACACAGATACAAAATCTGGCATGTCGTATTGTAAAGATTGAAAATGATTAGTAATGTCAAATTCAAATAATTTACCTTCCACAGGCTTCTGAATGCATTGACAAGTATAAAATTGAATCGGAATTTGAGGATTTTTCAAAATGTTGGATTTGTATGTCAGACCATAATTGGACTCATATTCAACTATAGGCATTCGTAACTCCATAGACTGGATTACACATTTTGCAGCTTCTGGTAAACTAGCCTCATTAGCTGTTCCATCTGCATTTAAAATTTTGTATCTCATGATGGCATTATGACACTCACACCACCTTTCCACATATTTTTTTTATAATCAGAGAAAAATCCAAATACCAATCTCATGGGGAACATTAGTGTGACTTTTGCTTGAATTTTTGATCCAGCTTCGAACCCACCAACTTTATAATATGCACTCTCTGATTTGGACAGTTTCAATGTCCTCACTGTAGTGGATGTAATTCCAGGGCAATCAATTATGTCTGTGACTGTACCATGCTTCCTAATTTCAATTTGAGAGAATAAGATTGGAACAAAATTATCTAAGTTTTATATTAGCCCTGGGGAGGGGATATTCTTCACCATTACTCTGTTTTACAATATCATTTTTTATATACAGATCTGATCTATGTGGATGAAAAAACCTATCTCAAACCGTGATGTCATACTGTATCTCTTCGTTGGACTGATTCAAATTTGCAAATGTCCTCCTCTTTGGTGGGAAGGACTGTAATTCATAACTCTCGATATTTTCCATTTGGTATTTATTTATATATTTTAAATATTAATTTCTATAATTGGAGTGTTATTAGCACCAGCGAAATCGATTATCTCATTTTTCTCATTTGTAATTGTTATCTCTATGTAAATAACTTTATCAATAGAAACAGGGAAATAGACTGGTGGTATTGTGGAATATAAGATGGGTTCCATAAATTCTGAATTTGGTTTAAATGTAGCAATGATACCTGTTTCTTTGTGGCTACCAATCTAATTTTCTTCTGATTTGATAATCATACCTTTGGCAATGTTGCAGTGAATATTTAGTGTCTCTATAGCTAAGAATTTTGGTATAAATTCACCTATGTGCATAACACCTGGTTCTAATTTGCTATTGTTCTCGAATCCTAGAAGTTCCCCCATGGTAGATAAGTCCACTGTTTCATTGGTAGACACAATCTCCACTCTGTGTGTAACAGAATTTTGAGACAGTAATACGGTGTTTGAAAGTTCAGGTTGTAAAGTAGATAAGTTATACTGTCCGGGAGGAATAATACTTTTTTCATTACCTACAAATATAGTATTGTTGTGGTTAGTGTCATTTGGAATCAGATACATACTATAGAATGCTTTTAGAACTATGGATTTTATGATAATAATATCATTGTGAAGATGTAGTTTCAAGACCGAAGTCTTGAAAGAGATGAAAAATTCCCATATTTAATATAAAATACAGCTTTTTGAAAATTTTTAAATTTGATGTTTGGTATTCTATTTAATATTCTGAGCATCGTAATGCAAACATGTTCACATGTAATTTGATCGAAACCTTGAATACGATCGTCTTTGTAATAAACCTTGACATGCTTTAAGTAACGAATTAATTCTGTAAGGGGTATCCCTCAGAAAGAATGGAAAATAAAAGCAGTGTTATTTGGTTTATAATATGATATCTAGTGGGTACCAATGTTTTCGGACTTATCCAAATTGACCACACCACATTCTCGAGAGCGGGACCTACCTTTAGGGAGAGAATCAGACATGAAAACCTACATGAAGTGTTTAATTTTAATTATTTTAACTAAAGATTCAATGTCTTGGTTCGTGAGTGCTTCTTTTTTTTCTTTTCTAAGTGCTCTGGACTTCACACCTTGGCCTATTTTCTTCTCCATCGCAAGATTATGACGCTTCTGCTCTTCTAGTTCTGACTTATTCTTTTTTGAATCAATTTTATATATATATATATATATATATATATATATATATATATATATATATAGCAGCACTGCCCCCGGCTAGGCTCCCAACTACCCTCAAAGCGGCCAAGATACCTGGTATGCTGAATATGAGTACACCAATATGTGTTTTCTTTCCTGTATTTTGCTATCTTTTTAAGTGTGGCGTACTGAGTAATAATGTCATTCCATTTGCTTTAGCTATACATTGTCTCTTCTTTTCTTGCTGTTTTTTTTAGTTAAAATTGAATTTATTTTTTAAATTTTTAAGACTGTGATACGGTATTTGGTACACAACTCCTTTTGGCTTCATGTTGTTGTTATTATTTATTATTATTATTTTTCAAGGTATTTATATTATATATTTATTTATTACAAACCCCAGCCTAATTTTGGTTTTGTATTCATTTTAATAGTTGTAGCTAATGCTGTTATTCGTTCACCTAAAGAAGCATCTCTGGTGATTAATCTTTCAAATGCAATCTCTTCCAATTTTTGATGAGCCACATGATGATCATCCAGATCTTTGTGTGTGTTGTATGCAATGTCATGTTCTTTAGAAGCTGCATCGAGAGGATTAATACCCCTGTATCCTTTTTCTAACCTTTTTTATCAAGTTTTGTTCCCGAACCAAAGTATTGGTAACCATGTACGTGTAATTTGAATGGAAGCATATTAATAATATCATTCACCAAACCTCGACCCTCTGACATATTCCAGAATTTAGGAGGTTAAGTATTGATAATTTTAATTAAGTATTTTATACCTTTGGCATCGTTTACAATGAAATAAGCTAGTTTGTCACTAATCATGTTTACAATACCCATTTTCTCATTACGAAGTTGTTGATCCCACAATTTTCTTCCCCTGCTATAACCAGCAATCTAACTAGGAGTTTTCTAACATCGTTTACCCACACAAATTCTTTGGGTAGAGTATTGTATTGCTTGATACCGTTACCGGTTTTGAGTTGGTTCCAGATGGGTTTGATTAAATTTTTGTATTTATCACCACAGCTCGATTTCACTCGCATCTGACTGGCATCATTATTTTGGGACAGAACATCAGAGTGTGTCAAAATTTCAGAGTAACTTTGATAATCATCTTCCGTAAATTTTTTGGGTTGTTTCTTAGTGATGAGCTCCCATAGCCCAACAGTACCAGGATATCTGGACCAGCTGTTTCTCCCACCCAAATTAATTTTTATGTTGTCCTTTTCGAATGTTACTTTAGATTTGCAAATTTTCCATACAACGCCTTTCATTAGATCCATAGTTCGATACAATGCAAATACTTCATCTTTTCGAATTTTCCAGTACTCAGGTAGTCCCTTTTCAAAGGACCCAACTCGATTTTCTCTGTTTTTTCTATAGCTGTTTCAGCAGGTGGTTCCTTGAGTATCAGAGGAGTGTGGTTGCTGGATAAACAGGTTGGTGGAAAATCTGCATAATTTTTAGCTGTAGGAGGTACCGATTCATTGATGAGATTTTTGTTTTGTTTTGTCACACCCTTAATCTCTTTACTAAGACCACTGATTGCATCGATAATGGTTTGGTCTTGACGTTTGTGTTGTTCGTAGAATCCACGGTTCTCTGATTTCCAAACTTTGAAACGTTTGGACAAGTACTCTCGTAATTTCGAATTATCTTCCATTTTGTGTTTCGTCATATTTATTTTTTGATTAATGGTTATTTTATATGGTCTCAACGTTCAAAAAGTCGTTGATTTTATTTCTGAATTTACCATTGATAGGTTTACGAGTCATGTCGATGGTGACAAATCCAAAATTTTCGCTGTTCCAACAAGATGAACAGAATTTTGAAAATTGGTTGTAATTTAAGTCTCCTCCCACATAATCATCGTATACATGTTTCAAATTAGTATGATCTTGACGAAAAAAATGTGTTATCTCGTAGTAATTGTTTGGGAATTTTGGAATAAGTTTGAGCTAAATTAAAGCAGTATATTTCTTTGTGACGACCTGTGTAAAAAAAATTCTAATTTCATTCTTATTTTCCAGAATAACTTCATCAAACACCACATCAGAATTTTTCAAACATTGTTCGAGAGGTTTTATTGTTGATGCGAATGTAGCAATGCCCAGTCCCTCGTACAGCTTCATGAGTTGTTGGTATTTCGGTTGTTCTAAGCTCTTTGAGAATACATACAAGTGTCCATTTTTCCAATTTAGCCAATTGGGGCAAGCAAGAAATTATCAACCAGCAAAATATATTTTCCACAACCTGATGGGCCTGCAATGAGACATCTTATATTATCAGGTAACGACCCTCCATTTTTTATTAGTTTCAACTACATCTGGTAAACGATGTACCACATTCCATGTTGGTGTCACCTGGTTTGCTTCTATCCAAATTTTGTCTGGCAGACCTAACCATTTCACATACAATATATTACTTTTCTTCTTCAATGTTTTCTCGATTAGATATGTAAAATGATATTTTGTTTTACTGAGTTCCTCTTCATAGAATCTCCCTTTCAATGTTCTGTTATGATTATCTTTTATGATATATGTATTTCTATTCCCTGGTAAAACTTGAACCACTGAAAATAACTCCTACTCCAATTTTTAGTAATCCCTTCTCGAATAACTGTTTATATTTACTGACCCTTACCTGATCCCCTATTTTAAACTTTGCCATCTTGCTAGTGTATGTATATTTATGTATATTTTTGACAATAAACAGTAGAAATCAATCGTTGCTCATCAGATTTGGTTACCTCAACAGGTTTCATGTGAATAGTACTGTGTATTGTATTGTTATAATTATGAACTAGACCTGTTAAAATTTGTACCCACTTACAATTGCCCTGTAGAGTAAATTGCCTCCAAATGCGATCTTTTAATGTTCTGTTGAATCGTTCCACTATACTAGCTTTCAGATCACTGTATGCAGAATAATGTTTAATATTATGCTGTTGCATTAACTTAGCAAATGTAAAATGTAAAATTCTTTCCCACTGTCTATCTGTAAATATTTTGGTATCCTTCCCTCAATAAATATCGACTTAAAAGCCCCGGTAACACAAGTATCAGTCTTGGATTTTAGGGGAACATCCCATGCATATTTGCTAAAGGTATGAATAACAGTAAACATATATTTGTAACCATTATTTATGTTATCCAAATCTTTTAAAGTCCCTGTAGCTATCTCAATCAGATCAGCCTGGAAGAATTCATTCACACCTTTGGTTACCACACTCAGTCGTTTGTACATACGACGTGCTGGTCTGTGTAATTCATTAACAATATCTTGTCTTGACTTCGGATTCTATAACAAAATATGACATGAAGTGGATTATCCTCGGGGTACAATTGTTTCACTTCAAATAATAATTTGTCATTAGCTTGCACAGGGAAAGCAGATAATTCTTAATCCTCATGTATTTTATATTTCTTTCCAGATTCGTCCCAATATGCAACAGGTATCTGTAGTGCTCTGTAGACGCCATCTTTTCTCTGTATGGTGAAATTTGGCACTTCCACATGCTTTCCCTTCTTCACATAGACAAATTTTTAAAATTTAATTTCGCCATCAAGGAAAAATTCATGAGAATGACTGTAAGGGTACGTTTTGTAAACATTTCCTGCATTAACATAATTCCAGTGTCCTCGTACATTTGTTACACTTTCAAGTCTAACTATCTCAACACTGAAAAATTGACGTAATTCGAGAGATTCCTGCCTTGTTTCGAATTTAGCAATTTGTTCTTTAATATTGGAAGTAATCTCCAGTAAACATTCTACAAGTTTCAATTTAGTGCTCTGGTTTGTAACATCGAATACCTGCCTTTTGATTTCTACAAACAATGCATGTAATTCATTCACAATCTGATTGGAAGGCAAAGTAGCAATAGTGTCTTGAATTATGGCAATTTCCGCTTGAATATTTTTAATGTCTTCCGACTTCAATATTCCATTTACTGCTCTTTTTACAGATATCATCTCCTGGGTAGTGGGTAAATTGGATACTGTGTTTTGAAGTGAGGTTAAAACTTGCTTAACTACATCTAATTCTGTAGCAGATGATACACTGGTTAAGGAATTTGAAGTTGCTGTATGTCATCTTGCATAGGGGTAGGCTCTTGCAATGATTGCAATTTGTTCTGTATGTCGTCTATGAGAAGGTGAAAATGAGATAGTTCAGATTCATTGTTGAGATTCTCTAATTTTGTGATCTGTCGTTGAATTACATTTAAAGGTTCGGTTATGCTTGGCAACTTAAATTCCAGAGTTTCCTGTACATTCGTCAATTCGTTTCTAATGGTCTGTCAAAGTATCTTCAATATGAGCTATGGTGCCCTGTATCTTTCCAAAATCTTCGTAAGTTTCTAATTGCAATTTGATACTAGCAACACTGCGAGCGATGGCATTTAATTCGGAAGATGAAGGTAAATTATTGATAAAGTCTTCTAATGGTTGTAGTTTTGATTAAACTTCTGTTATGGCTGCATGTAATTGGTCTTTTTGCAGTTCGGATTTAATATATTCCAGTGAGGGAATTTCAAAAGGTACAAATTGGTCCCGTAATTCAAGAATGCTTGCATTAAGCAGTTCATATTGCTCTTGAGTCTTGATAGTTTCAATTATGGAAAGTAGTTCGGTACGAATAGTATTCGCTTGGTTATTTAGTTCTTGCTTTAGATGTTCCGAAGTAGTTGTTTGAATTTGACGGAATTTCTCTAGATCATTTTTTAATTTAGCTAAATTCTCTTTTAAATTGACAACATTATCGAGAGACGGTAAATTAGTATATTTTTGAAGTAAAGACTTGAGTTCTGTATCAATTTTTACAATGGGATTAATTAATTCAGACTGTAGATTGGTAATTTCAGCGTGTAGGCTTACATTCAAAGAATTTTGTAATATTGATAAATCAGATTTAATTTTCTTAAAACGTTCGTCTAATCTGGCAATGTCGCTGGAATTATCTGGTATTTCCTGCCTTCTTCTGTTTCCAACTATGTCCATTTTGTTTTGTTTATTTGTTTATGTTTTATTTTCATTCATTTATTTTTATTTTTGTTTCTGTATATATATATTCATAAGAAGATAAATTATTCTTATTTCGATAGAGAGGGGATTAGTTTATCATAATCGCCAATTATTTCAGCATAGAGGAAATCACCTGTTTCCACATCATAAATTGTATTGGGAATCAAATTATTGTGTTTAATTCTATACAAATTTCGACCTATGTGTACAACTGCTGAATTGGGTGAGAAAGATACTTATTTGAACTTTCATTGTGACAGGAATTTTATAAAATGTTTGTTTATTATTATATACATGTAATTGTTTACCCGTATCCTCATCCACTTGATACCAGATACTATTAAGATGGATGATAACTTAGAACTGTTAGTTTAAGATGAATATTATCCATATTCTTTGGAGTTCTCTCTATTGAAAAAATCTTCTTAAAGCCAATCACATTCATGGGCATTATTTCCTTTTGGGTATTTTATTATCGAGTTTGGTCTCAAATAAAATAAAACGTCAAAACAAAACGAATGCAAAAAACTGCACCTTTCTATGTCGCTTGGTTCTCGAGATAAGGGATTTTTAATAATTTGGAAATATTCAGAAGAAAATAATCAAAAGGGGGGAGAAAGTGGGAGGGGGAATCCATTCATATACTGCTTCGCATGCTATGAATGGGAAAGAGTATTAATCCTTTTCATGTCTACATATTCCCTCAATGCTAAAAATTATCTCTTTGCACGTCACACACGAACAATGCTCTTTTTCCTGTGACAAGTATTGATTAGAATATATAAGTTACTGACGCATGCCACAGAGTTAGTTGACCTTAGTAAGGTAATGTATTGACGTTAGAAGCTTGAACAACGTTGAATAATGAATACGTATGTTTTCAACGCTCTTCATGATGTCATCTTTGACCAATAGGTGAGTTTGGTTTCTCCGTTTTTTAATTTTTTATTGTATTCGTAAAGTATAATGGTGATCGCATGAAAATACTCGGGTTATTCGTTGTAGTAGGGAGTAGTGAACAGACACGCTTGATATAACTAAAAATATGTGTTACAAATATGATTATAGAGGCACAATTCAGGGCTTCAGTGAATTGCTTCCTTCAGAGGCAAGTTGGGCTTCCTTCAGAAGCAAATAAATTTATCTTTTCTAATAGTGGTTTGTGTGTTATTGAAAATATTATATTACAAACTTTAACTTGTAATAATTTCAAGATTCTACAATATTTTTCTTAATCTTTCAATGTTTAAAAACCTCTTCAAGGTAGATTTGAGTATTGCTGTCACTTACATTTGATATTTTTAAAGAAGAAACAATTTTTTGATGCACTAACACTAATTTGTGTTTACAATTTGCTTATTATTCAATACATATATATATTTATAAAAAATAACTTCATTACTGCACACAATTTTGAATGCCTTAAATACCAAAGGTGCATATATATTTTTATATATAGCCTTTTTCTTTCTAAAAGAAATGCACACATGTACATTTTCAGAAGTAAAAAAATATTCAGAATATATTATACATTAAAAAAAATAATTTTACATACTTTACATAGCACTGCAGCACTCATAACTTAGAATATACACACATTTCAGAAATAATTATATACGCAGCACTGTACAGCATTGTAAAATAACTCAAAATCACTTACAATATATCTATTTCTCTTAAAAAATGTAATAATTGTAAATATATGCTTAAAATATACTAATATAAGCTCCGAAAGTAAATTTTGTCTCTTATGAGTTGAGCTTTGATAAAAAAAACATAATTATTTTTTATACTATAAAAATTGTAAAAATTGGAATTTTTGGATCTTTCCCTCCTTAGAAAATTAGCTAAAATCAGGGTAAAATAAATAAATAGCAAATAAATGGCCGGAAACGAACCATTACATCTACTCACCGATTCGTGTTGTGTGGGATACAGTTTCCAACAATCTCACCAAAAATTAACTTCCAGGATGTAATATAACAGTAGACGAACAACTGGTACCATTTACTGGCCGTTGATCCTTTCGTCAATACATAACGTCTAAGCGAGATAAATATGGTTTAAAAATAATTTGGGCATAAGATTCAAAAACTTTATATCCATTGAAAGGATTCCCATATTTGAGGAAGGAAAATACAACGAGAACCAAAGATGTGGGATGAACTGTGCTTATTCAGCAAACAGAACCATACAATCACATAAACAGACATGTTACGTGTGACAATTATTTTACTGATCTGGAAGTTGCCAAACAATTACTGAGGAATGGATTTATACTAGTTGTCACAGTTAGGAAGAACAAACGCTTCATTCCACCTGAATTCCAACCAACCTAAAATCTAAAAGTGTTGATTTTTGAGTTCGTTTTTTCCAGAGATTTTACACTTATCTCGTATGTAGTCCAAAGCAGAACTACTTCTCAGCAGTATGCACCACACTAGTGACATAATTATAGAAGGCAGAGACACACCAGATAATATAGTGTATTATAATGAAACGAAGGGAGGAGTAGATAGTCTGTATATATGGTGCATACTTACTTTTGTAAAAGAAAGACAAACCGTTGGCCAGCAGCTTTCTTCATGAACTTGATTGACGTTTGTTGGGTAGCTGGGTACGTAGTGTGGGTAACAATTAATCCTCAGTGGCATATAAACAATGAGAACACAAGAAGAAGCATTTTTGTAATTGATCTTGCATAAAGTCTGGTCCAGGAATATATTACAAGAAGATCCTGACAAGGACTCACACGTGACACTGTTTAGGCAATAAAAACAGCCATTTCAATGAAGGATCCAGCAACGTCAACATCTACTTCCGCAGAGCAGCATAAGAAAACGAGATGTTATTTGTGCGATACCAAGAAAAGTAGAATGCAATAACAAGTGTGTGCAAAGTACAAGAGAAATGTTTGTTCTGAACATTCCGTTTGTACAAGAGAATGTCTGAAATGTAAAAAGTAATTGCATTTGCTTTTAGAATTAGTATCTGTGGTTCTATTCAGATGCAAGAGAAATGTCAGTTCCTAAAAATCTGTGTGTATAAATGTTATTGAACTGAAAAAAGTATTTTCATTTTATATTAGAAGGAATGGGATGATTAAAGGCAATCCCCTTACATACCAAATATATAAAAAAAATGATAACTACTGAAATATATAATAAATATGATAATGTCAAAACTTACAGAATCCAAATAAAATATTATTAATGACATTATTATCATATACAAATGATTGTATATTGTGTAATACTTTACAGTTTGTTAAAACACATTTGTAGTAATTCTTTCAAACATATTTCATGCAATTAACAAAAGTAATAAACGTAAACAAATGTAGTGTATATATCTGTAAAAATGAGTAACGTAAAAATTTTAAAAAAATACAACTACATAAAGCAAACAAATACTCCAAAACGTTTATATTGCATCAAGACAGTATTGTTTCATACGAGTGTCCATTGGACTCACCTTGGGCTAATTAAGGTGCAGAAAACCTTGGGATTTCTTGGGTTAAGGAAAACATAATAGATGATTGTAATATAATTAAGCCTTTTTTCCATATTTAAAAACACTAAGTTGCTGACCAAGACAATTTATTATTAAGATAAAAACACTTAACAGCTAACGTTTCGACCCTGATACAGGTAGAAAATTATTTTAATAATCTTAATAATAAAGTGCCTTGGTCAGAAACTTAGTGTTTTTTTATAATCGATGATGGTTAACTTCAGTAAATTTTATCAAATTTTAGATGTTCGTAATGCACTATACCAAATCTGATCTGTATTACCAGAATAGAAAATTAACAGAAACCAAATCATTAAAATTTATGTAGTTATTATTGTTATGGTTAACATATATCGCACATTTCAAAGTAAAGGTATATGCAATATATTAAATTCTCCCATGACTAATTCACAAATCGGAATGAAAAAAATATAATGAACCATGTAAGTAACTCATTATTACTAATTCCTCACTTACATCTTTACTAACTTCAAATTAATTATACCGGGTGAGATTTTTAGCTTGACACAACGAAATATCTCGAAAAGTACGCATCTGATCAAAAAAAGTTCTGAATGAAATTTGTTCGTCATGAAGGGGATCATTCAATGATGCCAAACTCCACCCCCCATCCTACCTCCTGGGGGTGGGGCGAGGCGCAACTTTAAAATCTAAAATGGGAATCCCCATTTTCTATTGCAGATTCGGAATCTCCAGACAAAAATACGTAGGTTTTGTCTTATACATGTTTGTGGATTTGTGATAGATGGCGCTGTAATCGCATAAATTAAAAATTGCGGAAATGGTAAAAAGTGCACTTTTAATCGCAAAATGACGTGAGGTATGTTGAATTTTTATAAGAAATGCATTTAGCAAAACCCAGAAACAACGACGTGGACGTTGCAGTATTTTGTTTCTATCGGGGTGCTTGTTTTAGGTGAGTCACCTCGGCTCTCAGCATCGGGGTGTATGGTTTAGGTGAGTCCCCTCGTTTCTCACAATCTGGGTGCTTGTTTTTGATAATCATTTTACAATACGTGCTCGAAAATGTCACCACCCTCTTCGATACGCTGATTTATCCGCACTTGGAATGCTTGGCCACAACTGAGAAACGTGACCGGTGTAATCTTTCGACATGTATTGGTGATTCGCTCAATCATGTTCTCACGCGTTGTTGGCTGTTCATTATAAAATTCACTCTTCAAGTTGCGCCACAAACAAAAGTCAGGCGAAGTAAGATGTGACGATCTTGCAGGCCAAGACACTGGACCACCTCTTCCGATCCACCGACGCTTGTACACGCAATCAAATACTTCCCGTGCTGCAACGGAATAATATGCTGGACAACCGTCATGTTGAAACCACATTGTCTTTCGCACGTCTAAAGGAAGGTCTGCAAGCAATACTGGAAATTGGTTCTGCAACAAGTTTCGATATTTTTCACCATTCAAGTTCCCATTGATAAAATATGGACCAATAAGTTTATCGCCAATTATTCCACACCAAATATTTACATTACATTGGGCGTAACCAATGCGGGTTTTCGACACTCCAATAATGCGTGTCGATTTATCGTACCGTAGTTTGTAAAAGTCGATTCGTCAGAGAACAAAACTCGAGTAAAGAAATTCGGATCACCTTGTATTTGCTGAAGCGCCTATTGACAGAATGTCACTCGGTTCTGAAAATCATCGCCATGATGTTCTTGATGCAACGAAACATGAAACATGATATTTTCTACGCTTCAGTATTTGGCACACAGTAGTCTGCGAAATTCCAGATTCACGACTTATTTGTCGAATACTAACGTGAGGGTTATGAGCCACTGCAGCTAAAACCGCAGTGGAGAGCTGTTGAACAACTCTGAGAAAAGAAGAGTGCGATTGCACCCAGTCTTGTAAACGTTGAGCATAAAGAATCACAGCATCATTGATATTCCTGCCACTTTCTTCATAAATGTACACCATTTTAATTTCCTCTTGCACCGTTATAGCCTGCATTATAACTATTAATGCAGTCAAGGAAGAAAAACACTGCTTCCATCCTCTTCTTCAGGCTTCGTGCGAGATTATGCCATGTCCGTTTGACTAAGAAACAAGGTCAAATGGTCTTTAGGAGAAAACATGCAATCTTGAAACATGCTCGGCAATCTGTTCAAAACGTTGTTAACCATTTATAACACTGTAAAAAGTTGAAGATTTTAAAGCTCCGTAAAAAAACATTTACCATGTCAAAATAAACAATCTCACTTCCGTGGAATGGATCGTCGAGTTAGACGTCTTCACAGCTAATGTTGTGCTGCTGATGCGCTGCTGATGTGCTGACGATGGCTGGTACTAGCCCCGCCCACTTGTTTCCTCCCTCCCCCTCCTTTTCCCCGCTACTGCTGTATTATTACGTCATCCTTCCGCCTTGGAACTTCTCTATCATCAGGAACGCTCGTGTCATTTATTTCGTTACATTAAAGACTATTTGTTTTTATCTTCTTTCATTTCTTTTTTTTAATTTTTTAACCTCGTTTTTAACAGATTGCCGAGCATGTTTCAGGACCGCATGTTTTATCTTACAAACCATTACACCCTGTTTCCTGGACAAACAGACACGGCATAATCTGCCACGATGACCGACGAAGAGAACTGTGTATTTCTCGAGAATTGCGCCAAATCTTAATTTCTGCGATTACAGTGCCAACAATCACACAAATCCAAGAAAAACAGTTTCAGACAAAACCTACGTATTTTTGTCTGGAGAATCCGAATCTGAAATACAAAATGGGGGTTCCTATTTGAGATTTTACAGTTGCCCCTCGCCTCACCCCCAGGAGGTGGGGTTGGAGTGGAGTTTGGCATCATTGGATGAGCCCCTTCACGATGAACAAATTTTATTCATAACTTTTTTTAATTCAGATGCATTCTTTTCGAGATATTTCGTTGTGTCAAGCTAAAAAACTCACATGGTATAATGTAGCGTGAGCACAAAAACACTCCCTAGTTTCAAGATGTCATACAATTAACAGTTACTTGAATATTTTGATAAAATTGTTATCTAAGCTCACTTAACTCAAAATATTTTAATATCTTACTTTTTAGAATTGCTAGTTGTGAATTCAGTAGCTAGAACGCAGTAACATCGAAAATGGCGTTCACTCCGCAGTAAAGAACTGGTGTGTTAGAATTTGATAAAACAAGCAGTGTTGTGAGAGTGCAGCGTGCATATAAACGGACGTTTAATGTTGATCCACCTACAAACAAATCCATTCTGCAGTGGCATAAAACATTTGTTGAGAGAGGATGCATTTGTTATCTAAGAGAAGAACATTCTGGCCGACCGTCCATCTCTAAGGAAATTGTGGAGCGTGTGCGAGAAGCCTTTGTACGCGGTCCCAGAAAATCAACACGTCAAGCCAGCAGGCAGTTGCAGGTGCCACAAACTGCCGTAAGCAAGATTTTACGGAAGCGTTTGCGTTTTCACCCGAACAGGCTGCAATTGGTTCAAAAGTTATATCCACAAGACAAGGTAAAGCGACGTGAGTTTTGCGAGACTATCCACATTTTAATGGAGGACGATAAAACCTTTCTGACAAAGATCATTTTTAGTGATGAGGCGACCTTCCACTTGAGTGCAAAAGTGAACAGGCATATTGTTAGGATCTACGGAAGCGAACATCCGCATGCCACTCTTGATGTGGAACGTGACTCACCCAAGGTGAATGTTTTTATGCAATGTCAGAGCGTCGAGTGTACGGTCCGTTCTTATTTGAGGGGCCAACAATCACAGTTGAAACTACTTAACAATGCTACGTGACTGGTTAATTCTTTAACTTGCTGCAGAGAGAGGTGACTACATTCTACAACAAGATGGAGCGCCCCCACACTGGCATCAATCTGTACGCAGCTTTTTGAATGGCAACCTCCCACACCGTTGGATAAGACGAGGTGGACTCAATGATCAAAATTTATGCAAGTGGCCCCCTCGATCACCGGACATGACAGTTTGTGACTTTTTCCTTTGGGGGTTCGTCAAGGACCAGGTCTATGTACCTCCACTACCCACAACCTGGAATCATCTTCAGGAACGCATCAGTACAGCTGTTAACTTCATCACACCGGATACGCTTGAGAAGGTGTGGTTGAAGCTGGTTTATCGTGTCGATGTTACCCGCTTAACAGGTGGCGCGCACATTGAGCATTTGTAATTCCAATGAGCACCATGAAAACTTTATGAGTTTTTACAACTACTGTGAACATTTTTGTAGAATACTACGTTTGGTATTAAATTTATACCCTTTCAAAACCATGGAGTATTTTTGTGCTCACGCTGTACTAATCAATATTAAACTCTTTTTAATAACCTATTATTTGTGATATTCTTACTTTAACAAAATTAATTGTAATTACCGATCTGGCTCCCAGAATGGATTAACTGAAATTCTAATGTTTAAAATCTAACAAGCAATATTATATTACCATGTTTTTATTATTGTCATTCTATTATATCTTGTATGTTTTAAATAATAATAAGAAGTAGGCAGGGAAAAATTTTAATTCAGAGATTCTCAAGTCCTTCTTTATTTTAAATCACCAGGACAGTAAGCGCATACCATTGAATGTATGCGGGTGGTGGCGTCCTAACTTCAACCCCCCCCCTTTCTATTTTTTGGATGCCATCCTCACCTTGTAAATCAGGGATCCCCGATTTGATTCCAATTGGAGACGTATAAGGGTTCGGGGCCTACTTTAAATGACATGTCCAGTCTAGATTAATCCTTCTGCTCATAAAAGGTGCTACAAAGAAAGTCATAAATGACCTTGGTCGCTCAATTACCAGAATAATATGTTTCAATATCTACATCTCTTGAGCATTAAAATAACTGGAATGTTCTCTGAGAAATATAATGGAATCATCTGTTATCGGTAAGTACCTTCGCGCTGCGACGCCAAGGGTATCGGTTCGAATCCCGCTCGGGCTTGGTTGTTTGTGAATGTCCATTCATGAATTTCATCATTTCATCACTCATCCCCATCTTCGCCAATTAGCCAAGAGACACATTCAATCAATCAATCGTTATGTACCTCTAAAATCTGATTAGTCACAAATATTTCTTCAAGTATGCAATCAGATGAACAGATATTTTTTTATTGCCTGTTGCACATCCTACCGCACCCACCGCGTGGTCTCTGGCGATATTCTAAGCATTTCGTCACGGAGGTCTTAAGTTAAATTTCGTCAATGTAAGTCAAGCGAGTCCTTATCCTTTAAAGTTTACATCACTTCCTCTATTTCTCGTCTAACATTTCTATCTTCTCCCTGTATCTAAAATTTATTCTCATTCTATATATTCTAATCCCATTAAACTTGTGGACAATTTCCTGCGTGGTCATGGCATCTATTTTATATAGTTCTCTTTTGTCATGTAAATGTTAATATATAGAAATTTGAAAAAAATAATTAAACACATAAATATAATTTTGCGTTGTTCTTTATATGGACGATTTGTTCCCTAAAATCTTTGAGAAGGGGATGAGGTGGTTGAGAAAACCTTTTAACATGTTTTGACTAAGGTAGGCAAATTTTGACTTTTGTGTCCTACTTACATATGGAGATAAAATACAAGATGTAACAGTACATTATGTATATGTTTTAATTTCCTTACCGTACGTGAAGCCTTCCTCAAATTTAATTTGTTCCATTTCCCGTCAATTTTATATTTGTGTGTGTATAATAATGGTCTCCTATTCATATCAGTGATGAATTGTAGATATTCATTGCTATTAGAAACTTGGCCCCATGTTCTGAAAGAGAAATAAAACAAAGTAATCCATTTGTTCGTTTTTCCTTTTTCATGTGCGTGATGTAACGCATGAACAAAACTTGAAGTCTCACGTACGAGAAGTGTGTAATGCTTTTCTTAAATGAAGATAAGAAAATAAAAAAAAATCCGTCTGTACCACTTGTTCGTAACGAACATTGAAACTTGACAAATTGTGCTTCGAATGATTACTATGCTTGGTTTTTCATACTGAATATTTTGTGAATATTTGTAGTGATTTGTAGTTATGCATTTACAGTGATTGTAGGAACTTCTTGTATTTCACAGCACGTACGAATTAATTGTCACAGATAGAAGATAAAGCGATGTTTGGTCCGTCGTAAACTATAATTTATAAAAGAATTACACCTTCATTGTTTCTAACATCTGACATTTGTCTGATACGATATGTCTTTCGATTGAAAGAATCATTTATTGTAATTATCTGTGCAATCACCTAAAAATTTTCAACGACATTTGATAAACAATAAACACCGGCTTCCTCTTTTGGGTATTCATTATTACAAATCCTATCCTAATTTTCGGATCATTGGAATCGTTGAGCCCAGAGCTGAAACACGTTCACCTAGCGATGCTCTTCTACTGATAAGATAGCCAAATGCTGAAATTTGTAATATACTGTCTGCTTCATGTCTAGCATCGATTTTAGTGCTTATATTATAAGTGACGACATGCTGCTTGCACGATTGATCTAATGGCATGAAACCTTGATCCGTTTTCTTAAATCGTTTCTCAAGTTTGGTACACGTTTGTTCACAGAAAGTGGTACAATCGTTTGAGTTAAGTATCAGCTTCGGAGCCGATTGAGTGTGGCAGTACAGCCAAAGAAATAGTTCAGTAAAACAGAACTCTGCATTGTTGCTTACCATTAAAGTTTTTCACCTGATGCGGGGAATTTTCTTACTTGCCGAGTGAAAAAAAACTGTCAAAAGAAAGCCTTGCATTTTAATTATTAATCCAATACAGTGTCCAAATTTACAAGAGAATGGGGGGGGGAGAAATTCAGGAAAATACGTTCAAGATACTAAGTATCCCGTAACTAAGGAAACAAATATTACTCAATCCCTTGGGGAAAAGCCCAAAGCAGAGGGGAGTGGATGGTGGTTCCATTATCCCTTTCCCTAGCTTAACGTAACAGCATCATCGACGTTCACCAAGAGGACCCGGGTTCGAATTCCGACCTGAGCGTGGGTGTTTTTTTGCGAGTGTCCCATCATCAATTTTCCCATATCATCATTTATCTTCTTCGTCGCGATTAACTGAAAGTAGACGACAAGCAAAGCTAACAAAAAATAAATCGAATGCGGACGAGAGAAAGTAAACAATTCAAGGCAATAAGTAGATTTATCACGACCCAAATGATGTGAATTTAGGATCACTTTCGTTACTTTCTCTTACGTATGCAAACTGCTTTTCTAGATTGTTTTTTGAACAGGAAGGTAGTATAATAGAGCTCCCAAAATCAGTACAGGCCGGATGAATGTCTTCATATTTTCCTGAAAAATCACTCTTCTTCGTCAAATAGTTAGTTTGAAAATATAATTATGTAAGTGCCATTGACTTACAAGATTCGTAGCCACATATCAGAATCTGCTATGTTGACAGAAGCTAGAGCATTAAGTTTAATAGGGGTTAGAAACATTAACCTTGCACGAAAGCACGTTTTCGAACGTCTTCGTTAGTATAGACACACAATATTAAATTAAAGTCTGTGAGTAATGTATTCACTGTGCCGTGAACCGTATTGCTTTCAAATTGATGTTATTAAAGAGAAGGGACATTGAAAGTGTGGAACCGGACAGATAAGAGTGGAATCGTCAGGAGAAATCACCCCGCGGAATGTGTCCAAGTCGGTAAAACGCCAGCTTCGTAAGCTGAAATCCTAGTTTCGATTCATTATCTTTCCTTTTCTGCCAAACGGGTGGCACGAAAGTATTTCACGGAGTCACAGCCTTATTCTTTGCTGTTGTTCGTGTGACAAGGAGAAAATAATTGTTGAATGGACTATGCGTGTAGCATAATTTTGAGTTTGGAACGTAGTTTTCTTTATTGTGTTGTTACTGAGACTCCTTGCAAAATGCAGAACCAGCAAACAAATAACAAATCCCACCGCAAGGTACAACGTTATTCCTCTGTGGAAAAAAATCACAGAATTTATGTTCAAAACTTTAGGTTACATCGATAAGTGAATATTAATGTTTTCCGTCATTAATTGCCACTTCCTTTGTTTCACCGCTCTCTGACACACACACACACACTGAGAGACTGGTTGCACGCTCGATTTTATATCAGTAATTTCTGGATGGGAGGAGAAATATGCTGGTAAAAATTGTGAAATCAAAGCGTTTTTGTATGTATGGTCCAAGGTGTTATTACTATAAATATTCAAAATTTATTTTGAATCGATCGAAATGTTAGTCATTTTGCGTTTGCTTGTAGAACAGGTTAAAATGACTTCTTGTTTGAGAAGTCGATATTAAATTTTAAATATGAGAGATTTGTGAGTTTTACAGTGTTACTTGGTTTGTATTTCTGATTAGATTTTGTTTACTACTTTAGTATGATAAGACAAGAAAGCAAATTTTATCCATGAGATGAAGCAGAATTTACCAGATATATATATAGCTAAATGCACACAACAGAAAATTTTGTACCCATGCATAAGGGTGTAATTGGACGTTTCACATCTATTGAAAGAATTAAATAAACGTATCCGTGTTGAAAAGTATGCAATTAATGTAAATAGTTTAAAAAATACGGTGGTCTGTGCTGTTGTCTGGCACAAAACTAAGCACATTGCATAAACTTTAATTCTTGACTTCGATTAATTAGTTAAGGGAAAGAGACTTTGAACCTTACGTTCAGGACACTAACATTTTTACACAATGATGGAAACGCTTAAATAAAATAATATCTTTTGTCTTCATAATACAGTCGCAATTTTGATGTCGCTAATTTCAAAATGCGACTGCAATTTTGAGTTTGGCGCCTATCTGAACTCATAAAGTTTGCCATATTTGATGAGTATTTAATTCAGACCATTAAAACCATGATATAAATTTGCATATCATCTTGCCTCCTTTCTATGCAGCAACACGGGTTATTTCACTGTTTCATTATTGAACTATGTTTTTTATGTTTCATGAATTTATTTAGAGAATCAATTTTATACTTCCCTAACTTAATCGTGCCTACAGACACAATAGAATCAAATAACTTCCCGATGGCATAATGGTAAAGTCGTCACCTATAACCGATGTGCCAATTACAAATCCCCAGATGTGCCAATTACAAATCTCCATCGGTCTTTCTACGCTTCCCCCCAAAATCTTATTTTCTGCTCTCTGAGAAGAAACCCAGCTGCCTCGAGAAACCAGCGTTCGTTCCCATGGAGTCTCCCATATATCACCGCCCCTACTTCAAGGTGAAGGAAACAGTGTGTCCGGCAATAAACTCTTATATCTGTCTCGTACAAATTCATCTAAACTCTGGTTCACGTCAAGATAATTTCAGCCCAGATGGAGCCTATCAAGATAATTTCGGCCGAGAAGGAGCTAATCACCTGGAACTTCAAGCATTTAAAATTTAAATGCTTTCTTCCCCGTTTTAAACAAGGAACCTCTGTTCTCGTGAGACTTGCAGGTGGCCAGGCTCGGATTCTAGACAATCGCCCTACACATGGCAGCCTCCACGAGACGCATAAATTCCACGACCACCGCCCGCTAGTCTCGGCTCATACACAGCTCAGTGACAAGAGTGATTAGTACGGAATTTTGAACTTCAACCCTGTCAGAACACTTCTCTTCATATCTCTTCGCTTCAGTGGGATTTTGGCAGTCAAGGAAGACGTAACTTTAACGAAGTGTCCCAGTTGCGAGCAATAAAAATGGAATTGTTAGTGATAAAAATTAATTAGAACAGATGCTTTTCATTCTCGAGATCAGCTCTCGAACAAGGTGCTATTGTGTTTTTATGTTAAGCGATTCTCACCCTTATCACCCCCGTGTGTTACGATTCTCGCCCTACATGCAGAAGTGACCATGTATGGGCGGAGCAAAAAGTTCAACGACCAATAGAGTGAAGGACAATTCTTCGGAGAACGGAAGAAAAGACGAAGTAAGGACTTAGCAGAGGCAGTGGAAAGTTAGAGTGGAAATACACAGTTCGATAGACACAGTTCAATTTGGCAGTTCGACATTCACATTTTTGAGAGACAGTTTTAGAACATTCACAGTAAAAACTTTCAGCACCTTTATTGGTCAGAGAGGAGTTGTTGTCTCTACTCTGGACCATGTTTAAATTTCTAGCTTTGTGATTTCAACTTCTTTAACTTAACTGGTTAGGCATGGTGCTAGAAACATAGCGTTTATGTAAAGCATCGACCATCAGCGGTCTGCGTTGCTAACTTGTCTGACCCGGTGCATCATGGGTCCGCGAGTGTTTTGTCTTGTGTCGGTGAGCGACCAGAGATTGTAAGTATTTCTACAGTGATGTATTAAACATTATTTCGTAACATATTTCAGTGTCCAGTGTTCTGATTTCTGATTTTTTCAATTTTTGATTCCTACATATAAAAACAACATTTGGCTTGTAAACGAAGACCGATGAAAAAGGAACTTCATCGTCTTTTTCCATCGGCCGAATTTTGGACCGTGACTAATTTTAATGGTACATTTTAATTTCTCCTAGCATGAAAGAACATCCATGCCTTAAATACCGTAACCCTGGTTTGAACCCTAAACGCCCCTTTTATTATTTAAATTTTTAATAATTGTTATAAATGGCTTTTCCCGAACAGGGACTTGTTTATAAAGCCAAGTTGTCATTTGTTATGTACTGCTAAAATTTTTAATTTGCCCTAAATTTTAAAAGAAATCAGGACACTACGGTAGTTTTTGCATGCCTCGCGAGTGAACTAACTTCCGAGTAGCATAAGTTAATAAAGTGGAAACAACGAGTTGACAATATTATTGAAAAGCACATACGTAAAAAGTGAAAGTACAAGTAAAGGGGAACTATGGAGCTAAAAGCTAATTTTGAGGGCGAGATAACTTAATCGCTACCATGAAAATGAAGTATGATAAATAAATAGACGACCATGCATTAAAATTTTCTAGTGTTGTTTTATAATGCCAGGGGGCAGAGATAGATTTGTTACATAACTGAATAAAGTGAAATTGTAACTGCAATTATGGCAGTGACAATAGAAGCAATAAGTGCTACCCTAATGAAAGAACTCAAAGATGGAATGAGAAAAATAATAGAAGGTTTAAACTTCATGAGAACAGACCTAACCGAAAAGTTAGACTCCTTTATTAAAAGAAATGAAGAACAGACAAACCAAGTAGATAAGTGTAGAGAGGATAGAAATGCTAGATATGATGCACTCTTAGAGATTTATGATGAGAGGCTAGTTGTAAACAAAGTGGATGATGATGAATTAATTGTTAGTGAGGTACAGCAGGCATAAGTTAGGCCTATTGATGATAATGCTATTGTTATGGATTTTGATAGAGCTAAGAAACATAAGTTTGCTATTAGTAATAGAGTAACTTTTGAGCTAGGAGTGAGGGGGATATGACCCACTTTAAGAAGATTGTTGCTGATGAATTAAGGCTAATTGATTACGGTGAAATAGGATGGATGTACCTTAATGAGAAGGTTAGGAGTATGCTGCGTAGCTTTGGAAGTTGGAGGATTAATGACAGAAGGGGAATAAGGGGGAAAGTAGAGAGTAATGGCAAGAATAATGCATCTACATTAATGAAAGCTCAAGGTAGCAAGCACATAAATAAAGTATTGGAACCCCTCTTTAATTTGCCTGCCAGCCAGGAACTGGTCAAGGGCAGAAATTGGTCTGAAGCTAGCATTAACCTAACCAGCAGTAAAAGTATGGAGCCATTCATGAATCTTAACTGTAGCCAAGACACTAAAGCATATCTTTTTAGCATTCTAGTAGACGAAGTGAACGTAGCATTGAGCAACACCCGTACGGCTCTGCGTAATGTTAGAGGTAAAGGACGGCACGACGTTTCCGCCTCGTTCCATAACCATGTAGGCCAGACAACACCCAACATGCATAAAATGTTTCAAGTATGGAAGGGTAACAGATAAAAGAAGAGAGGTAAAGTACACAAATGTACCAGAAGGTAAGAGGCCAGATGTTTATGATGACTGTGCAAGGTACACACTTATTACACCAATATGAGTGTAAATAACGAGCAATTTCTTTCAGAATTAATTTTTCAGTAACTTCGTAGCTGCGGAACAGCAGAAACACCACATACTTCTTACCAACATACAGTTTTTGAGTTGTTTACAAAACAAAAGCTAAATTAGATCAGAAATTAGCTGTATTTTACAAATTTTTCTGCAAGATGGCATAGCAGCCACTATGATTATCATTTTTTGAATGAATAGAAACTTTGTATACCTGATTTATTGGTACCAGTAGTGTTTAAAGACTACCATGATATTTTAATACATTTATAGAGTAGATAAAATGATGAGAAGAATTTTAAAACTGTATAATTGGAGAAATATGAGGAAAGATGTCAGATCTTATGTTGCAGACTGCATTACATGTCAAAGTACTAAAGATAACTCACACCCACCTAGACAAACACTGTTAATGCACAGTATGGAAGGTAAAGATATTGTTTTTTTCATAGATATTCAGGGCCCATTACCAAGGGGTAAGAGAGGTGAAAGATTCTTACTAACTATTCAAAATGCAAAAACTAGGTTTCTAACCGCATACACATTACGTAACAGTACTACCGACAGCATACTACGGAAGCTAATTGATGTCTATTTTTTACATTTCGGGATCCCAAATTTAATAGTAAGTGACAACGGAGTCCAGTTCAAGGCAAACAAATATGTACAGTCATTAGCCTCTCTAGGCATAAAGGTTGCTTACATCCCGGTATACAAACCGAGCAGTAACCTAGTAGAGAGGATACACAAGGATTTGAACCGGCTTATGCGAGTGGTATGTGAAGGCACGCATAATGCTTGGCCAGAGCATGTCACCAAAGTTGTTAACTTGTTGAATGGAAGTGTCAACCATTCCACTGGCTTTGCACCCATAGAACTTCAGCTAAATTATCTCATTGACAATGCAGTAAAAACACACTTTGATTTGCCAGCTGGTGAAGAGATGAACTGGGAACATAAGCTGTACATGGCTAATAATAATACAACGGGTGAAAGGAACAAAAGAAATACCAGGATAAATGCACAATTGTCCCAAAGGCAAAATGTCTCTGTAGGTAACTTAATCTTTTTGAAAACACACTTTCTTAGTAGCTTATTGGATGCCATAACCAGGAAATACTGCAATACCTTCTCCGGTCCTTATTACTGCTACCAGGAGGAGAGAGTTGATGTGTTCACGCTGTTGGACTGCTGTACCGGCCAGATGGTAACCAATCAGCATGTGGAAAACATGAAGCTGTGGCATTGTTCAGAAGGTAAAAGGACGTTGTACATCAGGATGTTGAAGGGTAAGAGACCAGATCTTTTTCCACAGGATGTTAATGATACACATGTTACATAACACAATTATAATGAAAAGGGAAGTCCTCTTAAAGGACTGGAGACTGGGAGACTCTTTTACACTTGATTCTCAGGATGGCGTAAATAGAATCTTGTTCTTTATTTCTCCTTCAACCTAAAAATTGGTTAAAAACAATATTTGGCTTATCTTTCATTTTCCAAACTTAAAAGCGTTACGCTGTTAAATAAAGCACTTAAAATGAATTTTCAGCATAAAAGCTACAATTTTTGTAACAAATTTTTTCAATTAGAACTTAATAATAACAATTAAACTATAAATTACTTAAATATAAAGAGTTAAGCTTGTATTGCTTCATAAAATTGAGCTACTGTAACATAAAATTCCAAATTTTGTCTGAACTAGTACTTTTGCGGAGAACTTGAATTATAAATCAACCATAAAATGCTAAATTACAGTTGGATCTTTATGAAAACTAATTACTGAAGTCATAAATAGACTACCCTTGAAGGAAATTACAAAAAAACAACCAGGACATGCATAATTTTAATTTTAAATATCCAGTTTTTATACGAAGGTGTCGTATCGGAGGCTCGTAAACCGAGAAACTCCGAATTTATGTAAAAATTTTACTTTTATTTCATGATATCTACTTCAAACTTGTTTAATAATTTAACATAAGTTTTATAGATGTTTTGCAACCAACTACCATTTAAAGTTAGTAAAAATCAGTGTTGCCAGCTAATTTTTTAGAAATTTTTTTGACGTTCCGAGGAATTATTTTCCGAAATCACATTTCTTTGATGTACTGATTAAACCAGCATACCTGTGACTTGTGTAATCATACAGTATAGTAGTTACTAAGTAACAATTCATAATAAATGGTTTTGCAACAATCAACTTTAATATTTTTCTCAGCATGCGTGCTTACCTGTACATGCTGAATGCGACGGATGACCTGATGGTAAATAAGAACTTATAATGAAAGGGAGACCAACTTCTTCGTTTTATATATCTCCCTAGGGTTAATTTATTGCTATAGAGAACCTCAAAGATCAAAATTTCTATTCTCAAAGGAGACTAGAACCCAAAATTTATTTTTGCCACCATTTTGGAATACTTTCGGTATACCCCGGGTAACTTGGAAAGATTTTTTTTTTTGGTGTGGAAGTTAAGGAGTTAGGAAGAGGAAGACTGGAGCACACCTCGTGTCACCTTTCCTCCCAACAGCTCATTAGACGCTATGGCAGCGTGAGCTAAACATGAATTTAAATATGGATTTGACTTAATCATTGCGGAGTTCGACAGTTTTCATGCGCGGAGCATATTTTATTTTACACTTTGCCTTCTTTAGGCTTTAAGGGATTTTTTTTATCAACATATCATCTTGCTGTCGGATTCAAGGGGGGACTCTTTTATATATACATGCGGGTTGGGTTTGGACGTGTTCGGTTCCTGGATTCTATCAGCCACGTGAAAGGTCGACATTTGGCTGCTAGAAGTTAGGGCCTAACTACGTAGTCCTCATAAAGTAGTCCTACGGGGCTAACACATTGCAACTATTGCTTAACAATAAGTAAGGCAACAATTACACTCGACCAAAAAAGCAAAAATTCGTACACATGCGTACACTTGTAATATAAATGTATTTTAATCTTTTGATTTGTGTTTTATGATGTAACTAACAGAAGGTGGTGTTAAGTCATCTGTTTGTAATAATCTCATGCATTTGCTCATATTAACTTCTTTATTATATTTAAACAATAATATCATCTAATATTTTGATGTGTTTAAATTTTATGTTTTTATCATTTTGTAATACTAATTCTTGTAAACTTGTGTAATCAGGTGCAACTCTATAAATGCACACACGTGACTCAGTAAGTCACCTTATCATTTTATTAATGTCTAGTTAGTGATGAAACTTATAATCTTGTTTATTAAAGATAATTAACACAGTCCTAGTGCCATGTAATCTTTTTATTTACTTAGAAGAAGAAGTAGTTTTCTTTGTTTTCTTTTTCATTTGTTTGTCAATATTTACAGGAAATTATTAATATCAATTGATTATTGTTTGATCTATTTCTATGTTTTATCTAAAGGTGTATTTTGATTTATTATAGTTAATATTTGATAGGCTAGACACACCAGACCAACCAAGGCATGGAACGGCCAGTGATGTATGATGAAGAAAATAAGTTGGGTCTGTATAGTAAAATAAGGATTATGTTTTTATAATAACAAGTTTCATGCACCATTTAGCTTTGATCAGGAGAAAAGGGAGACTAGATCTCCATAATAATTCACTGTTTGCTTTTTATGTTGATAAGGAGAAAATTTAAATTTTTGCATCTTAAGTGGCTCAAGTTGCATATTTTTACTTAATGTGAGGTATAAGACACAGAATAAATACATCTACCACATACACTTGCCAACAACACATAACAAGGATGGTATTGTTATAAGGGTTGTGTTAATTTTAATTTGCCCAAGGAGGCCTATGCTTTACATAGCATAAAGAATGTGCCTGTGATGCACACATAATTCCTGCCATAGAGCAGAATGTTTGCCCATAGTGGCCATTATAGTTTTAAGTATGCACATGTAAGGGGCTGAATGCCCGTGCAGTAAATACTGCTTAACCTATGAAGTGTGTTAGTGGAATAGACTTGTGTTGGTAAAGCCTTGAGCCCAGTAATGGAATATGAAATAAGCTAAAAACGATGAGATCAAGTTGAAGAGAAGGGTGCATGGAAAATATAAAATGAAGGGAATTTTCCTATTTTGATATGTATATCGATAACTTTTTCAATTTTTAATTTCAAAACTAGCCAACAAATTTTTATATAATATTTTATTAAATCATGTATTGATTTTCATAATTATACTATCTATGTAGAAGCTACAAAATTTTTGTGTACTTTTCTTTGCTCGTAAAAATTTAATCAAGAGACATAGTGGTCAAGTACAAGAAGACAAGGAACTTAAAGTGGTAAAGAGACTTGAAGTTGTGACTTGTGAAGAAAGTGCATGAAGATAAATTAAGACTTTCAACTAAGCATATTCTAATGCCTTTAAAAACTTTCACAGAATAAGATACTACAGCCAAAGAGATGGCAGGAGAAGATGCACCAAGGAGACTCCGGACACCTTTCTTCAGCCGATACGAGAGCTCCAGCCAGGCAGACCGGATGCAGAAGAAGAGGCCAGGACACGCTACTGCTCCGAGATGACTAGGCAATGAGGGCGGCACACCTTTATTACCAACCATGCTCCTGAGCCACTCAACACCGGAGTTAGCAGTCGCAAGAGAGAAGATGATGCCATGGACACCAAATGAAGCAGCGAGGGCACCACTCACTTGCACAGAGCCAATCCAGGAAGGAGGAGAAGCCGCACCAGAGAGCTACGGCAATGGAAAGAGGAAAGAGACAGGCAGACTTGCCCATAAGAGGCAGATGTGACCCGAACACTTAAGTCTACGTGTGCTAGGGTTGCATTCTGACCTAAGTTAACATCGGTAGGCAAGACACATCAGAAGTCCTGCAGGAGGCAACGCAACAGCGAACTGAAAAAAATTTGCTTCCCTACAGTTCAGCAAATTTTATTCGGGAGCAGGGGGATGTATAACCGATGTGCCAATTACAAATCCCCAGATGTGCCAATTACAAATCTCCATCGGTCTTTCTACGCTTCCCCCCAAGATCTTATTTTCTGCTCTCTGAGAAGAAACCCAGCTGCCTCGAGAAACCAGCGTTCGTTCCCATGGAGTCTCCCATATATCACCGCCCCTACTTCAAGGTGAAGGAAACAGTGTGTCCGGCAATAAACTCTTATATCTGTCCCGTACAAATTCATCTAAACTCTGGTTCACGTCAAGATAATTTCAGCCCAGATGGAGCCTATCAAGATAATTTCGGCCGAGAAGGAGCTAATCACCTGGAACTTCAGGCATTTAAAATTTAAATGCTTTCTTCCCCGTTTTAAACAAGGAACCTCTGTTCTCGTGAGACTTGCAGGTGGCCAGGCTCGGATTCTAGACAATCGCCCTACACATGGCAGCCTCCACGAGACGCATAAATTCCACAACCACCGCCCGCTAGTCTCGGCTCATACACAGCTCAGTGACAAGAGTGATTAGTACGGAATTTTGAACTTCAACCCTGTCAGAACACTTCTCTTCATATCTCTTCGCTTCAGTGGGATTTTGGCAGTCAAGGAAGACATAACTTTAACGAAGTGTCCCAGTTGCGAGCAATAAAAATGGAATTGTTAGTGATAAAAATTAATTAGAACAGATGCTTTTCATTCTCGAGATCAGCTCTCGAACAAGGTGCTATTGTGTTTTTATGTTAAGCGATTCTCACCCTTCTCACCCCCGTGTGTTACGATTATCGCCCCTACATGCAGAAGTGACCACGTGTGGGCGGAGCAAAAAGTTCAACGACCAATAGAGTGAAGGACAATTCTTCGGAGAACGAAAGAAAAGACGAAGTAAGGACTTAGCAGAGGCAGTGGAAAGTCAGAGTGGAAATACACAGTTCGATAGACACAGTTCGATTTGGCAGTTCGACATTCACATTTTTGAGAGACAGTTTTAGAACATTCACAGTAAAAACTTTCAGCACCTTTATAGGTCAGAGAGGAGTTGTTTTCTCTACTCTGGACCATGTTTAAATTTCTAGCTTTGTGATTTCAACTTCTTTAACTTAACTGGTTAGGCATGGTGCTAGAAACATAGCGTTTATGTAAAGCATCGACCATCAGCGGTCTGCGTTGCTAACTTGTCTGACCCGGTGCATCATGAGTCCGCGAGTGTTTTGTCTTGTGTCGGTGAGCGACCAGAGATTGTAAGTATTTCTACAGTGATGTATTAAACATTATTTCGTAACATATTTCAGTGTCCAGTGTTCTGATTTCTGATTTTTTCAATTTTTGATTCCTACATGTAAAAACAACATTTGGCTTGTAAACGAAGACCGATGAAAAAGGAACTTCATCGTCTTTTCCCATCGGCCGAATTTTGGACCGTGACTAATTTTAATGGTACATTTTAATTTCTCCTAGCATGAAAGAACATCCATGCCTTAAATAACGTAACCCTGGTTCGAACCCTAAACGCCCCCCTATATTTTTTTATTTTTAATTATTGTTATACACCTTGAATTCGGGTGGTCCGGCTTTCGATACCCGGTGAAGGTAGGCAGTGACTCGGGTACACCTAAAACTGTAGGAATACCCGATTAGACTGTCTTTGCATGAGCTGGCTTCAATCAAAAGTCAACTTCATGATGGAACAGCTATAAAAATATCAGCCTATATCTGTATTGAAGGTTCTAACTTTATAACATCAACTGCCAACAGTGAAGTGTGATATGTCGATAGATTTGTGAGACATTATGCAGGTAAAAAAAAAAGAAATATATTTTCCAGAAGCATTTCACTATGAACATTTAATATTTAAAAAGAAATGTTTGTTCTTTTTGTGTATTTTTAGCTAAAAAACTAGAAAATATAGGTTTCTCTTTTGGCACAATTTTTTGACATCTGAATGTTTGCTACTGAATTGATATTTGGCGGTTTTCGCAATTATGTTATTAATTGATCATATTCGACAATGCCAAATTCAGCCAAAAAAATGGAGACTAATTTCGAAACCTGTCAAATGTAACTTTTCACCATGAAATAAAAAATATATATATAACAAATTATGTCAACCAGGGTTCGAACTCACGTCACGAAGTTTGAGACTTCTTATTTAAATAGTAAAACGAAACCTATCAGCCCCACGAAGCATTTGCTCTATGCACTCATCGTGTGCGAAGGGTTGTGTTAGGATCTTCGCTCTTGCTTCCTGGTGAGAAGCTAGGTGCGACGGAAACAAGTGATTCCTTATATTTCTTTAGCGCTATGGCTACAGCGCGAGAAGAAGATGTAAAGATGATATCGAACAAGTAAAGCAAGATTGTAAAAAGTAAACATCGTGCTTGTGGAAATTAATAATACGGATTATCAGTTTGCAAAGATAAAAAATTAAAATAAAAATTCTCTTTCTCGCCAAGAATCATATTATATCTGTATTTATTATTTTTATTTCAGATACGCAAGCACATTCACATTGATATTTCATCAATAAATAGGTCTTCTTAAGATAAATTCCGATTTCCACCACATAAAATACAGTTAAAATAAATTGTGCAATTGTTCCTAATTACTTTTAGAATTGAATAAATTGATATCTGGTAATAATATATATATATATATATATATATATATATTTCTTTAACAATTGATTAAATCAACTACCAAATATTACCGAAAAACAATTTACGAAAACGTTAGATTGAAATGTTAACATTAAAATAAATGTTTTTGCATAGCAGCTCTAGTTTTCACACTGCTTGCAACATGGTTTCTGTTTGCTTTTCAATAAAATCTAAATTACATGCAGGTCAATTTACAGTGTTAGTGTGTTTCATTGTTATATGGGAAACCTTCCTAAAGTTCATTTTTCTGGAGCTTTGAGGTTCACCAAACATCATGGTACTGACCATCATTATTCATCCTCATCGTTGCGATGTAAAGAGGAGAACAATTTTCACGATATGCTAAGTTGAGTTTCCATGTTGTGAATGGAAGGGCCATTTTCAAAAACTAGAAAAATCGCTGATCTGTAAAAAGCATGAGCTATGACGAGAGCGAAGACCGTGTCGGAAATATGCTCGTAGAGCGAGCATGCAAAGACATTTCAGAAGATGAAAGATGTCAAATGAAAGTAGACTTTTTGTGATAATGTTAACATTTCAGTCTAATAATTTAAATTTTGCTGTAGTATACAGTATACACTCATAACATCTCCAAGAGTATTTACAATATTACATTAAATTCATATCTAAAGTTCAATTTCTTTTTAGTAATTATTAGTAGTTATATTCATTTTTTTCTTCTTTTCTTTTATAGTAAGAGTAAATGTTCTGACTGAATTGGTATCCTTTCCAAATTCCTTCTTCCTACAATATAACAACCCTCAACTACAAGATTTTTCATACCTGTAAAATTTAAGAGTACCAATTTTAAAAAAGTAAAGATGACTTAGAGACGCCCTTGTCTCAACAAACAGACACATATAAAGTTTTCTCACATACAACATTACACTAACGATCAGGAGGAAATGCCTGTTCGGTATATCATGCAAATATCCTTTCCAAGACCTACCTGAATTGCCTCACAGATAATTCAAATTTTAGCGGTGAAATGAACAGTTTAACCATTTTAAAAGTCCTCATTTCAGAATTTACACAGATGTCAACGTTCATAGAAAAACCTATATAAAAACCTTTAAGAATAAGATAAAACCTTTAAGAATTAACAAATCAATACCATTTACACCTGGAGGACCCAGAAGAATTAGTGGACCTACGAACTTCTTAAGAATTTCTCAAGATTTTATTTCTGAGATTCTTTTTAACTTTTCGACATGAGGGAACATGACTTACAATTAGTTATCTCATCAGTATCAATTACGCTATACAGCAAAATCAGTAGATAAGCACCAAATCGTTCAACACAGATCTCATTCAATATATTCCAATTAACTCCTACTAAAGTCAAGTGGTAGTGAGTCCTGATATTCAATGCTGATACATAAATCGATTTGAAGAAAATATTTATATACAATTAAACATTTTTTTCATTCATAATTCGACGATATGAAGTTCTCAATTATGTGGTTTTGTCAATGACAATATTTGTAGCAGCAAACTTAACGCATCAAATTGTGACAAATGTTTCACACAGACAAGGATCTAATGTGTGTTGATATATATATATATATATATATATATATATATATATATAAATGTGTTTATATATATATATATATATATATATATAAACACACACGTTGTCTGTTTCAAGAAGATTATAATTCAGTGATATAGGAAGGAATTATCGAGTGCTGTTAACGAGAGTAAAATTATGAACTCTTTGTGAGAATCAGGATCACTCTGGGACAAATGTTAGTGCTGTGATTTCATACATCGAACACTATTATATTCCAATTTTCAATCCATGTACTCAAGTACATTTACTGATACAGTGTTTATATATTTTGAATGACTTCAAAGCTTTCTAATTAAATATTAGTGATGGTTGACATATATTATATATAAAAACGATGGCGATATTTACATGATGCACTAAAATAAGAAAAGGTGAAATTTACATCCACAATATGATACATGCGTGCACGTGTAACTTGGATGAGTACTACAAACGTTACTGATTTTGTAAATACTAACTTCAAAATATTTAATAGTGTTGTGCAGTGTCAGTGTTTACAAAATCGATAACAAACTACCTCATTAGTGTGTCATTGTGACAAGCTTTAAACTAGGTCAATACTGATGGAACAATGATCTTATAATTGTGTCACGTCGTGTGTGTTTACATATTTTATGGATGGGCAATAAAAACGTCATATTAGAATTTAAGTGTGTGTCGTAAGATTTTCAATTATGCCATGCATGAGTCAGAATAACAAATTCACGTGTCAGTGGTTACTTTTCATACGTTGATAATCATTGTTTATTTTTTCTCCTTTCCTTTTAATTTTTTTAGGAATTATATTAATCAAATTAGATATTTTCCGTAAATGCTATGTTAATTCAATCATATTGATGTGTATTTTGACCATATACGTTTTGTGACTACAGAAAAAAAGCTTTCTCTTTTATTAACTTCCCTAGCTTTTGCTCAGATTTTTCAGTTCTTTGCATCGTGCGATCGTTGGAAATTTAACAATATCATAGATATGAACAATCACATAACGTTGAATAGAGCATGCCGTATTTCTTTGTGGAACGTCCTTCGCCAGCAAAATCGACAGACATCACTCCCCTGGACTTCTGTCTGTGGTGAGAGATGAAACGCCTCGTATATGAAACACCTGTCGTTTCGGCCGAGGATCTCGTTTCAATCATTAATGTCGCCGCAGCGACGATAGCAGACACTGGGGGTTGTTTGCTCGCACTAGACAATCGTTGATTGAGCCTTGTCATCTCTGGGTGGAAGTTAATAGCAGACAGTTTGAATATCGTCTGTGATGTGGTTCCCTCGGCACCTCCACTCTGCACACAGTGAAAATGTCGACACATGTGTTTCTCTCTCTACGACAATTTGCTCTATGTGTATTTGAGAATGATAACTCTGTGAATGAATGTATTTTCCGATGTTCTATAAGTCCATTTATTTTAGTAGCAAGCTTCTGAAGTTATGATTCTAAATTAAACTCATGAGGCTGCAGTCCCGTGTTCGACAGTTAATTTGTTTCAACCGTAAATGATTGAGTTCCTGTTACATTACATGTAATATTTCCTCGATCTCCCGGTTAGTGTGAGAATATCTGATGTCAACATTACCATTGACCTTGTTCTGCAACGTGACTGCTTGCAGAGGCAGCGTGTATGCTCGACTCGGCTCAAAAGATGACAACTCTTTCCATGCCTCACATTCAATTTCTTCAATTTTGCGTTTTTGCAGAAGATATTTTAATAGTTCAGGCCTCGGCGATGGCGTAGTGGTAGCGTCGTCGCCTTGTAATCAAGGGATCCCGGGATCGATACCCAGTGGAGGCACATAGTGGTTCGGATCCCGCTTTAAACTGTAGATCCAGTACCGATTAGCCTTACCGTGCATAAAGTAGACTTAAACACCAAATCAACTCAAAAACTCATTTTAATACTTCAACTTCATTCTTAACATATCATGCACTGAATCATATTCCCTTTTATAAACTTTTTTAATAAATTAAGGTTGTAAATCACGACTTTTTTGCTTAATATGTTCGCCAAAGTCTATCGCGGGGTTTATTTTCAATAACAATAACTGTTTCTCTCTCACATATTTTGAAACAGGTTCATTTTCATAATGGAGACGTAATCGGATTTGTTGTTCTAATTGAAAAGTGTCTCCCGGTTTGGTAAATTCCTCTACAATTTTAGTTTTTAAATTCACACAATCTATACTCCTAGCTTCCTGGATTCGAATCCAAGTAATGTGCCATTCTAATGCTGGACCACACAGAAATATTGATAGCATCTGCCTTTTCTTCGAGTCAATCCACTCTTTAAGAATGGCTAAACTGTCAAAATGTGAATGAATTTCAATACATCCTCGTGAATGTTACCTTGAAACTGGATAGTTTCGAGAATGTGGGGGTGGATAAATCTAGACTGCCCCATGATTCTATCTGGTGTTCGAATCAAGTTTTCTGAATGATTAGTCTATGTGCAGATGTATTGGATTTGCTTCAAATCAGCACTTCGTTTGTTATTTTCATTTCTCATCGTCTGTAAACTTCGATGGGATGTTATTAACACCTGTTTGCTCTCCCAAAATGTCGATATGTAAGTATCCACAACCGCGTAAGAGATTGACGAAAGTACCGAGACACATCTCTGAAGTGGTTAATCAACCTTTATGCGACAATCTAAAACTAATTGTCATCATTCCCAATTGAATCTCCGACTAGTTAAAATTATGTGCTATACCGCGTAACGGTACGCTAAGCCTATCTTATGTCTCCGTTACTTTGTTAACAGTTGAAAATTTTGAACACAATGTGATCCATAAAACTACTCTTTACATTTATCATTTTGTAGTTACACCGTAAGAAAAGGAAAGGAAAAGATGAGTTCGGTAAGTCCATTATGTAAAGAGATCTTTATTTCCGTCAGTTATGCATTTCCAGGTGAAATGCATGAAAAGCCTTGCACTCCACCACTTAAAGCAGTTTTAATACTACGTCTATCACCAAGTAACGTAATATTTTCTCATCGCATTTGCGAAAAATGGATGAGACACCCAAGCACACTCCACTACGTAACGCAACCTTATTGATGCGTTGGGATCGACTCCTGGTTGGCGTAGCTATTCACGAATCATCTTCCAGATGATTATCACTCGCTTGGCTTCAAGTACGATGTGCGAGAGGTAACACTCGAGATGAATGGCAAGAATTGACATGCTAAATAAATGGGGTTTATTTCTCTCCACGACGGAATAGATATGGGTGTAATTATGAAAGGAATGTACCTGCTTCTCGTCCGGATGTAGGTTATTTCACAGATCGTCCTCTCAATCATCTCAATTGACACATATCTGACCCCCTAACATAAATCACTCTCCACACACTCCTGCACTCACCATTCCTGATCTTCTCAAAAACCCGTTCACTCGTCAACTGTTTTCTCCCCAATCCACATCCGTCCCTCCAGTCAGTAACCTAACGTTTGTGTAATTACTTATTTAGCATTTTTTTCTATGCGTCCTGTTATGCAAAAGTTAATAGCAGACTTACTACTTTTAACCAATGCCTTGGGTACGTTACGATTTGGTTGCAAAAAATGTTAACTATTAATAATCATGTAATATAATACATAAATATCTATTGTATGTATTGTACGTTAACACCAATATTTAAAAAAAATATGAGAATACAGGTACATATAATTAAAAACAATAGAATATATAGTATATTTCAAAGTATTTTCAAAGTCAAACTATAAGCCTAGTATGTCCTGGGTAGGTAGAAAATGTGCATTTGAGAACAACCCCAACTTTGACTCTTCAGAAACCTGTCCTTTTAGTGCACGAACTCACTTTCTCTTTACGTTTCGCGGCTCTTTCATTGCAGTGACGAACTAAAAGAGCGAAAAAAGCTCTGTAAAGTGAGTGTCAAACTCGTACTTTCAAGTACACACGCTCCGGTATTGTAACTTTTTAAACATGTTCATGTTTCTATATCATGAGCTTTGTAAACCTAAATGTTGCTTTTAATCATGTTTCGATATCGTGACCTTTGTAAACCTAATGTTCGCACCTCTCATTTTGGAACATTAAGGCTTCCATATCGTGATCTTTGTAAACCTAATGTTCCCCCACTTCTCATTTCTATATTGCGAGTTTTAAACCAAAGTGCTTTTTTTTTTTCAAGCAAACAAATTTTTTTCTTTTTTTTTTGTATTAGCCGGTCACAAACCCTTTTGGCCAACCACCTGTTGACAGAGAGGCAGGACCTAAAAAAATTTCGATTGACGAAAATTGGTTCCATGATGACCTATACCAATTTGTGGTATGGGAGGACAGAGGACACCGAGACTCGACCAACACACTTAACCCGACCACTCTACGGCTACATGTTCGGAAGTTAATAGTGATCAAAGTTTTGGGGGTTGTGGAAACACCCCTTGCCCTTGAACTTAGGAGCACCAAACTTGGCATACATACTCTACATCCCCAAAATCGACAAGTGGTGGTGTTTGGGAAGATTTTTAGATTTATTTTATCTCTATCACTCACCATTTCAGAAATATTTGCAATTTTTAACGCTGGACTTGGAAAATTTTCGACAGAGGGGTCAACCATTATAACCAATGTTTATTTTGTTACGAAAACACTGAGCCGATGCTAAGGTAAAAAACCTTATGTCTCTACGATGATTCTATCGAAAGTTACGAGTGATCAAAGTTTTGGTCGTTCTGCAAACACCCCTTACCCTTGGACTTAGGACCACCAAACTTGGCATACATACTCTACATCCCCAAAATTGACAAAGGTTGGTGTTTGGGGAGATTTTTCTATTTATTGTTTCTCTATCTCTCGCCGTTTTCGAGATATTTGCAATTTTTAACGTTGGACTTGGAAATTTTTCGACAGAGTGGTCAACCATGTTAACCTATGTTCATTTTAGGAGAACACTGAGCCAATGTTAACGCATGTATCTATGATGATCCTATCGAGCGTTGAAAAAAAAATCGGAAATTCGCCCACCCTTCACCTTTTAGGACCACCAAACTTGGTACATGTATCTACATCACCAAAATCGACAAGTGGTGGTGTTTGGGGAGATTTTTCGATTTTTTTTCGCTTTCTCTTATCGTTTTCGAGATATTCGCAATTTTTGCTCAGAACTTGGAAAATTTTCAGAGCCTACGTTATTTTTTGAATTTCCAGTCAGAGGGGACACGAACATGGCATTGCACAACCTTCGAAGTTACGAACGATCGGCAATTGGCCCATCCTTGGATCTCCAAATTTCGTACTCTACATCACCAAAATCGACAAGCGGGTCGACTTGGGAGATTTTTCGATTTATTTTTGCTCTATCTCTCATCGTTTTCGAGATATTCGCATTTGATGCGTTAGAACTGGTCCGTCACCCTTTCGTTCTTCACATCTTTGACGAAGGACTTCTCGGCGACCTTAGGATGACCCTGCACACGGTGTTGTCGGGCAGTGCATTGTGAAATTCGCACATGACCACCACCTGTTTCCTCTTCGCTGGACGTGTATGGGAAAAAATAGAACCTATCGAAAAACAGCATATTCTTGGTTAGTTAACATGGATGAATTGAATGTGTGATAACTAAAGTTTTTTCTCGTCTGATAGGAGGGGAAAAAACGTTGTTTTAGGCATCTGAAAAAGAAAAAGAACATTAGTGCCATGGCTAAACACATCGGAATTGACCTTAATTATTTATCCTCGTGGTTGCGATGTAAAGAGGAGAAGATTTTTCCATGTGAGTTTTTGTTATATCATTAGTTGGTTATATTATTGTTTAGTCCTTTAGATCTGTTAGGAGACACAAACTTCCAACTTCTTAGGATTTTATGTATTATAATATAAGAATTTTTAGTTTCTGCGATATTATACTTATATTATCTTATTTATCCTTCCCTTTTATATTAACTATCTCTCCCCCATCTAGTTTCATATTCTTATTAACAATTCTACAAGCAACAAATTTGTTCTTATATTCTTTTTGTTCAATGCAACAGGATTTTATTTTTTAAACACACTTAATGTATGTACCTCCTTAAATGAAAGCAGCAAAGTTTTTTGCTTCCATGGACAAAATTATAACTTTGTATATATTTTAACTTTCAGAAGACAGAGAAAAGCAACACACATTTTCCGAATTAATATCATTTTTCATTTGTTAGTAACTGAATTTGGAAATTGACACACACTAGCATTTTTACGATTGGTTTTTGTGAGTATGTGTTAAATCACCACGCCCTTCCTTGAGCAATATTATTCCCTTGCTCAAACGAACAATAATCAACTACCTTTGTTGAACATTAAAAAAGGTAGAAAACATGTTTCTAAGAGGTAGGGAGATAATTGATCAAGATAGATATGAGAGAAAAGAGAAAATTTGTAAGCGGAGGATAATGAAAATTTTACATTTTGAGTTCCCTATCCTGATAAACGGATCATTGTTAACATGTCACAAATTTGAATTCTCATCGGTTGGATTACAAACAATGTGGAGTTCGAAAATAAGAAAGGTATAGAATAACACACCTATATACAATCAATGGCATAAAATGAACTCTAAAGAAAATTAATGAAACTTATTTCTCATAATGAACCTCAACCTATACAATTGTACATTTTTTTTCATTCTGCGTACCTCCAAAAATATGAATTAAATAGATTCGATATTTTGAAGGATTTAAATGAAACAGACGTAAATAAGAATTGGGAGCACGTACGTAATGCAATAGAATAAGCAGTTAAATAAAGTATACATCAAGAAAAAATAAGCGATGGTTCGCATAACCTAATAGAAATAGACTTAGGTGGTTAAAGAACAGCATGTTTAGAAGAATACTTGAAAAGTAAAATTAACGATATTGAAATAAAAGTATGAGAGGAGAAAATGAATTGAGAAAAGAGTGGCAACCTAATGTAAACTTGTTAAAATAATGGCTGACTATTTTAAATAGATTGAAGAACTACTTAATGACGTTTTAAATGTTCATGTAGGAGATAAATCAGAAATAAATTAAGTACGCACAGCAGAACCTACAGTTCCAGAACCTAACTGGATTGAAGTTTAAGATGCCAAAGAGATAAATTAGTCGAGTTTGGAATAAATAAGAAACTTGTTAATATGTCTGACAAATGTACAATTCATGATGGATTAAAGAAAAAAATAAGAAGATGCATTATCTCCATTGCTCTTTTAATTTTGACGTAGAATATGTTTTAGGAAGGTAAGAGAAACTAACGAAGTACTGTTAGCATATGTAGATGATGTAGACTTACAGGGGGAATGATGTAAATACAATTAATAGTAATGCTAAAATATTTTTCAAATCAGCTAAAGTGATAGGTTTAGTGGTTAGAAATGAGAAATCAAAAGATATGTACTTACAGACCAAAACCAAGTTATAACAACTTGTTTGAACCAGTTTTCCAAATCCCAATACTTAGGAGTAATACTAACAAATGAAAATGATATTAAAGAGGAATTGAAAATAAGTATTAATTCATGTTACGAAAACGACAAGGAGAAAAAGAACGTAAAGAGATTAATCGACGCGAGCAAGTTAAAAGATGATCTGATGTAATAATACTACAATAAGGGGGAACCCCCGAATACAACCAAACCTCCACCCGTATGCATTCGAGGGCATACGCTTGTCCCAGTGCCTCTGCAATAAACTGGGACGTCTTTTGCTCGAATTACGGTTCCCCCGTTATCGTTGTGCACTACTATTTTATTGATAATTGCAGATACATAAGACTGAAAATAAAACGAAAACAATACAAGATTAAATAACATAGTTAATAAATTGTGTTTCATTACATTACATTTGTAGACAGTACAATGCTATACATTTTTCCACGTGAATAAGTATCTTCCGTTACATATTGTTTGTATTACAATTTTAGGTGATATGCTGTAATGTGTGGTGATCTAGCATGTACCGGATCCCGGGTTCCAGGATCTATGAGTGAGAAGATTTTGGAGCTTGGGATTTGGAGTTGGTAAAGGGTGATTATAGCGCGCGCGAGTTTCCTTAGAAGGGGTATGTGTGGTTTCTTAATGCTTTGAGATAAAAATTATATATGAGATAATAATAGATGTAAAAATTTAAAAGAACATAATAAAAAAGAAGAAGAAGAAAAATATTTTAAACACTGGAGTTCGAGCATAGTGAAAAATAATAATACTACAGCATTAAGTGCCATGCATTCCTTCTTCGTTCGTAATGAAATCAACACGTTATTTGAATTACGGAACTTGTCATTTGACCTCCATAGCGATGCATGTTCTAAGAAAATAAAATCATCAGAAGTTTTCGGTTAGATACTTCATTTCGCAAGCCACGATGAACTTAGGAGGCACAGGCTTGTATACATTCCATCTTTCGTCTGGAGGGACAACGTAACCAACCATTCTATGATGATAATATTTATGAATTTGTTCGGATTGAGAAAGTAAAAATTATCATGGAAGAGCCATCTTCTTTTGAATATCCCCTTTACTCTGTTCATATTTTCCGTCCTTGATTTCTATTATGTTCCCCGCTCGTCAAAGTCAAGTGTGTCCTTCTTTATGTTTTGTTTTTGAGCGCAGATCTTCGTTTCCATTTTTTTTTCAACGTACAAATTCATGTTATCACCTTATGGAAATTCTTCTCCTTTTGCATTGCATAATTGAAGATTTGAAATAACACAGGATGAAAATGCTATTGGCAAACTTACGAGGAGAATGATTTTGTAAGAATTCCCTTGTCAATATGAATACCACATTACTAACGAGTCATTCCATGCCAAATCAACACAGATATGTGCAATTTTTAACCTAACCATCTCCGATTTTCATGAAATTTGGGGAGTTGAAACTATGCATAGAACTTAGTAACTATGAAAATTTTTAGTCTCGTGCGTCTTGTAATTGTTAAATTATTCAAGGTCAAAATTTGCAGAAATTGCCCTTTTTGAGCCCGCTTAGCTATACTAAATGTGCTGTAACTCCGCCCTTATTTCGCCTAGGAAGCTCAAATAAAGCTTATTGTACAGGGAATTGAACAAGCTTTCCAGTGATATATAACAAGGCCACCTTTCAATAAAAATATAATTTTGTCACGTGACCTTGACTTTTGACCTTGAATATCTCAAAACATGTCATCACCAAAAATCGTGAAAAAAATATATTTGGTCCTTCATACCATAATCTAAAACATACCAAAAAATCATTCCGGGACTGCAATGGGATCACAAGATACAAAATAATATGTGTAACTATGTGACTGATAAAAGCCCGATTACATGAACTATGAAGAGTCAAATGTCCCTTAACACCCCCTACAAAATGTGAAGAAGTTATCCTGGGTATAATTGGTTATGAAAGAAATAGGTTAGGCTAGCCGTGTGTGTCTAGCACAGGTCCGGCATATTGTTGACCGTCATATTGAATTCAACGCAAACATTTCAAAGGAAAGGGGGTGATGTGATATATCAAATGAGGCTAGAATTTCACGAGAAATGAAGTGACGAAGGTTTATCAAACATATATTTAACCAGCAAAAAATTATTACTGCATGCTTGTAACCATTTCCTCCTTTTCGAGGTGTTAAAAACAAAGCATTGGAATGCTCCTAATGTTGTAGGAACTCATCGAGATCACGCTGACATCTTGGAAGAGAAAGAAGTATACACACCATTGCATATGATTTTAATCAGCTACATTCACCAAATAGTTGAATAGTGAAGAATATTGGGAAAAGTATCTCAAACAATTACGTGACACTTCCTTTGGAATGAAAAATTCTTCAGTCACGAGGCTAATTTTTATGTTCACGGTGAAGTTAATAAAAATAATATGCAATACCTGTGATTTGCTCAGTCGAATGGTTGTTGCTGGTAAGCTAAATATGTGGTATAATGTATGGCGAACGGAAATGGTTGGTCCATATTCAACAACGGAACCTTAAATGGTGAGGGCTTCTTGGATTTGTTAAGTGAACAGGTTTGTTCACCCTTGCTTACGGGATATTACACTTTTCGAGAGTTTTGAAACAGGACAGAGTGTGACCACACTATGTGGACATTTTCGCAATTTCTTCATGGTAATTTTCTAGGTAGATTGTTGGGCACAAGGGGATCTATTAAAAGGCCTGCACATTCCGCAGATCTAACATCTTAGGAGGACTTTTACCTTCAGAAACATTTGAAGAGAATGGTGCATGCACTAAAAGTCCCTGATATTGACCATCTGAGAAAAGGCATAGTTGCTGCTTGCGATGTTGTTGCACATGCTACATTACCAAAAGTTCTATGCGAGTGTGAAAGACGTCAACGAGTGTGCTCACAGGAACATTGACAACATTGTAATGTGCATATATCGTAAGTGAAAGATATGTATATAACTTTTTGCTGGCGTAAGATACGTTGGAAAATCCTTCGTCACTTCATTTCTCGTGAAATTCTAGCCTCATTTGATATATCACATCACCCCCTTTCCTTTGAAAGTTTTGCGTTGAATTCAATATGGCGATCAACAATATGCCGGACCTGTGCTTGACACACACGGCTAGGGATATCCCTGTGCCTAACCTATATCTTTCATGACCAATTATACCCAGGATAACTCCTTCACATTTTGTAGGGGGTGTTAAGGGACATTTGACTCTTCATAGTTCATGTAATCGGGCTTTTATCAGTCACATAGTTACACATATTATTTTGCATCTTCTGATCCCATTTCAGTCCCAGAATGATTTTTTGGTATGTTTTAGAGTATGGTATAAGGGACCAAATATATTTTTTTCACGATTTTTGGTGATGACATGTTTTGAGATATTCAAGGTCAAAAGTCAAGGTCACGTGACAAAATTATATTTTTATTGAAAGGTGGCCTCGTTATATATCACTGGAAAGCTTGTTCAATTCCCTGTACAATAAACTTTATTTGAGCTTCTTAGGCGAAATAGGGGCGGAGTTACAGCACATTTAGTATAGCTAAGCGGGCTTAAAAAGGGCAATTTCTGCAAATTTTGACCTTGAATAATTTAACAATTACAAGACGCACGAGACTAAAAATTTTCACACTTACTACGTTCCATGCATAGTTTCAATTCCCCAAATTTCATGAAAATCGGAGATGGTCAGGTCAAAGGATTTGTTGATTTCGCATGGAATGACTCTAACTTTGTTTTTGTTTAATACGTGAAACCATATTACATTGAATATTAACTAATTAATTAATTCTCTACCCTTCTTGAACCCGAAAGTTCATGCTTGAAGTTGGATTTGTCCTTATTCTGAGCAAGATCTATATATATATATATATATATATATATATATATATTAAATTTTTTAGTTCCTTAGATATGAAACGAGGAGACAAAAGTTCATGAAGAGAAAGGTAACATGAAATAAGCCTTCTTTTCATTTCCTCTTTAATATAATTTTAATTAGTTAGTATTACTCCTATGTATTTGGATTTGGAAAACTGGTTCAAACAAGTTGTTATAACTTGGTTTCGGCCTGTAAGCACATATCTTTAGATTTCTTATTGTTAACTTCTAAATCTATTTCTTTAGCTGCTTTAAAAAATATTTTAGCATTATTCTTAATTGTATTTACATCATTTCCCCAGTAAGTCTACATCATCTGCATATGCTAACAGTACTTCGTTAGTTTATCTTACCTTCCTAAAATCATAGTCTAAGGCAAAATTAAAAGAGCAAAGGAGATAATGCATCTTCTTCTTTTTTTTCTTTAATCCTTCATGAATTGTACATTTGTCAGACATATTAACAAGTTTCTTATTTATTCCAAACTCGACTAATTTATTTCATTGGCATCTTTAACTTCAATCAAGTTAGTTTCTGGAAATATAGGTTCTGCTGTGCGTACTTAATTTATTTCTGGTTTATCTCCTTCATGAACATTTAAAGTCATTAAAGTAGTTCTTCCATCTATTTAAAATAGCCAGCCATTTTTTTTATCAAGTTTACTTTAGATTGCCACCCCTTTCTCAATTGATTTGCACCTCTGATACTTTTATTTCAATTTCGTTAATTTTACTTTTAAAGTAATCTTCTAAAAATGCTGTTCTTTACCCACCTAAGTCTATTTCGATTATGTTATACGAACCATCGCTTATTTTCTCTTGATTTATACTTTATTCAACTGCTGATTCTATTGCATTACGTACGTGCTCCCAATTCTTATTTACGTCTGTTTCATTTAAATCCTTCAAAATATCGAATCTATTTAATTCATATTTTTGGAGGTACGCGGAATGAAAAAAATGTACAATTGTATAAGTTGAGGTTCATTATGAGAAATAAGTTTCATTAATTTACGTTAAAGTTCATTTTATGCCAGGGATTGTATTTTTTTATAGTTTGTATAGTGGCATGTGCTTTCATTAGGATTTTTTAAATTAATGGAAATAGGTTTGTTAAAAAAAAAATTGTGTTTATATGATAATATTTCTTGTGAAGCATGTTTGTTGTCCGTGTTGAAGTTTTCTTTGTTTTAACAGGATTCAAATTTTTCAGGGGGCGAGGGAGTTGAGTTTTTTCGAGAATATCAAGCATTCCATGTTTATAAGTAATTAGTTTTCAGTAGAAAGCGCATTCTTTATCGATGTTTCATGAGATTTGGTCTCCAATTAATTTTGTTGAGGGAGTAGGGTGTCCATGTTCGAGATCCGATTTTCTTTGATTTCCACCGATTTGTAAAAAGCGCACAATTCATACGAAGCAACAGAAAAAAATATTGTTTGAGTGCAAATTTCGCCCATTATTAAGGTGGAAGAGTGGTGAATAGTTTTTTCCGTTGTTGGTGTAAAAAACAGAAACAAATATTTCGTAAATTTTTTTGTGTTCCGTGTTATGAATGTCAATATTAGTTATTTTTAAAAATTATAGTTTCCTTCGTGATTTCTTTAAATGGATTTCTAATTTTTTATGTGGCAATTTCACATATCATTTTTTTTCGATGATGGTATGTTGTAGTTTTATGGGGGAAATATATTTTGACACTCCGTAGTTTCCAGTGATTTTTCTTAGAGTTAGCGAAAGTTTGCTATTTAATTTTACTCTTGGCGTGATGTGGCAAGAAAGTAGATTGTTAGCGTGGAGTTTATTGAGTTTATTGAGCAATTTTCACACCGATAGTACCCCTGGGGGCATTGGTGCATGTACATTACAAAAGACATGTTGACATCGCACATATATATATCTATACATCAATTTGGCAATTTTTTTAATAATAATATAACATAATATAATAGTAAAACACACAATGACAAATTATTTGTTGAAGTGAACTAGTGCTGTAAAAGTACATGTTATATAGTGTATACAATCTAAATTTATTTTATAAAGTTAGTTAATTCTTGAAATTCTTGAACTGAATATAATGTGTATTCCAATAACAATTTTTTCACTTTACTTTTAAAGATTGTGGTTCTCTCAAAATTTTTGTAACTTTTTGGTAATATATTGTATAACTGGATGCCTGAGTAAAAAGGTCCTGTTTGGAATGCAGTTAGCCGCACTTTGGGAATGTGGAAGTTATCTTTTTATCTGGTATTGTAATCGTGAGTGTCTATGTTCCTTGGATAGTTCGATTTTGTTTCGTGCATGAAAGTAAGTGTTTCAAGTATGTACAGACTTGGAAGTGTTAATATACGTAATTTTTTGAAAAGCGGTTTACATGTATGAGTTTTATGTGCATTTGCCAAAATACGCAATGCTCTTTTTTGAATTTTAAAAATCCTCTGCGATTGAGCCGAGTTTCCCCAAAATTGGATACCATACCTCAAAATACTTTGGAAGTTTGAGAAATAGATATTTAGCAAACATACTGTATTGAAACTATTTTTTAAGGTTCTTAATTGGTAACATACGGTGTTTAGCCTCTTGCATAAATGATCTATGTGAACTTTCCAGTTTAGACACTCGTCTATAAATATTCCAAGAAATTTTGTATTGTTAGTAGCTGTTATAACGGCATGCCCTACTGTGAAATTATCTTGCTTAATAGAAGAGTTTTTGGCTCTAGATACAGCAAATTTTATTATATTAGTTTTTTCGTTGTTCATAGAAAGTTTGTTTGCTGCAAACCAGCTTTGTAGTTCAGTAAGAGCTTCTTCCGTTTTTTGAATTAATGTTACATCGTTAACAGAATCTACCAAAGCCGTAGTATCATCAGCGAAAAGAGTAATTTGGGCGGTATCAACATTTGCTGGAAGGTCATTTATGAACAATAAAAACAACAGGGGTCCTGTCCTAGTATCGATCCTTGGGGGATTCCAATAACCACATCTTTCAATTCGGAGTAATATGTTGTTTGCGTCCCATTATTGGATATGCTATTTATTGCAACGCTCTGTTTTCTATTCGATAAATAGGATTCTATTAATTTGTTTGATACACCGCGGATTCCGTAGTGAACAAAGGAGACTGAGAGCGAAATCTTAAGTTTTACATCCTTGAACTTGATGAATTAATAGATTTATTCGGAACATGCAGTTTTTTATAGTGACATGTACCTGGTATCGACGATTCTAATGTATTTTTGTTTTGGGTTATAAGTGTGTTATTCGATACCTTTCTCATTTTTGAACTTCACATTATTTGTTATCCAACAGATGATAATTCAAATGGGTGACATGAGATCAATGAATAAAATGCTAAAAAAGTTGATCCGTTTATCACGATAGGGAACTCAAAATGTAAAATTTTCATTATCTTCCGCTTACAACTTTTGTCTTTTCTCTAATATGTATCTTGATTAATTATCTCCCTACCTCTTAGAAACATGTTCTCCACCTTTCTAAATGTACAACAAAGGCAGTTGACTCTTGTTCGTCGCAGCAAGGGAAAAAATATTGCTCAAGGAAGAGCGTGGTGATTTAACACATACTCACAAAAAACAATCGTAAAAATGCTAATGTGTGTCAGTTTCCAAATTCAAGTACTAACAAATGAAAAATGATATTAATTCGGAAAATGTGTGTTACTTTGTCTGTCTTCTGAAAGTTAAATATATACAAAGTAATAATATTGTCCATGGAAGCAAAAAACGTCGTTCCTTTCATTTAAAGAGGTACATACATTAAGTGTGTTTAAAAACTAAAATCCTGTTGCATTCAACAAACAATATAAGGAAAAAATTGTTGCTTGTAGAATTGTTAATAAGAACATGAAACTAGATGAGGGAGAGAAAGTTAATGTAAAAGGAAAGAATAAATAAGATAATATATGTATAATATCTCAGAAACTAAAAATTCTTATATTATAATACATAAAATCCTAAGAAGTTGGAAGTTTGTGTCTCCTAACAGATGTAAAGGACTAAACAATAATATAACCAACTAATAATATAACAAAAACTCACATGGAAAGATCTTCTCCTCTTTACATCGCAACCACGAGGATAAATAATTAAGGTCAATTCCGATGTGTTTTAGCCATCGCACTAACTTTCTTTTTCTTTTTTCAGATGCCTAAATCAACCTTTTTTCCCCTTCTATCAGACGAGAAAAAACTTTAGTTATCACACATTCAATTCATCCATGTTAACTAACCAAGAATATGCTGTTTTTCGATAGGTTCTATTTTTTCCCATACACGTCCAGCGAAGAGGAAACAGGTGGTGGTCAACGATCGCACCAACATTAAGATCGTGTGCGAATTTCACAATGCACTGCCCGACGACACCGTGTGCAGGGTCATCCTAAGGTCGCCGAGAATTCCTTCGTCAAAGATGTGAAGAACGAAAGGGTGACGGACCAGTTCTAACGCATCAAATGCGAATATCTCGAAAACTATGAGAGATAGAGCAAAAATAAATCGAAAAATCTCCCACGTCGGCCCGCTTGTCGATTTTGGTGATGAAGAGTACGAAATTTGGAGATCCAAGGATGGGCCAATTGCCGATCGTTCGTAACTTCGAAGGTTGTTTTTATTCTCCTTGGGTCGAGGTACGTAAGAAACGATTTGTCCACTTCATTGTTTGTATGCGTGTTTTAATAATAACAGTTGGAGTTTGGGAATGGCCATATCTTCGGAATTCGTGGAAAAACGAAGATGCACATGATGTTCTCGGATGTGTGCAGGCATGCACACAAATGCACATCATTTTTTGGCCACCCAGTATTTTGCTAAGTTAACCTTACTTTACATCTTGTGGTGTGTTAAGAATACCTCATCAGAATGTGGGTCTGGCAAAAATTAATCTCAATCTGTCGATCAGACTGTGTCAGTTCAATTCATGTCGTCAATTTAGGTTATGCGGTAAACTCACGTTTTCAAACCTCAAAAAGGTCAACAGTCTCTCGATCTTTCGTCGCAGATATATTTTGAATGCACTTACTTCGTCAACTAGGATCATTTCATATTGTCACATACTTTGCCAAATTGTGAAATCATTTGTCCGGCGTTGCAAATCCCGCCAATAACTCGGAAAGTAATTAACCCTAGAACGCATATGTGGGGTCTCTCAGACCACACATAGTATATTAAGACACCTTCTGACACAATAAATGCGCATCAGTTCTTCAGTGTTCGTGACATCTTACATCTTAATGTGTTCTTGTAACGTACGAAATTATAGCCCCGTACCAATAACAATTTTTGTGAATTTTGATGTTTTGTATCATTACCCCATTTTTCCATACGTGGGGTCGTTCAGACCCCAATAAGATATAATACATTTTTGTAATGTTAGGCACTAGTTCTGTCATAGCAATGCATTTTGCTCTCGTTCAACTCTAGCATCCTGCATTTACAGGTGCTTCATTGATGGCACTAATGAATCAGCTTCACATCTAGTTCATAATATTCGTCTATAAAGCGATATACTCCTATTTGGCCGCATTACTGTAAGAAGAAGAAATACATACTATTTGTTATGTTTCTTCCGGTAGCCCTTTTGCTGTGCATCACCAATATTATTTACAACTTGTCACCTTTCTTGCTGAAAAATAAGTTATTTATGTAATATCAATGATGCATTGGATACTTGAATCGTGGCAGGTTTGTGTTAGTGTTGCATCCTATGAGTCTGATTTAGAGATTTGGAGCTTTTTTCAAGGTATTTGTTTCAACCAGTGAGAATGAGTTCTAAAAAAGGGAAGAATGAGCATTCTGTGAATCCAGAAGATGGTAATTAGAGTGAATTTGTCTCTGAGTGGTTTGCTGAAGAGCGAGTTTTATCCTCTGAAGGAAGTATTCAGGACAGTGATGCAGGAGGATGCTTCGAAAATGCCCAGGACATGTGCTCCGAAACATCGAGTTCAGCTGAAAGTGAATTAGACAGTGGTGAGATTTAAACATTTTCTTCGGATTCAGAAGCTGCTGCTTCAACTATTTTGACCGGGAGAGATGGTACAATGTGGTTTTCTCTTCCTAAACGTATAGCATAAACTCGTCAACACAATGTGCTTCACAATGCCCCTGGACCTGCACCAGGAACTATAACTACCATGCCAAGGAACCCATGGGAGTATTGAAAGTAGACGCATCGCTTCACAAAAAGGGGAAATCTAGCAAAATGTTACTACTACTGAGCTACGTAATGGATATAGCCGCACTGAATGCATTCACTCTCTTTGTAGAGCAAAATCCTCATTACTGCAAGGACGTGAAGAAGAGTAGAATACAATTTATGAAGGAGTTAGCAATGCAGCTGACATTACAAAACATGGAGAAACGAGCACAAAACCCAAGCAATCTCTTGCGTTGTGGTGTGATCGCAGCTCGTTCTGACTACCCCACAGCAACAAAAGGAAAGCTAAAGATATGCTTTCTTTGTTCCCGTAATAATGATAGAAAGAGTGTAATTGTTTGCGTGAAGTGTAAAAAAATGTATGTGCTGAGCATTCTAATGTATTCTGCACTGAATGCAAGTAAAAACTTAAAACTTGCAGCCGTGCGCTAGAGATAGAAGTGTAGTTTATGCTGTTACATTAGAAGAAAACTGCAATTTTTTAGACCTGTGTGTGTGTCCTGTTGTTGTTGATATACCTAGGTAATGTCCATTGTATGATTGAACATAAGCAAAATAGTTTAGAGATAATAACAAATAATTTTTTGTGAATATAGATGGAAATCTGACTTCCAAATACACTAATTACGTACTAATGTTGAAAAAAATAACTTTATAGTGCTACTGTAAAGAATGCTGTGAATTCTGCTGCATCTGACAATAAAAAAGTTTATGTTTTTATTATTATTATTTTTTGTTTGTTTGTAAAAGGATGGGAGGTAAATGTTAGAATAGATCTGTTAGAACTTAGTGTGGATAGTAATAACTGGATTGCGAGTGTGCAAAACAAAAATAGGTGGAGATTTTATGTTGCTTCGGCGATAAACCTTTGGGTTTTGTGATGCAAGAGTGTTAGGTAGTTTGTAAAAGTTGTGATAAAATACGTGTGGATATCTCAAAACGACATTAATATGTGATTTCCTTATCTTGTTGTAGAGAAAATAAGTATTTCTAATTACTTTTACTGATATATTTTGATGGGGTCTACCAGATCCCACCTATGTAAAGTTGTAAATATTTTTGAGTATGTATCCTAGGGTTAACAGAACCTCGGTTTACCTCACACAATATTATTTTCTCTCTCTTTCTTTCTTTCTCTCTCTCTTTTTCTTTCTCTCTCTCTCTCTCTCTCTCTCTCTCTCTCTCTCTCTCCCTCTCTCCTGCAATCACATGTTCCGGTTGTGAACCTCTTACACGTCATTGGCATAACTCAACATCGATCGAGATCACATATAGAAATAACAACTAATTTCGAAATTGACTGTAAAAAGTTTTTAAGAATAATTCGATTTCTGAAATCTTTGTTGTAGAAACAACTCCATTTCGTACTTTCACGAGACATTTTTCTTATCCTTTGATGACACTCGCTACTTATTATCTTCATCATCTGCCTATTGTTGTTCAAAGAAAAATATTTTCCTACTTTGATTAAAGATTATTTTGTTGCAAAGCTCATCTTGACAAACAACTTTATGTGAGAGAGGCTATCTAGGGAGCACTTCAAATTACGTTTTGGATACATACAAATTTTACAAATGTACCATTTCGGTCCTGCAAATACTTTCAGTTCAAAACTTTGAAGTCAAAAATTAAATAACATCTACAAATCGTACATTTCGATGTTTGTCTTTCATTGTGGAAGATAACAGATATTACTCAAACGTTGAAAAACATTAGCTTTTTCCAAATATTATACTCTGAACATATTAAAGTTTCTATTTGCAGAACAAATTCAAATAATTTTGTCTTAAAATATATTTAACATTCAAAACTTTGAACTTTTAAACAAAAACCTTTTGAAACATTCAGACTTTCGAAAGTGTTTTGGTCGATAAAAACGTGCCTTCATATTCAGAAACATTTGAATAAACGTATTGTTTGCAACTGTAAATATTTCTCATAATATTTGATTACGAATGTATTAATAAAACCCTTTTTCGTTTCTACATGCACTTCTTTTTTAACAAATTTTGAAATTATGCACTCTATAACATTGAGCACTCGTGCTCTTCAATGTCTTACTCTCGTCGTGAGAGAACGAATAAAAAAACAGGATTGAATATCACAACTATTGTTTTGATAACGTTTTCGTTTTGTTGTGAATCTCTGCAGAAAAACTATTTATTTTGAGATAGAATTTAAATTTGAAATCACTCTAGGTAAAGCAAATAATTAATTTTGAAAATTTCTCAAATTATAAACAAATACGTTGAGAAATTCTTTGACTTTCGAAAATTGGTTTTCACAAGAACATATTATTCTTTTTCAATAACATTTATAATTATAATAATTTTTGTATTGGAAAAAATGTAAAATATTTGGCTTGTAATTTCACATCTTCGATTCTGATGTATATTTATTTATTTATTTATATACTCAGAGTTTCAGATACAGTCTCATTTGGCCATTTTGCACGGAAATAACTTAAAGTAGAAACAAAAAATAACGAAAGATTAAAAGAATAACAAGATGGGATATATTTACATGTTCTTGGTCAGTAATATACAAAAATTACTTTCTGGAAGGAACATATCTACATTCAGGGAAAGTTTGTTGTAGATTTCTGGAAGCCTGTAAAACATGGAGCGTTGTAGAAGGGATAATCTAGTGGTTGGGTTGTGGAAGAGTTTCAGGTTGCACGCTTGCTTTTGGGGTACCCTAAATGTAAATTCACTGATTTGGAGATATGTTCTGATTTTGTCATTTAATATCTTGTATAAAAATTTAATGTCAACTAGATCACGACGAAAGGATGGAGTGTGAGTATTCAGAGCAGCCATGGTGTGTGATTCTATGGCGAACAATTGCAAGAAAGAAACTGAGAACAGAATCTATTCTGGTGAGTTTGGTTTTTGAGGCCATTGCCCAAATTGGAGAACAGTATTCAAGAATAAGCGAGATGAAATATTTAAAGAATAAACATGAGATGTTTTGTGTAGCATTGACAAATTATACCTTCATTGTTTATCTTTCGATGTGCAGGAATATAGATATTTTCTCGCATTGGAGAAGTGTTTCTCTTTCCGGAATGATTTGTATGCTTTGATAGAAATATGTTCATACTTCCAGTAACGTTTAACAATAAAATATATTATCTGATTTTTAAGATGAACATCAAAATAATGTTCGACGCAGAAACATACATTCAATAAATTCGGCTCTACAAATACTTTCTTTCATTCATGAGCCTTTGGCTAAAAAAATTAACGAGTGTTTGAAAACGGCAGTTTTCCAGACTGTCTAGAAATATCAAAAGTAATACCCTTACATAAGAATGGGAAAGAAACAAAATTGAAGACTACAGACCAATGGTCGCGGTGGTTCAGTCAGTTCGCTGCCTACACTGCCACGCAGTGCATCATCTCTACGTGCGGTCCGTGTTGAGCATTTACGTGCAAACGAGTGAATATCCGGTTAAATATACCTTCTGTGTTCTGAACCATGTCTGTACGGCGAGTGAATACTGTGAAATTAGTCTTCACGAATGTGCGACAAAAACCAACATCGATACAACTAGATCGGTGGATTCATCAGAATTTGTCACTCACAGAAGATCAAGTGCTTAGTATTGAAATCGTTCAATATCGTATGTGTGTTTATAAAGTTAATATCGTGAGTGTTAGGCGAGCAGATAATATTAAGATCGGGAGGCACATTAGTATACACTGATGACAATGGAGAGCATGAGGTAAAACTGGAATGGGCGGATCAAAATAGTGTAATTGTGAATGTACATGTAGTTCCTTTGGAACTTCCATTGGACGTTCTACAACAAAGTGTGACAACATATGGTGAAGTGAAATATTTTGACGATGAATAGTACACGGATGAACATATATACCCTACGCGTACTGGTACAAAGCGAATTCGCATAACGCTTAAAAAAACCATTCCATCGTACATCACTATCAAAGGTGATCGATATTGGGTAACGTACTATGGTCAAAAGATTACGTGCAGGATGTGAATCTACAGAACATCTCTCAAATTGTTGTCATAGGCGTAGAAAACCAGGAAGAACAACAGCCTCAACATATTCGGAAGCCATCCACAGATCACCAATCAATATTGATGCAGCAGAACAACCACTGCCATACCAGCCTACAAGTTTTCAAGTAGCCAAGACAACCCTGGACATAGAAATGAAAGAACCCCAAAGGAACTGGATGTAAAAGACGTTGAACGCGAGGAATTTTCGAGTAACTACCAGGTCACGCCTCAAGCCTGGACAAGTGATAAGATGGCCCCTCCCCTAAACGCGAACAGCTGTGTATCGGAAGGTGGAAAGAGCCAGTCAGATCATGAGCTTTCCCTGCCAGGCGCTTCCTCGCCCACAACGACCTTGAAACTAGCAGAACGTAACATGAGTGAACAACGTGACCAACCTAAAATTGCTCCCCCCCCCTTCCCTCGTCACAATCGCAAGAAATTGAATCAGGAGATGATTCCCAAACGAAAGAGGAATCCACAGATGATAAGCAAGTTATGAACAAAGGTCAACGATATAAAAAAACGCACCAGTTCTCGACTGAAAGCGGTAACGGAAGGTAAGAAAAAGAAATGTACAAGGATGTATCTAAGCCAGCAGTCCGTCTTACACAGCAAGAAGACCCAACAAAAGTGAAATAGATTTGGGTTCAGATCGCCTTCCCCCCTCTATTAGGTAGTTAATGTAAGGAGAAATGTTTGTTTATGATTTGAGATGAGAATGATTTAGGGGTGTAATGCGCGACATAAATTTGTTTACTTTCCTAGTGTATGCAGTGTAATGTTACATATTACATGTTAGTGAGATGCAAGATAGTATAATTTATGCTATTATAAACCCACGAAAGGAAGAGCTCCCCTCAAGCAGATTTGTTCACACTTAAAACTAGCTCAACATGCCCATATGAGCTTTTTGCTCAAGTGTAGAACCCTGCCTAATCTAAGATTTTTGTAAAAATGCCCTCGGGAATTTTTCAGAAAAGAAGAACCCCCCTCAGATTGATTTGTCTACACTTATAAAAGGCACTTCTGTGAGATTGTTGTCCATAATCCTGTCAAAAATATGCCCCTCCTCATATTTTTTTTGACCACACCTGAAACTACGCCAAACGTATTAACACACACCCACCCACACCCACACCCACCCACACATATTTACTTCCGGTCTACTTCCGGTCCACTTCCGGTCCACTTCCGGTCCACTTCCGGTCCACTTCCGGTCTACTTCCGGTCTACTTCCGGTCCACTTCCGGTCTACTTCCGGTCCACTTCCGGTCCACTTCCGGTTTGCCTACTTCCGGTTTACTTCCGGTTTGCCTACTTCCGGTCCACTTGTGGCCAAGTTGTGGCCTATTTCTGCTTTTTTTTATCCAGCATAGAGTTTTGATTTGAATCCCAAGAAATTGTATATAAATACCAAAGCCAAAAATATCAACACACATACACACATACACACATACACATACACATACACACACACATACACACATACACACATACACACACACACAAAGCACAGTGTTGAACCCAACTGATATTTTTATCCAGCATAGAGTTTTGATTTGAATCCCAAGAAATTGTATATAAATACCAAAGCCAAAAATATTAAGTGTATACACACATACACACATACACACACACACAAAGCACAGTGTTGAACCCAACTGATATTTTTATCCAGCATAGAGTTTTGATTTGAATCCCAAGAAATTGTATATAAATACCAAAGCCAAAAATATTAAGTGTATACACACATACACACATACACACACACACAAAGCACAGTGTTAAACCCAACTGATATTTTTATCCAGCATAGAGTTTTGATTTGAATCCCAGGAAATTGTATATAAATACCAAAGCCAAAAATATTAAGTGTATACACACATACACACACACACAAAGCACAGTGTTGAACCCAACTGATATTTTTATCCAGCATAGAGTTTTGATTTGAATCCCAAGAAATTGTATATAAATACCAAAGCCAAAAATATTAAGTGTATACACACATACACACATACACACACACACAAAGCACAGTGTTGAACCCAACTGATATTTTTATCCAGCATAGAGTTTTGATTTGAATCCCAGGAAATTGTATATAAATACCAAAGCCAAAAATATTAAGTGTATACACACATACACACATACACACACACACAAAGCACAGTGTTGAACCCAACTGATATTTTTATCCAGCATAGAGTTTTGATTTGAATCCCAAGAAATTGTATATAAATACCAAAGCCAAAAATATTAAGTGTATACACACATACACACATACACACACACACAAAGCACAGTGTTGAACCCAACTGATATTTTTATCCAGCATAGAGTTTTGATTTGAATCCCAGGAAATTGTATATAAATACCAAAGCCAAAAATATTAAGTGTATACACACATACACACATACACACACACACAAAGCACAGTGTTGAACCCAACTGATATTTTTATCCAGCATAGAGTTTTGATTTGAATCCCAAGAAATTGTATATAAATACCAAAGCCAAAAATATTAAGTGTATACACACATACACACATACACACATACACAAAGCACAGTGTTGAACCCAACTGATATTTTTATCCAGCATAAAGTTTTGAATTGAAACCCAGGAAATTGTATATAATAAACAACAACAAAAATGCCAAATCAAAAATATTGTAATCAGTGCAATAAAAATATATTTAGCTCTAATTGGGCCAGACACCAAAAAATTTGTAACCCAGACAAATACAGAACTCCCACAAAAATTTGCCCCAAATGCAATAGAAAATACAGCATGCAATACTTCACATATACACATAAAGATACTTGCTCTGCACAATCATCAACACAACTATCTACATCTGGTCTGAAAAGAAAGCATGAAGCACCTGTTAATGCTAGAGCAGCAAAGCAGCCACGCCATGAACCCATCCGTAGCAGTTTTAATGCCCAACTTATGGATTATCGGTTTGTATCAGAGCCAAGATGTGGCATTAAGAATTTCTTGAACAGTGTAAATCCTAATGTGCAGGCAATTCTAAATGCACAAAATGGCTCTTATAAGCTCTCCCTCAAATTGTTTACACAATATAAGAAACCAAATGGCACAAAATTTACACAGCCCCACATAACAGAAACTGTATCGGTATATTCAAATGCAAATTTGGACAGAATAATAAGCAGGTTGATGGATCAACTGAATATTAAACACTCTGAATTTGCGGCAAAAGAGTCTGGATGGAGCCTATGTGGCTCTCCACACAAGTTATATGTTAATATTTCTGAATTCAGCCCATTAAAAGGTTCTACATATTTGCCATTACCTGACAATATTAAAAACAGAAGAGCCGTGGTTAATATTGAAAATACCGACCAGAAATGTTTTTTGTGGTGTATATTAGCTGTTTTGTTTCCAGTTTCAAGGCATCCAGAGAGAATAAGTTATTACAAAAAACATGAACATCTTTTTGACGATGCAATGGAGGGTTTAGAATATCCAATGTCTGTTCAGAATATTGATAAATTTGAAAAAAGGGCCAGGCATATCAATGGCAAACAATTATCTATTAATGTATTTATTTGTTCCACTGGCAATTGCTTGATAGCACCTCTCAGAATCAGTACAATTGATGATGAATCTGCTATTCCGATTGATCTGCTCTTAATTGAAGGGGATGGCACATATCATTACACTTTGATACATAATCTTGAAGCTATAGTCAGAACACAACTAGACAAATCTAATTGAATATTCAAGTTGTGCAGAAGATGTTTAACTGTATTTGATGGTCAAAAAATGGTAAATGGTGTTTGTGAAAAGAATGCAGAAATTGCAAAAAACAAGTTAATTGAGCATCTGAAATATTGTGGGAACCATAAACCTGTTCATATGGTGATGCCTAATGCAAGTGAAAATTGCAAATTCAAAAAGTTTGAAGCCTTGTTGGAACACCCAGCATATATTGTCTGTGATTTTGAATCGAACCTCAAACCTTTTGCATTCTGCAATCCAGATCCTGATGAATCTTCAAGTACACCATACCATCTACATGAACCTTCCAGCTTTTGTTATACAGTTATACGGGATGGTGTAGCTAGTGAGCCATACTTATACATGGGACCGAGTCCTCCCCGATGGCGCAGTGGTAGCGTCGTCGCCTTGCAATCAAGGGGTCCCGGGTTCGATACCGGTGGAGGCACAAGTGGTTCGGATCCCACTTTAAACTGTAGGTCCAGTCCCGATTAGCCTTACTGTGCATAAAGTGGACTTAAAACAACAAATCAATCAATCAATTATACATGGGACCAGATGCCATCAAAATATTTGCACATAGAATAGAAAATGAGTGCCGTGACATAGCATCTAACAATTTATTAAAATCAAAACCTATGTTGCCTTTAACAGAGGAACAGATTGAAGATTTCAACAATGCAGAAAAATGCCCGGTATGTGATTCTGAATTTTCAGATACAAATATCAAGGTGAAACACCATTCTCATACAGATGGTAAATTCTTAATGGCCCTGTGTAATAGCTGCAATATTAAGATCAAGAGACCAAAATTTATCCCCATATTTTGCCATGGAGCATCCAATTATGATTTTCATCATCTGATCAGGTACGAGGGGTTTGACAAGCAGAATTTAAATATTTTAGCTGAAAATGATGAGAAATATATATCTATTAGCAAGATAATTAAAGTTAATGGTGTTCCTATTCACATAAGATTTCTTGATTCTTACAGATTTTTATCGGCTAGCCTGCCTACACTGGCAAATCAATTATCTGATGATAAATTCAAAATCACAAGTGCCTCGTTTCCAAATCAGGACCTGAAATTAATTAGGCGGAAGGGTGTATATCCATATGACTATGTTACAGATTTTTCTAAATTTGATGAGTGTTCTCTGCCACCACAACAAGAGTTTTACAGCAAAATCAGAGGATCTGGAATCACTGATGATGATTATCACCATGCCAAGTTGATGTGGAACAATTTAAAATGCAAGACATTTGGTGATTATCACAGGGCATATTTGAAACTTGATGTCACCCTCTTAGCTGATATATTGCAGGCATTCAGAAAATCTTCCATGCAAAATTATAAACTGGTCCCAATATATTTTTTCAGTGCCCCGGGCCTAGCATGGGCCGCAACGTTTTTGAACACTAAAATGCAATTGGATCTGATCCCAGATCAAAATAAGTATCTGTTTATGGAGAAATGTATAAGAGGAGGGATGGTGCAATGTTCCCAGAGATATGCCAGAGCAAATAACAAATATATGCCTGATTATGATCCAGCACGGCCATCAAATTATATACTGTATGTAGATGCAAACAGCCTCTATGGTCATGCCATGATGCAAAAACTGCCATATGCAGGGCTTGAATGGGTTGAAGATTTCAATATTGAAGATCTTAAGGGTTTTGATGACAGTGACTGTGGCCTCTTCCTAGAGGCTGATCTGACAATTCCTGATGATTTGCACAATAAATTTTCTGATCTGTCCCCAATTCCTGAGGTTCAGTGCTCACCTGGCTCTAAACAGAAGAAGCTCATGATGACTCTGGAGCCGAAACAGGGTTATGTCATATATTACAAAAACCTCCAGTTCCTGATGCATCATGGTGTTCAAGTGACCAAAGTTGGAAAAGTTTTGAGGTTCAGGCACTCAGAATGGTTGAAACCATACATTGATACAAATACAGAGCTTCGAACATCTGCAAAGAGCCAATTTGATAAGGGCTTGTTTAAATTGATGGTGAATTCAGTGTATGGCAAAACTATTGAAAATGTCAGAAAACATACCGATGTTAAAATAATTACTGACCCCAGCCTGAGCAAAAAATTGGTTGCAAAGCCCAACTTCAATTACAGAAGAATTTATGATGAGCACATGGCACTTTTCAACATGAAGAAAACAAAGATTAAGTTTGATAAACCTATTTATGTAGGGGCTGCGATATTGGAATCGTCCAAATTACATATGTTAACATTGTATTATGATGTGTTGAAACCTTTTTATGGTGATAATATAAAATTGATGTACATGGATACAGATAGTTTTATTCTTGATATTAAAACAGAAGATGTTTATCAAGATATGTTACAGCCTGAATTGTTTAAATATTTTGATACCAGTGAACATACAATAATTAAACACCACAACAAAAAGGTGCCTGGCAAGTTAAAAGATGAGACACTTGGTGATGTTATTGTGGAATTTGCTGGGTTAAGTGCCAAGATGTATACTTTTAAAACATGTAGTGGTGTTGCTGCCAAAAAGGCCAAGGGCATTGGCAAAGTAACTGTGGAAAAAGATCTTGAATTTGAAGATTATAAAAATTGCATCAAATCCCAGAGTTTAATCAGAACATCAGAATCCAGAATCCAGAGTGTGGATCACTTGCTGACTAGCAATGTTGTAAGAAAAGTGGCTCTGGACCCACATGATGATAAGAGATGCATTTTATCATGTGGCATACATACTTTACCTTGGGGGCATTGTGATTTGAAAAATGGAAATCAATGCCCAATTACAGAGCATGATTTGAAATAAATAAACATGCCTATGAACTTATTTGGGTTCAAAAAACAGGCTATTATGGAGCTACCAACACCACAACCCTCTTCTGATATGCTGTCTAAACTGAGTGGCTTGTTAATTATTCATCTGAACAGCATACTTACAGATGTTGATGATGAAACAGGCAAAATATTGTACATATTTAACAATAATTTAAATCATTACCAATTACCTGTAGGTGGGCAATTACAATTTATTACAACCCCTGAGGGTGATGTTAAAATTTCAGTAGGGAGAAATATTTATAGAATTAAGCACTCAAACATGATTTCTGGCACTGTATATACTGTTTCTGCTGGTGACTGCTTATATATTGAGGACCCTGGGTCATATGACAAGCTTATACCTTTTTTTATAGAATTAAGAATCAGATACTCTATAATAAATAACCACTAAAACAAAAATGCCTAATGATATATTTGGCCATACAAGACATGAAGATCACAGTGATGAGATTCTGATGCTTGATGTCAGAGTCAAGAAATTAAGAAGTGATTTACAAGCTTTACAAACTACACTCAATGCCAGTCTTCAATTAGAAATTACAAATCTGCAATCACAATGCATGGACCCTCTTCTTAAAATTGATTCTGAACTCAAATTGTTGCTTCAGAAATATACTGACCTGGCTACATTGGATAATTTTCAAAGTTTGGAAGAAACTGTAGCAGCTCTTCAAGCCAAATTTAAGACCCAGGCTACCAACTCCGAGCAATTGAAACAACAATTGGAGGAACAGATTAATAATGTCCAGGCACAGCTCCAAACAATTGTCAAAAGCATAAAGTCACAAGAAGATTTTGATCTAGTGATTTCCACTCTAAAAGAACAGATTCAGTCACTCCAGATACCTAATCTGGACCCTCTGAACAATGCCATAGCCGAGGTTAAAGAAAAAATTGAGACACTTGAAAATTTTATGAACAATTTGCCATCTTCTGATGCTTTGAGTGCAATAACTCGGAGTGTTGCAAACATCAAGCTGCAACTTGAAACATATGAAGATTTTGGAAAAATTCAAAGTTCCATAACCCATCTTGAAGGTACAATAGCAGCAGTGCAAAGTGATTTGGCAAATGTACTAGAATCCCGATTGCCTGGGATTGTAGATACCCTTGTCAATGTCCAGCAACAAATCACAAAGCTTGAAAACCTCAACACTGAATCTGAACTATCTCATTTTCATCACTTGATCGATGATATCCAAACAAAGCTTGAAATTTTACAACAATCCACACCCTCTCAGGCAGATATAGCCCTGCTCCAAAATGCTATGCAAAATGTGGCTGATGCTTCTGAATTAAATAATGTAAAATTGGCACTTGAATTTTTGCAAAATACAGTATCAAATCTGCCTACATCACAGGAACTTAAAAATATTAAGAGAGCAGTGAATAGGATATTGAAATCAGAAGATATCAAGAATATCCAAGCAGAGATCAAACAACTCACTCAGACAGTGGCCACTCTACCAACCAATCAACATATTAATGAACTGCATGCCCTGTTTGAGGATATCAGAAGACAGGTCCATGATCTTACTGCTCAAAATTCAAAATTGGCAGTTGTTGAAAATTTACAGCAAATTGTAGCTAATATAAAGCAACAGCTAGGGACCATGGAATCCAATCAAGCAAATGCTCTGTCCGTTTTTGCCACCCAGCTACAAGAAATTGTGCAACAATACAAGAGACTTGCTGTGGACATAAAAATCAAGCCAGGCCATGATGATGTTGTTAGGACCATCAATGAGCACCTTGAATCTGTAACAAGCAGATTGCTTACAGCAGAAAAAGAAATAACAGGCATAATTGAGAATCCTAAACATACAGTAATTCTTGAATTGTACAGCATCCCCAACAAAGAATATGATTCACCATTTACACCAGGTGGCAAAATATATATGCTGTCCCCTGCACAATTTTATTACCAGTTTTTTGTTGGGGGCACATTGAGACCAATCAAGATCAAATATTGGCTTCAACCACAGGCACACCACTACCCCACCTTATCAATAACAAATGCTGACAACAAAGTGAAAATCACCAGTGTAGAATTGGAGGATTTTACAGATCCCAATACATTAGAAACAGCCTATACTGAAGATGATGGCTCTCTGGAATTTCATATACAAATAGGAGACAAATTATATTTAGAAAATCCTGTAGTATCAGCTTCTGAACACCCCATAGTTGCAATATTCTTGTTTACATATTATGTCTAGACAAATTATTGTTGATGAACTACACAGACAAGCCAGACATAATTTTAAGAGACTCCCAGTAGTCACAAAAGGCATAGATGATTTATGGCAGAGCGACTTGATTGAAATTGCAAGTGGGCAGTTGAAAAACTTAGACAAAATCAACAAGGGCTACAAGTATCTACTCACTGTAATAGACACATTTTCAAAATTTGCCTGGGCTCTGCCACTCAAATCCAAGACTGGAAAATGTGTTACAGAAGCCATCAGGACAATCATCAATCAGAGTGGAAGATCCCCGCGCTATTTGCAAACAGATAATGGCAAAGAATTTTATAATTCAGTGTTTCAACAATTTATTAAAAGCCAGTCAATAAAACATTATTCGAGTTACAGTGATCTCAAGGCCTCAATTGTAGAGAGATTCAACAAAACCTTAAAAAATCTTATGTATAAACAATTTACCCTCCAAGGTAATTATAAATGGATTAATATTCTTCCAGAACTTCTACATAAATATAACAACTCGGTCCATTCCTCAATCAACATGAAACCCTCTGAAGTAACTTCATCTGATGAGCAAAAATTGATCAGGACTGTTTATTATCCTAGATACCAGCCAACAACAAGAAAGGCCAAATACAGGGTGGGCGATCAAGTAAGAATCAGCAAATATAAGCACTTATTCGAAAGAGGCTTTACAAGAAACTGGAGCACTGAATTATTTACAGTGGTTCAAGTTAAACCCGGGACCCTTAACACATATATAATAAAGGATCACCGAGGAGAAATTCTCAAAGGCAGGTTCTATGAACAAGAGCTCAGCAAAACTAAACAGCCTGACACATATCTCATAGAAAAGATCATCCGCAGAAAAGGCAACAAGTTATTTGTCAAATGGCTGGGTCATCCGGAAAACAGCTGGATCGATGCAGACAAAGTGATAATATGAGCACCTGGGATGTTATAAAAAGGCTCCCAGAACCTGAACAACAGAATAAGAGAAATGGCAACTTGCTGCCTGATAATATTAGGTGTCTTATTGTTGGGCCATCAGCTTGTGGTAAAACTACACTAATGGTTGATAATTTTTTATTGGCACCCAACTGGTTAGACTGGAAAAACAGGCACTTGTATGTCTTTTCTAAGAGCTTGGAACAATTAAAATATCAGCAGCTGATGAAGCTATATGATGGATTGGATATAGCCACTTTTGAACCAGATGTTAAGCCACTTCATGAATGTCTCGATAATTCTGTTGTTGTGTTTGATGACATTATACTGGATAATCAAAACAAGGTTAGAAATTTCTTTACACAGGGCCGACACAAAAACATTGATTGCTTCTACCTGGCACAGACTTTTTCAAAAATACCGAAGCAGCTGATCCGAGACAACAGCAATTTTATATGTGTGTTTCTTCAAGATCATACCAACCTCAAACACATACATGATGAATATGTAGGTGGGGACTTGAGCTACAATGATTTTTCCAAGTTTTGCAGCAGGTGCTGGAACCAGGACAGTTATGGGTTTGTCACAATTGATATGACAAGAAAACCCAATAGTGGCAAATACAGAAATAAAATCAACAATTTTCTAGACATTGAAACATAAATAAATAACCATGAAAAGGCCAATCATTGATGATCTTAAGTTAAGAGATTATCTTGTAAAAAGATTTAAGGGATGGAAATCAGAGAACCGAGGAATTTATGAAAAACACAAACAAACAGAACAGCCTGTAATTGATGCTATTAATAATTTAGGTAAGAATATCAAAACTGTTACAGAGCAGAATCAAAACTTGATCACAGAGCTTGTACCTGTAGCTGCAAGGAACATATTAAATTATCCATTCACCCCACTTTCCAGTATTCATACACCTAGTCCTGTTGCTCCTCGAAGAATTGAGGCTAGTCAGGATCCTATTGAATTGGGTCTTCTTGCTCAAAAATATTTAAGCACACCTAAAGACAACAAAGATGAGGTGTTTGGCTTATATGCTGACACAGAGCTTGATGGTAGCATCATACATAGAATTGGCAATTTCAGAGTAACATTTATGGGGGATGATCTGATTGTTTATTCAGAATCTCGTCTCGGAGAAAAAGGTGCTTTTGTTAAGTACCCCGGAACACCTGGATTGTGGGAACTGATGACTAGGAAAAGGCCTGGCAGCTATACAGATCAAGATTATGAATATTACAAAGAAATATTAATAAAATCAGATGCTCTATACCAGAACAATGATCCCACACAAAAAAGAGTCAAGTCTAGCAGTGGAGCAAAATACAACAATTTAATCAAGCCCATATGGTCACAAATTAAGACAGGCAGTGGAATCAAACAATACAACACCCTGCCCAAAGAATTTGTCTGGGTTGATGATGTCAGGAAACTTGTAGATAGGTTATTGGTGATAGCTGGGGAGGAAAATGCTGGCAACCACAATTTTTACAATGAAAAGGTTGGAATTATGGACATGATAAGCACAAAATTGTCTAATTTTATAGTGAATGACACTAAGGGGATTGGATATCTCATAAAAATTATTAATACTCTACCCCCCAAATTTTGGAATATTTCTGAGGGTCGGGGGTTGGTTAATGACATTATAAACAAGCTGCCATTTGAACTACATATTCCAGGCTATCAGTATTGTGGTCCAGGCACAAAATTGGACCATAGATTAAACAGAGGTGATGCTGGTGTTAATCCCCTAGATGCTGCTTGTAGAGACCCTGACATAGCATACAACACACATTCTGATCTTGACAAGAGACATGTTGCAGACAAAAAATTAGAAGAGGCTGCATTTGGTAGATTTGTAAGCAAAGATGCTTCTTTAAGTGAAAAAATAGCAGCATTGGGAACCACCATAGCTATGAGCACCAAACAAAAACTGGGGTGGGGGTTTGAATATGTATATAATAAACATAGAATGAAGGCCAAGGGTGTTATGTATCAAATACCTTATGCAGGTCTCAAATCTCTTGGGCCTATTGATAGCCTTTTGACCAAAAAACAGCGCAAGAAAAAAAATTCTTGTATTGCCAAAGGGCATGGTATGAAATTGTTGCTTAGCACACCCCAATTAAAAAAATTACAACAATCCAGGAAAAAATCACATGTGGGGGGTTTCATATTTACTATCCCGGCCATCTTAACTGCTCTCGGGGCTGTTGGGAGCTTGGCTGGGGGATCAGCCGCCATAGCAAAAACAGAAATAGATGCCAAGAAAAATAGGGCAGAATTAGATGAGCAGAAGCGCCATAACCTGGCCATGGAGAAAAAAGGCAAAGGTGTTAAGAGAGCCATCAATAAGTTTAAAAAAAACAAGAGCCGCTTACAAACCAAGATATTGAAGCTTTAATCAAGCCACTGGGCATCAAACATTTTAGAGGTGTGTACATGTCTGATTCTTTACCAGAACAACCACTCAACAAAGAGTGTGGCATTGTTAATTTGGATAAGTACAAAAATCAGGGCACTCACTGGATTTGTTATCTTAAATATTTAAACAATACGGCATTTGTGTTTGATTCATTTGGAGGTGTTCCACCTGAAAATTTAGTAAAATATATAAAATCAGCTAATCTTTATTACAATAATGCCCGTGTTCAAAATTTCAAAGATGTTAATTGCGGACATTTGTGTTTATCTGTTCTCAGATATATGTCTCAAATAAATAAACCAACAATTGAAAATTTTCAAAAAGCCTTGTGGTATCTGAAACATCATGGGGGTATTCCATCTCACCAGCCAAAATTCAATATTGAAACTCAAATTGCATGATGACATAGTGTATCCCAAAACAATAGCTCTCAGAGCATTTTACGGCATGTACTTGATCCCTAATATTACACACCACAACAACAAAATTGCAGTAGGGGATCAAAAAATTGTCATCACTCCAGGGCAATATAATCTATCCACTCTAAATGCTCAATTACCCAGAGGTGTAGTGTTAAGTCAAAATTCTGTCACTCACAGAGTAGAGATTGTGTCTGCTACAGAGACAGTACATCTGGGTACTATAGGAGAACTGCTAGGATTTGAGAACAACACAAAACTTGAAGCAGGCATCAAACACACTGCTATGAATATACCTAAATTCTTAGCCATAGAGACTCTGAATATTCACTGTAATGTGGCTGAGGGTATGATCACCAAATCAAATGGCATAGGCACTCACAAACAAACTGGCATCATTGCAACATTCAAACCTAATTCTGAATTCATGGAGCCAATCATCTACAATCCATCCCCAACATTATATTTTCCTGTGTGCCATAATAGAATAGATTATATTGAATTGATGGTCACTAATGAAAAAGAAGAATTAGTTGATTTTGCTGGAGCCACAACAACTGCAATCATAGAGATTAATATTTAAATAAAAATACATACAATGGAAAATATTGAGAGTTATGAGCTACAATCATTCCCCCCAAACAGGAGGACATTTGCAAATTTAAATCAACCCAATACAGAGATCGAGGTTGATCTTGATGTAGGGGATGGATTTATACACCCTCACAGAGCAGATCTATACATCAAATTTGATGTTGTAAAGCTCGATGGAACAGATTATCCGGCAAATTCAAATATAAGATTGGTAGATAATTTTGTGCCGCATCTATTCTCTGAAATTGAGATCAGAAAGCATGGTGTTGTTATAAACAGAATAGATTATCCCGGCATTACCTCCACAGCTTTGGCCACACTAAAATTATCCAAAACCGAGGCTTCTTACTACAAAATAGGTGGATTTGAGGCTGGTGATAAAATTATATCTAAGAACCACACAGTGCTGTTCCCCATGCGCCTGTTGCCAGGATTCTTCTCAGATTACAAAGATATTATGTGGAAGGGTGGTTTAAGAATCACATTTAGAAGAGCTGCCAATGATAATAATGCTCTGATGAGGTACAGTACATTAAACTCTACAGGGGAAGCTATGCCTAATACCCTACCTGATGAGGGCAAGTGCATTAATCAGACTATGGAGCTAAGAATCCCGGTTGTTGAATATGAAGCCAGTTATGCTCTTAAATACAAAGCAGATATAGTAAAAAATCCACAGATTCCTCTGCAATTTTATACATATCAATGTGTACAGAAGCCTGCATCTGGTTCTTATTATGAGTTTGATGCTACAAATTCATTCTCCAGTATTCAATATGACATGCCTGATTTTGTGGTGGTACTGTTTCAGACTGGGAGACACAACAATCAGGAAAAAAATTCAAGTAGATTTGATAACTGCAACATCAAGAACATATATCTTAAAAATGGCAGAAATGAGGTATTTCCTAGAGAAAATTACAATTTAGACATGTCCAAGAATGATTTCCTCAAATTACATGAGGCATTTACGGCATTCAAACGTGTCACTACAGGCAATACTGACATGTATTACACTCCAGATGAATTCAAAGCACAGAGACCCATGTTTGTAATCAACACTTCAAAAAGAAAACAAGTTGTAGTGAATGACAGGACAAACATTAAAATTATCTGTGAATTCCATGAGGCATTACCTGATGACACCATATGTAGTGTTATTCTCATAGGTGAAAAATCATATGTTTATGATGTAAGAAATGAGAGGGTCACAGAGCAATTCTAGAGGGTCTCTGCATATTGCATTGTCTTAGTACTAGATATACAAGTTGAGCCTGGTGTTCAATTGAACTCAAACCGGAAGTGGACCGGAAGTGGACCGGAAGTGGACCGGAAGTGGACCGGAAGTGGACCGGAAGTAGACCGGAAGTAAATATGTGTGGGAGGGTGTGGGTGTGGGTGGGTGTGTGTTAATACGTTTGGCGTAGTTTCAGGTGTGGTCAAAAAAAATATGAGGAGGGGCATATTTTTGACAGGATTATGGACAACAATCTCACAGAAGTGCCTTTTATAAGTGTAGACAAATCAATCTGAGGGGGGTTCTTCTTTTCTGAAAAATTCCCGAGGGCATTTTTACAAAAATCTTAGATTAGGCAGGGTTCTACACTTGAGCAAAAAGCTCATATGGGCATGTTGAGCTAGTTTTAAGTGTGAACAAATCTGCTTGAGGGGAGCTCTTCCTTTCGTGGGTTTATAATAGCATAAATTATACTACTGAATATCGATATAATAACAGGTTAAAAAATAGTGTAAATTGTTTCATGCACATGAACGTTTATTATCATTCTGAAACCACTTAGGACTAATACTTACTTTAGTGTAATTGAGCACTAAAAATGCACATTTACGTGGTATTCTTATATTCAGTTCTTTATAACATCTTATTGTGCTGTATTCACAGCACTCTTCTGTGTATCCTTAATATCAATGGGATCTTACGCCAGTGAAATACAAATTGCTTGCGGACTTCGTCCGAATCCACTCGATTGATATTTTATACTTGCAGGAAGTGTGTATTGTAGATTTTAACTTCCTGTATGGGTACGAGGCTATTGTATACTTGGGGACAAGCGGGAGAGGGACGTCAATTTTAATCAAAGTGGTATAGAAATATAAATTGTAAAGAAATTAGTTCATGGGAGGGAAATTACATTTCCAAGTCAACATTATACTTCTGTTAATATCTACGCCCGCTGCGGACAGTAAAATAGGTGCAAAAGAGAACAATTTGACCAGTATTCCAAATAATGATTCGTGTATAATCCTATGTGGTGATTTTAACGAAGTGCTGCGAAAATGTGATTGCGTACGAAAGTTTCTAAATAGATTAGCATTAACGACCTTGATCAGCGATTTACAGCTGAAGGACATCTGGACCGAAAAACGAAAGGACATAGTGTTTATATATTTCAATAACAAAGCAGGTTCTCGACTCGACAGATTCTATACACTTGGTAAAACTATAAAATATGTGACGACAATAGATGCTTTGCCGGTACCTTTTTCAGATATTATAGCAATCAGAATGAGTATTAATTTACAAGAATTTAAATTAGTTTGCAGTCCATCCTATTTTAAAATGAACTCTGCCCTACTTCAACAACCTAATGTTAATGATATATTTGAAGAATGGAATTAGTGGTGAGTAGATATATGGTTCGTTTCCGGCCATTTATTTGCTACTTTTTATTTTTCCCTGATTTCAGCTAATTTTCTAATTGGGGAAGTATCCAAAAAATCCAATTTTTAAAATTTTATAGTATAAAAAATAATTATGTTTTTTTATCAAAGCTCAACTCATAGGGGACAAATTTAATTTTTAAGCTTATATTAGTATATTTTAAGCATATATTAACAATTATTACATTTTCTTAGAGAAATAGATATATTGATAGTAGTGTAATTGGAGCGCTTCAAAGTCGTACTTGGTACGAGTGCATTTGTAGCCTCTTTTTTATCAATCGAATATCAGTTTTTGACATATTTTGACAATTTTTTGTCGATGTTTTAGCGTTTAGCGATGTTTTAGTGAAATTTCCTTTTTCCCACCTCGTACTTGGTACGAATGCCACGATCTTAGGTGATCTAACTTAACTTATCCTTTTTTCTTACGATTTTTTTTACGATCTTCAGTGATGTAACTTAACCTATCATTTTTTTATTTGCGCACCGAACTAACTTACATTGGACTCCGCGTTTGTTTTAATATTTCAGTCGAGAACATGAAGACGATACCTGTGGAAATATTTCTAGTGTTTGCTACTAGATGTCACCACCGGCGACTTGGACGCAGTGTTGCCACACTATGAGGGAACAATTTCCCTTCCCAAGGGGCAAAATTTCCCTTTTTGGACCATTCTTTCACCTAAGAAAATGACATAATAGAATAATAATTAGTTGTGGTAGTAAACTTAGTAGATTTTTTTTTTTAGTATGTGGCAAATTTTTTTTCACGAATATTTTAAAACTGCTCTGTGACCTTCTCCTTCTTCACGTCGTACGCGAAGGACTTCTCTGCGATCAGGATGACGCTGCACACGGTGTCCTCGGGCAACGGACTGTTGAACTCGCAGACGATCTTGATGTTAGTTTGATCGTTCGAACAGATTTCCCCTCAAAAATTTACATCGTAAAAAAGCTACGCTCTTGTTTTAAGCACTTGACTTAGGGGTGAGTTGTTGTAATATTCTCTTCCCCTCTTCTCTTGTGAAAGGCTATGCTGTTGTTTTAGGCACTTGTCTTAGGGTGAGTTGTTGTACTTTATTGCCAGAAATATAGCTTGGTGACCCCCAAACAGATTTTTCCTAAGTCTTACCGTTTCCAAGATAACCCCACTTCCGGTCGCAATTTTCGATTTCCGAACATAGGTTCTATTCATACTTTTTCTCACGTATAGGTGTACGTGATGAATCCCCAAACAAATTTTTCCTAAGTCTTACCGTTTCCAAGATAACCCCACTTCCGGTCGCCATTTTCGATTTCCGAACATAGGTTCTATTCATACCTTTTCTCACGTATAGGTGTACGTGATGAATCCGCAAACAGATTTCTCCTAAGTCTTACCGTTTCCAAGATAACCCCACTTCCAGTCGCCATTTTGGATTTCCGAGCATAGGTTTTATTCATACTTTTTCTCACGTATAGGTGTACGTGATGAATCCGCAAACAGATTTCTCCTAAGTCTTACCGTTTCCAAGATAACCCCAGTTCCGGTCGCCATTTTGGATTTCCGAGCATAGGTTCTATTCATACTTTTTCTCACGTATAGGCGTAAGTGATGAATCCCCAAACAGATTTCTCCTAAGTCATGAATTGGAGGGTTCTATGACAACCAATATTAATTCTCGTAAGAGAACAGAAAAAAAAAAACAATACTGTGGTCACTACAACAAATAGTCTTCTTCAACCACAATCCAACAACCCAAAAATCATCATCCTAACTATAACCATGTAACTATCTGCCATCTGTTAGAGGTTTTGTGAACTAAGTGGTGCTTTGTTTGTGTGTAAAAAAAAATGCAATGCTTTTTGCACTTGGTTATCATCACCTAACATGTTATTACTTGTTTTTTAAAATTAATTACAACTGAAAACTAATAATTAATATTATCTAAAGTTACTAATTAATATTATACAAGAAATTGATATATTTTTTTTGTTCTTGTTGCTAGTGTTGGGTAATTATAGTTGTTGCAAAATATAGCTCTCGCGTATGACAGTTTCTGAGTTTTGTTGGGTATATAAGAACAATTATACACAACCTTTTTCGGTTCTCCTCCGTAGCCGTGCTTGTTAAGGCGTTCACTCGTTCTTGTCATTGTTCGTTCTACGTGTGGCCTATAGGTTCGAACCCGGTCGTGGTCGAAAGTTTTTCAGCGTGTCTAGGAGTCTTTAACAGTGTGTATATTTACTTCTCTGTGTTGAGTCTACGGATTCTGAACGGGGTTGTTTAATGTATATGTTGTTCTTGATATATATATATATATATATATATATATGGTGTTCATGTATGTATCCAAAGCACATTGGAAACAATATTCGATCATAAGCTGCGTTCAACCACTGCTGCGGTGGAGTGACCACCCCCTGTCCCCGGGGTTCCCCCCTGTTCCTGGACACCTGTCCCCGGGGTCCTATTCCTGTCCCTGGGCTCGTGTTCCCGGGGTCCCTGTCCCTGTTCCCGGGCTCGTGTTCCCGGTTAAGTTAGGTTAAGTTGTCTAATGTCTATGTCTATGTCTAATGTCTATGTGTAATGTCCATGTCTCTGTCTTTGTAGGTTTTTGTCAAAAATTCGAGATATTTGCAATCTAACGCTGGACTTAGAAAATTTTCGATTGCTGAAAAAAAATTGGTTCCATGACGACCTATGTTTATTTTGGTATGGGTGGACAGAGGACACCGAGACTCGACCAACGCACTAAACCCGACCTTTCTACGACTATTCGTTCAAAAGTAACGAGTGATCAAAGTTTTGGGAGGTGGGCTAACTTCTTACCCCTTGGCCCCAGGACCACCAAAACTTGGTACACGTATTCTCCACCTCCAAAATCGACAGGGTGTGTAGCTGCGCTACCGGGATGGGGGTGTTTTTCGAGTTATTTTTTCGATAACTCTTACCATTTTCGAGATATTTGCAAATTTAAGATTTTTTAGCACAGGACTTGGAAAATTTTCGGTACATTTTTTTTTGTTCCATGACGACCTATGTTTATTTTGGTATGGGAGGACAGAGGACACCGAGACTCGACCGACACACTAAACCCAACCTCTCTACGCGTACTCTACGTCACCAAAAAAGGTTAAAGGTTCCAAATAACAATAGTTAGAGTTTCCCCAATCTAGTAAAGTGGATTGGTTGAAATCTCCAAGGCGTATTTTGTATTTTTTTTTCAAATATGAACACGTTAAAACTGAACTGTCTCGGATTTTTCAGTTTTGTATTCGCCCTGAGAAAATTCTATATAAAATAACATACCTGAAAATTATAGTCACAGTAGATTGATTTCTTTGAGTTTTGTAATCACCTCAAGAAATTCTATATAAAATAACATACCTGAAAATTGTATTCACAGTAGATTGAATTCTTGAGTTTTTGTATTCGCACACAAGAAATTCTATATAAATAACATACCTGAAATTCTATTTACAGTAGATTGAATTTTTGAGTTTTGTGATCACTCCAAGAAATTCTATATAAAATAACATAGCTGAAAATTGTATCGCTATATACTAGACTTTTTGATTTCTGTGATTTTGGAGAAAGCATAATGGAATCCACCAGTTTGATCGAATGTGTTACTTGCGAAAAATTAATATCTAAAACTAATATTAGCAAGCACAGGGCAAGATGTAGCGAAACAGGTTCGAGAATTAATCGTTCCTTACCTTCTAAGCCCTGTGCTCGATGCGGAAAGATGATTAGCATCACAAATTTAAGTAAACATCTCAAAATTTGCAAACCATCGAGCGGACAAGCATCGAAAAGGAAAATCGATGATTCAGAAACGGAAGCTTCCACTTCCAAGCAAATTAAATTATCTAATGAACCCAAACCAATTAGATCTGCATTCAACGCCCAACTCCAGGATTTCTCATTTAAGTCAGAACCAGGCCGTGACATCCTTAGTTTCTTGGACGAAACGAAAACATCTGTACTAAATATTTTGAAAGATAAACTTGAAAACAACTCTATAAAAGTATACGTTGTTCTGTTTTCTGAATACGAGAAAGTTGATGGCACAACGAGTATTTTTTATCATCGTACAAAAAACCAGACACTTTATTTTGCTGACGTCGAAAATTTGGACAACTTCTATTATAAAGTTTCCAACGAGCTGGTTAAGAAACATGACGATTTCGAGGCTAAAGGGTCGGGATGGTCTCTGTGTGGAAGTCCTCACACGTTAACTGTTTACGTGAACCAATTCTCGCCTCTTCGCGCTTCCAGCTACATTCCTCTTCCACCGAACATTCAACACAAGAGGGCTGTGTTAAATATACAGAACAGCGATAAAAAATGTTTCCTTTGGTGTATATTGGCTGCACTGCATCCTGTTCATTGGTTAAATAATCCAGAACGGATTTATCATTACAAGCAATACGAGTCCGAATTTGAAAGTGTAATGTCTGGCATCGAATACCCGGTGACATTGTCGGATATAACAAAGTTCGAAAATCGTGCAGGAAAACGCATCGCTATTAATGTATATTCCTTCACGTCAGATAAACATGTCGTGCATCCCGTCAGGATAAGCGATATCGACGATGACGATGCTCGTGTGATTAATCTTCTTCTAATTTCAAACGAGGATGTCTATCATTACACGCTAATTCGTTCTCTATCACGTTTGGTCAGAAGTCAAACTACCAAGTATAAACATTGCATCGAAGTTTGCCCGAGATGCCTAACCACGTTCGACGATCGTGACCGACGTGATCATCAAAATCTTCATAGTCGTCAAATTGCTATCGAGAAACTTGCCGAACATAAAATTTATTGCGGTGACAACAGACCGGCTAGAATGTTGATGCCCGAAACGAACGAAGTCGAAGAATTCAAAATGCACAAGGCATTGTTGGAACATCCCGCAATCATCGTCGCAGATTTCGAGTCTTTCCTGAAACCACTCTCCTACTGCGAACCGGATCCTGAAATTTACTCCACAACGCCGTACCAGCTTCATCAACCTAATAGTTTCGGCTATGTTGTTGTGCGACGTGATAAAATAAATGAAGCATATATATACACCGCGGCCCAAATGTAATCGAACACTTCCTGGAAAAAATGGTGGAGGAGGTTGAGGTAATTGGTAGCGTACTGCTTACATCAAAACCGATGGCACCTTTAACTGAAAATGAACTTCAAAATTACAATTCCACTGAGGTGTGTCCGGTATGTGATCAAAGTTTCACTGATGAGAACAAAAAAATATTCCACCACGATCATTTCAGCGGAAACTACATAGGTGGAATTTGCAACACGTGCAATCTTAAAATCCGGAAACCTAAATTCATCCCCATATTCTTTCACAACGGAAGCGGATATGATTTTCACCACCTGGTGAGACATCTTGGCTAAGTGTAGAAACGTTTCTCACAACGTTGCAACGTTTAGAAAGTCGTTGATTTTGTTTCTGTATTTTCCGTCGTTGGGTTTCCTCGTCATGTCGATCGTCGCGAATCCGAAATCGTCACTGTTCCAGCAAGAAGAGCAGCGTTCCGAAAATTGATTGATCAACAGGCCGTTGAGTTTAGATAACATGGAAGGTAGAAATGCATGATCTGCCGTGCGGTGTACAGTCTCCATTGTTTGCTTTCGGAAACCAAAGTGATTCTTTGTCCTTGCTAGTTATTTATTGAGTATGTGAGATAGTTAAAGTTTTTTTTATTTTAGGTATAGTTATTTAAGTTCATTTTTTTTCATTTGCATTGCCTACAATTTTTACTAATTTCTAAACGATAGTGTCCCCAAGGCAACGTGTGGATTCCACAAGACAAAATTCATCTTTTATCGTCATGTGGATCTAATGCTACTTTCCTAACTTTGTTTGTTGTAATCACGTGGTCTACGCTCTGGATTCTTTGTTCTATACTTAGTATCGTCGATTGTGAGTAAAGGCAATCGATGTAATCGTGGAAGGTGAGTTTGTTCTCCACCGTATTTTTGCCCACACCTTTTGCTTTCTTCGTGACGCTACTCTCTGTTCTCATGGCATACATTTTCGAACGCAAACCCGCGAACTCGACAATAATATCACCGTTACATTCATCTTTCAGTTTACCTAGGACTTTTTTGTTTAGGGAAGGAATCCCAAATCTGTTGGGTTGAGGATACGCAGAAGTATCGAAATACTCAAGCATGGAAGGATTTTTTATGTCTTCATAGAGGTTAGGTGTTTGTATGCTGTAAATGAAGCTGTCGGTGTCCGTGTACAAAAGTGTCATCTTATCATTGAAGAAGGGTTTCATCACGTCATAATGAAATTCGAACATGTAAAGTTTCGACAAGTCGAGAACCGTTGCGCCAACGTAAATTGGTTTTCTGAATTTCATCAATTTTATATCTAGATTGAAAAGTGCCAAATTCTCGTTGTAAATTTTTCTCGACTTGAATCTAGGATCGGCTATCCACTTCCGACATTTATTCTTATCGGAAATTAATTTCACGTCTACGTGCTTTCTAACATTATCCATGGTCTTTCCGTACACCGCATTGTTCATTAATTTAAAGAAGTCCTTGTCTAAATCGGAAGTGGCAGCTGTTCTATGTTGTGTGTTAGTTTCTATGTAAGGTCTTAGCCACGTGGAATGTTTAAACTTTAGTATTCTTCTAACATTTACTATCTGAACACCCTTCCCAATCAAAAACCGGAGATTCTTGTAGTGGACGACGTATCTCTGTTTAGGGTCCAATGTTAACAAAAGCTTGTCTTGAACCGAGTCGGGTGGACATTTGATTTCGGGAGTCGGAGGCAAATCAGAAAACGTGTCGTGCAGGTGGTCGGAGAATTGGAGATCTACCTCTGCGAAGAAACCACACTCGCTATCGTCGAAATGAATAATGTCTATCGAAGTGGGATCTAACCATTCGAATCCCCCGTAAGGAAGTTTCTGAACCATGGCATGTCCGTAGAGATTATTAACGTCGGCGTAGAAGATGTAATTCGATGCTCGATTTGAATCGTAATCTTCTTTCATGTGTACGTTATTAGCTTTTGCATGTCTCTGTACGCATTGCACCATTCCACCTCGTATCCTTCTTTCGATGAATAGCAACATGTCAACGTCCGATATCAGTTCCAGCTTGACCTTTGTCTGGAATAACATTGCCGACCACGCTAATCCCGGTAGACTGTAGAAATACGCTGGATCTAATTTGTAAATATTCGTTGCCGTTTTCCTGAACGCTTGAAAAACATCCGCGAGTATCGTCACGTCTAATTTTAAGTATGCGTCGTGGTAGTCTCCGAGTGTCCTACATTCTCATTTCTCCCACATGAGTTGCACGTGTTGGTATTCTTCGTCCGTGATTCCTTTCTCCGTGAGTCTGCTGTAAAATTCTCTTGGAAGTTGGAGAGCGTCGTCGTTAAATTTAGAACCATCACTAACATATTCGTAAGGATAAATCCCTTTACGTCTAACGAGTTCTATGTCTACGTTGGGAAAACTAGCTCTAGTTATTTTAAATTGATCGTCGGTGAGTTTGTTCGCTAAAGCATCCAGACTTGCAGAGAGAAATCTATACGAATCCAGGAAGCGCATCTCGATTGTATTTTTCGTTCCCGGAATCGACACTTGCTTGCTGAGACTAATGTAGCGTTCTTCATTCTCGGCCAAGACACCTATACGTTTCGGATCGTAGCCAAGATGTCTCACCAGGTGGTGAAAATCATATCCGCTTCCGTTGTGAAAGAATATGGGGATGAATTTAGGTTTCTGGATTTTAAGATTGCACTTGTTGCAAATTCCACCTATGTAGTTTCCGCTGAAATGATCGTGGTGGAATATTTTTTTGTTCTCATCAGTGGAACTTTGATCACATACCGGACACACCTCAGTGGAATTGTAATTTTGAAGTTCATTTTCAGTTAAAGGTGCCATCGGTTTTGATGTAAGCAGTACGCTACCAATTACCTCAACCTCCTCCACCATTTTTTCCAGGAAGTGTTCGATTACATTTGGGCCGCGGTGTATATATATGCTTCATTTATTTTATCACGTCGCACAACAACATAGCCGAAACTATTAGGTTGATGAAGCTGGTACGGCGTTGTGGAGGAAATTTCAGGATCCGGTTCGCAGTAGGAGAGTGGTTTCAGGAAAGACTCGAAATCTGCGACGATGATTGCGGGATGTTCCAACAATGCCTTGTGCATTTTGAATTCTTCGACTTCGTTCGTTTCGGGCATCAACATTCTAGCCGGTCTGTTGTCACCGCAATAAATTTTATGTTCGGCAAGTTTCTCGATAGCAATTTGACGACTATGAAGATTTTGATGATCACGTCGGTCACGATCGTCGAACGTGGTTAGGCATCTCGGGCAAACTTCGATGCAATGTTTATACTTGGTAGTTTGACTTCTGACCAAACGTGATAGAGAACGAATTAGCGTGTAATGATAGACATCCTCGTTTGAAATTAAATGAAGATTAATCACACGAGCATCGTCATCGTCGATATCGCTTATCCTGACGGGATGCACGACATGTTTATCTGACGTGAAGGAATATACATTAATAGCGATGCGTTTTCCTGCACGATTTTCGAACTTTGTTATATCCGACAATGTCACCGGGTATTCGATGCCAGACATTACACTTTCAAATTCGGACTCGTATTGCTTGTAATGATAAATCCGTTCTGGATTATTTAACCAATGAACAGGATGCAGTGCAGCCAATATACACCAAAGGAAACATTTTTTATCGCTGTTCTGTATATTTAACACAGCCCTCTTGTGTTGAATGTTCGGTGGAAGAGGAATGTAGCTGGAAGCGCGAAGAAGCGAGAATTGGTTCACGTAAACAGTTAACGTGTGAGGACTTCCACACAGAGACCATCCCGACCCATTAGCCTCGAAATCGTCATGTTTCTTAACCAGCTCGTTGGAAACTTTATAATAGAAGTTGTCCAAATTTTCGACGTCAGCAAAATAAAGTGTCTGGTTTTTTGTACGATGATAAAAAATACTCATTGTGCCATCAACTTTCTCGTATTCAGAAAACAGAACAACGTATACTTTTATAGAGTTGTTTTCAAGTTTATCTTTCAAAATATTTAGTACAGATGTTTTCGTTTCGTCCAAGAAACTAAGGATGTCACGGCCTGGTTCTGACTTAAATGAGAAATCCTGGAGTTGGTCGTTGAATGCAGATCTAATTGCTTTGGGTTCATTAGATAATTTAATTTGCTTGGAAGTGGAAGCTTCCGTTTCTGAATCATCGATTTTCCTTTTCGATGCTTGTCCGGTCGATGGTTTGCAAATTTTGAGATGTTTACTTAAATTTGTGATGCTAATCATCTTTCCGCATCGAGCACAGGGCTTAGAAGGTAAGGAACGATTAATTCTCGAACCTGTTTCGCTACATCTTGCCCTGTGCTTGCTAATATTAGTTTTAGATATTAATTTTTCGCAAGTAACACATTCGATCAAACTGGTGGATTCCATTATGCTTTCTCCAAAATCACAGAAATCAAAAAGTCTAGTATATAGCGATACAATTTTCAGCTATGTTATTTTATATAGAATTTCTTGGAGTGATCACAAAACTCAAAAATTCAATCTACTGTAAATAGAATTTCAGGTATGTTATTTATATAGAATTTCTTGTGTGCGAATACAAAAACTCAAGAATTCAATCTACTGTGAATACAATTTTCAGGTATGTTATTTTATATAGAATTTCTTGAGGTGATTACAAAACTCAAAGAAATCAATCTACTGTGACTATAATTTTCAGGTATGTTATTTTATATAGAATTTTCTCAGGGCGAATACAAAACTGAAAAATCCGAGACAGTTCAGTTTTAACGTGTTCATATTTGAAAAAAAAATACAAAATACGCCTTGGAGATTTCAACCAATCCACTTTACTAGATTGGGGAAACTCTAACTATTGTTATTTGGAACCTTTAACCTTTTTTGGTGACGTAGAGTACGCGTAGAGAGGTTGGGTTTAGTGTGTCGGTCGAGTCTCGGTGTCCTCTGTCCTCCCATACCAAAATAAACATAGGTCGTCATGGAACAAAAAAAAATGTACCGAAAATTTTCCAAGTCCTGTGCTAAAAAATCTTAAATTTGCAAATATCTCGAAAATGGTAAGAGTTATCGAAAAAATAACTCGAAAAACACCCCCATCCCGGTAGCGAAGCTATACCCCCTGTCGATTTTGGAGGTGGAGAATACGTGTACCAAGTTTTGGTGGTCCTGGGGCCAAGGGGTAAGAAGTTAGCCCACCTCCCAAAACTTTGATCACTCGTTACTTTTGAACGAATAGTCGTAGAAAGGTCGGGTTTAGTGCGTTGGTCGAGTCTCGGTGTCCTCTGTCCACCCATACCAAAATAAACATAGGTCGTCATGGAACCAATTTTTTTTCAGCAATCGAAAATTTTCTAAGTCCAGCGTTAGATTGCAAATATCTCGAATTTTTGACAAAAACCTACAAAGACAGAGACATGGACATTACACATAGACATTAGACATAGACATAGACATTAGACATAGACATTAGACATAGACATTAGACAACTTAACCTAACTTAACCGGGAACACGAGCCCGGGAACAGGGACAGGTACCCCGGGAACACGAGCCCAGGGACAGGAATAGGACCCCGTGGACAGGGGTCCAGGAACAGGAGGGGAACCCCCGGGGACAGGGGGTGGTCACTCCTCCGCAGCAGTGGTTGAACGCAGCTTATGATCGAATATTGTTTCCAATGTGCTTTGGATACATACATGAACACCATATATATATATATATATATACAGGGTGTTTCTAAAGGTCGTTTACAACGCTTGGGAGGTGATTCCTCACACGAAAACAAGCAAAAAGTCTAAGTTACATTTTTACGACTGAGGCTTCGTTTCCGAGATAGGAGCCTCGCAAAAGGTGACAAAGTAAACGTCACACCTCACTGGGACGAATACTGTAACAGATAGAGAGGCGGTTCCAAGGGAATCATAAAGGAATCGTATGTGCTCAGTCCGGAAGTCACTATGAAAAGTTCACTGCACGCATGCGCAATGAAGTCCTCAAAGGAATTGGAGATTTCCAGCAAGAACAATACATGGAAAAGGTATGTAACGCAGCAAGAAGGACCGTGACAATGAGAAATGCGTTAAAGACAACACATCCCGACCTCAAACATCAAAACATGAGCACCGAACACAAAATCCGAAAAGTTGAGCACGGTTGCATACCCCAGTTACACGCGAGGAATGAACGAATCATGTCATGTGGCATACGAGAGACACATTACTCCACCAGGAGGAGGGAAATAAAAACACAATATCAGATGATTGCGACAACGTGGATTTTTACACGCGACAACTACGTAATATCCCCCCCCCCACACACACACACAACAAACAACAAATGCTACAATATCTTACGCACAGACAGTCCGTGTCACTGTACACCAACTGAAGATGTCACTTTCACCACACAAAGGGGGTGGGGAGCAATACCAAGAGTGTTCTCACTGGTATTTGCCGAGGGCAATAATCACAGACGGTTTTCAAAATGTCTGCCGTTTACTTCTACGCAGATATGACAGCGACGAATCAAGGATTGTCGAGTACGAGCAATCAAGCCAGGTGTATCTGCTACCGTCGCGGAGGCGACGTTGATGCGAGCAACGAGGTCCTCAGCTGATGTGACAGGTGTGTCGTATACGAGTTTTTTCATTTCTCCCCAGAAGAAAAAATCGAGAGGGTTGAGATCTGGCGACCTCGGTGGCCAAGGCACAGGCTCATCCCTACCAATGAACCTATTGCGAAACACGTCATGCAGGAAATGTCGTACATTACAATCGAAATGAGCTGGTGCACCATCGTGTTGGTACCACATTTCTTGCCGCAGTGCCAAAGGTACGGTCTCCAACAGTTCAGGCAGAACCTCACTAAGAAATGCATGATACGTGAGACCATTCAGGCGAACAGGGAGAATGTATGGTCCAATTAAATGATCATGTACTATCCCGCACCACACATTCACTGAAAACCTGTGCTGGTGATGGGCCACAAAAAGTGCATGTGGGTTGTCAAAGTCCCATACATGACTGTTTCTACTATTGAAGACATCCATCCTGGTGAAAATGGCTTCATCTGTCCACAATACGTTTGCCCCGAAGTGAGGGTTTGTGTCCAGCTGATGCAACAACCATTGGCAAAACTCCATACGAGGGCGAAAGTCACGAGGTAACAGTTCTTGTACTTTCTGCAGTTTAAAAGGGTGCATTCCTTCCTCTGACAACACTCGTCAAACATACACATGAGACGTGTTTCGTGCCCGAGCGAGCACTCGCGTACTGGTGCCAGGATGTTCTGCGACCGCTGTTAACACATCTTCTGCAAACTGATGTGTACTTACACTTCGGGGTCTTCCAACTTCTTGCCGCGGTGGTAACACTGACCCTGTTTCACGCAGTCGACTGCCCACTACCTGAAAGAAGGTGTGAGACGGTAAACGTCTATGTGGAAAGCGTTCTCCATAAAGACGCCTTGCCTCACGGCTATTACCACGTGCCTCCCCATACATGAGATGCATGTCTGCTAGCTGCTGGGTCGTATACGCAGCCATCTGTGTAATAGGGAGCTGGAACTGCAAAGTATTGTTTTTGTTTAACACTGGCACACTGCACAAATTGGCCGTATCACCGTACGAACACCACAGACCAATTGTGAACCAACCCTTCGAGCTCCTCTCGCGGGAACAGCAGTCATGAAGGTCAAACGTAGACTACGAGAGGCAGACTTGCCTGTGCAGCGCTTCCAAAACTGGTCTCTTTTACGTCACAATGATCGCGTGCGAACACTTTTGGTATTGCTCCCACCCCCCTTTGTGTGGTGAAAGTGACATCTTCAGTTGGTGTACAGTGACACACACTGTCTGTGCATAAGACATTGTAGCATTTGTTGTTTGTTGTGTGTGTGTGGGGGGGGATATTACGTAGTTGTCGCGTGTAAAAATACACGTTGTCGCAATCATCTGATATTGTGTTTTTCTTTCCCTCCTCCTGGTGGAGTAATGTGTCTCTCGTATGCCACATGACATGATTCGTTCATTCCTCGCGTGTAACTGGGGTATGCAACCGTGCTCAACTTTTCGGATTTTGTGTTCGGTGCTCATGTTTTGATGTTTGAGGTCGGGATGTGTTGTCTTTAACGCATTTCTCATTGTCACGGTCCTTCTTGCTGCGTTACATACCTTTTCCATGTATTGTTCTTGCTGGAAATCCCCAATTCCTTTGAGGGCTCCATTGCGCATGCGTGCAGTGAACTTTTCATAGTGACTTCCGGACTGAGCACATACGATTCCTTTATGATTCCCTTGGAACCGCCTCTCTATCTGTTACAGTATTCGTCCCTGTGAGGTGTGACGTTTACTTTGTCACCTTTTGCGAGGCTCCTATCTCGGAAACGAAGCCTCAGTCGTAAAAATGGAACTTAGACTTTTTGCTTGTTTTCGTGTGAGGAATCACCTCCCAAGCGTTGTAAACGACCTTTAGAAACACCCTGTATATATCAAGAACAACATATACATTAAACAACCCCGTTCAGAATCCGTAGACTCAACACAGAGAAGTAAATATACACACTGTTAAAGACTCCTAGACACGCTGAAAAACTTTCGACCACGACCGGGTTCGAACCTATAGGCCACACGTAGAACGAACAATGACAAGAACGAGTGAACGCCTTAACAAGCACGGCTACGGAGAAGAACCGAAAAAAGTTGTGTATAATTGTTCTTATATACCCAACAAAACTCAGAAACTGTCATACGCGAGAGCTATATTTTGCAACAACTATAATTACCCAACACTAGCAACAAGAACAAAAAAAATATATCAATTACTTGTATAATATTAATTAGTAACTTTAGATAATATTAATTATTAGTTTTCAGTTGTAATTAATTTTAAAAAAGAAGTAATAACATGTTAGGTGATGATAACCAAGAGCAAAAAGCATTGCATTTTTTTTACACACAAACAAAGCACCACTTAGTTCACAAAACCTCTAACAGATGGCAGATAGTTACATGGTTATAGTTAGGATGATGATTTTTGGGTTGTTGGATTGGGGTTGAAGAAGACTATTTGTTGTAGTGACCACAGTATTGTTTTTTTTTTCTGTTCTCTTACGAGAATTAATATTGGTTGTCATAGAACCCTCCAATTCATGACTTAGGAAAAATCTGTTTAGTGATTCATCACGTACGCCTATACGTGAGAAAAAGTATGAATGGAACCTATGTTCGGAAATCGAAAATGGCGACCGGAAGTAGGGTTATCTTCGAAACGGTAAGACTTAGGAGAAATCTGTTTGCGGATTCATCACGTACGCCTATACGTGAGAAAAAATATGAATAGAACCTATGTTCGGAAATCCAAAATGGCGACCGGAAGTGGAGTTATCTTGGAAACGGTAAGACTTAGGAGAAATCTGTTTGCGGATTCATCACGTACACCTACACGTGAGAAAAAGTATGAATAGAACCTATGCTCGGAAATCCAAAATGGCGACCGGAACTGGGGTTATCTTGGAAACGGTAAGACTTAGGAGAAATCTGTTTGCGGATTCATCACGTACACCTATATGTGAGAAAAAGTATGAATAGAACCTATGTTCGGAAATCCAAAATGGCTACCGGAAGTGGGATTATCTTGGAAACGGTAAGACTTAGGAGAAATCTGTTTGAGGATTCATCACGTACACCTATACGTGAGAAAAGGTATGAATAGAACCTATGTTCGGAAATCGAAAATGGCGACCGGAAGTGGGGTTATCTTGGAAACGGTAAGACTTAGGAAAAATCTGTTTGGGGATTCATCACGTACACCTATACGTGAGAAAAAGTATGAATAGAACCTATGTTCGGAAATCGAAAATTGCGACCGGAAGTGGGGTTATCTTGGAAACGGTAAGACTTAGGAAAAATCTGTTTGGGGGTCACCAAGCTATATTTCGGGCAATAAAGTACAACTCACCCTAAGACAAGTGCCTAAAACAACAGCATAGCCTTTCACAAGAGAAGAGGGGAAGACAATATTACAACTCACCCCTAAGGCAAGTGCTTAAAACAAGAGCGTAGCTTTTTTACGATGTAAATTTTTGAGGGGAAATCTGTTCGAACGATCAAACTAACATCAAGATCGTCTGCGAGTTCAACAGTCCGTTGCCCGAGGACACCGTGTGCAGCGTTATCCTGATCGCAGAGAAGTCCTTCGCGTACGACGTGAAGAACGAGAAGGTCACAGAGCAGTTTTAAAATATTCGTGAAAAAAAATTTGCCACATACTAAAAAAAAAATCTACTAAGTTTACTACCACAACTAATTATTATTCTATTATGTCATTTGCTTAGGTGAAAGAATGGTCCAAAAAGGGAAATTTTGCCCCTTGGGAAGGGAAATTGTTCCCTCATAGTGTGGCAACACTGCGTCCAAGTCGCCGGTGGTGACATCTAGTAGCAAACACTAGAAATATTTCCACAGGTATCGTCTTCATGTTCTCGACTGAAATATTAAAACAAACGCGGAGTCCAATGTAAGTTAGTTCGGTGCGCAAATAAAAAAATGATAGGTTAAGTTACATCACTGAAGATCGTAAAAAAAAATCGTAAGAAAAAAGGATAAGTTAAGTTATATCACCTAAGATCGTGGCATTCGTACCAAGTACGAGGTGGGAAAAAAGGGAAATTTCACTAAAACATCGCTAAACGCTAAAACATCGACAAAAAATTGTCAAAATATGTCAAAAACTGATATTCGATTGATAAAAAAAGAGGCTACAAATGCACTCGTACCAAGTACGACTTTGAAGCGCTCCAATTACACTACTATTGATAGTGATTTTGAGTTATTTCACAATGCTGTATCGCACTGTACAATGCTACGTATATAATTATTTCTTAAATTTGTGTATATTTTAAGTTATGAGTGCTGCAGTGCTATGTAGAGTATGTAAAATTATTTTTTAAATCTATAATATATTCTGATTATTCTTTACGTCTGAAAATGTACATGTGTGATGATGTATAGCACTGTACAATTCTGTGTATATAATTATTTTTAAATGTGTGTATATTTTAAGCATATATTTACAATTATTACATCTTTAAGAGAAATAGATATACTGATAGTGATTTTGAGTTATTTTACAATGCTGTATCGCACTGTACAATGCTACGTATATAATTATTTCTTAAATGTGTGTATATTCTAAGTTATGAGTGCTGAAGTGCTATGTAGAGTATGTAAAATTCTGAAGGAAGCAAGTCACTCAAGCTATGAACTGTGCCTCTATATATATATATTTCTAACACATGACTTTTAGTTATAGCGTGTATGTTCACTACCCCCTACTACAACAAAATTCCCGAGTTTCCCATGAGATCACTTTTATACCTTACGAATGCAATAAAAATAAAAACGGGGAAACCCCGGTTTAAAAAAACTCACCTATTGGCTATGACATCATGAAGAGCGTTGAAAACATACATATTTATTACTCAATATTGTGTAAGCTTCTAACGTACGTCAATACATTCCCTTACTAAGGTCAACTAATTTGTAGCATGCGTCAGTAACTTTTATATTCAAATCAATACTCGTCACAGGAAATAGAGCTTTGTTCGTGTGTGACGTGCAAAGAGATAATTTGAGCATGGGGAGAATGTGTAGACATGAAAATGATTATTACTCAATCCCATTCATAGAATGAGAAACAGTATATGAATGGATTCCTCCGCCCCCTTTTCCCCCCTTTTGATTCTTTTCCTCTAAATATTTCCAAAATTATTAAAAAACCTTTATCTCGAGAACGAAGCAACATAGAAAGGTGCGGTTTCTTGCATTCTGCATTTTGCATTTTGTTTTGACGTTCTCTTTAATTTGAGATCTAACTCGATAATAAAAAACCCCAAAGGAAATAATGCCCATGGATGTGTTTGGTTTTAAGAAGATAGTAGTACAATAAACCTGCTTCACAAACATCAAGTGGGTCTATTTTTTTTTTTACGATTTAACCTCAGTGATAGCCTTTTATGATGAGTTTTTTGTGGATTTTTATAGAGTTCAACAATATTTTAGTGAAATTTTCATTGCTTATAATTGCCCGGTTCTGCGCCATCATGTGGGTCTTAGTGTTGCCAGCCCACGAAAATTTCACCTTATGATATTCACAGGCGAAGCTAATCTACAAATAGGAGTTGGCAACACTGATACGGCCTAGTGAGATGTAATTACCCGCTTCTAAGCCCTTAAGTGGGTCTCAGTGTTGCTAACCCACCCCAAGAAAATTTCACCATATGATATTTTACAGGCGAAGCTAACCAACCAATAGGAGTTGGCAACACTGACTAGTCATTTACAAACCTTTTTGTTTTTTAAACATTTTGCCATATGATATTTCACAGGCGAGGCTAACTTACAAATAGGAGTTGACGGCGTAGCCTTCTAAGATGATAAGTATGCAGTAAGATGAAGAAGAATTAATGACGCTAACTGGCTGTGCAGTCTTAATGCTTCCTCTTCTTCTTCTCCTCCTCTCTATCTTCTTTTTCTTCTCCTCTTCCCCGCTTTTTTCTTCATTTCTGTATTTTCTAGCATATTGATCTATTGCATGCTAACAAAACCTCTTGGGAGGCAGGGGCTCTTGTAACGCTACGGGTCCTCCACATGTATGCATGTAATTCGATTTGGGGGGGAAGAGGGGGGCCAGAATTTTGAACATACGGCTGGAAAATGTTATCTATAACATGTTTTTGTTCGAAACAAATTCATAGATAGATATTGTTAATAAATATTAATATTTTGTTATTAATTGTAAGTATATATACTTATTGTATTTAGTTTTTTTGGTATCGAAAAGCGACTGTCATAGTATTTGAAAATTACGCTATGCCTGTGGACATCTAGAAACGACAATTTCGTCATTCTGCGTGCTAACAATGTTGACAGAATACAGAAATTCAACAATAGGTAGCGCTAGGACGGCGGAAGTTATTCTTCCTGTTTTTTCAGTAACTGAACAATAAATATGGCATTCCCCACTGGCGTATACAATTTGTTTTGTTCATGTTTCAATACAATCGATGCTATGTGGCTACAGAGTTACAGCAGTAACCCTGGCAATTGTTGAAAAATAGTGACGTCTGTTAATAGCATTGGAAATCGTGGCTGAAATATAGGCGTAGGCTAACATATCACTCCTCGACCTCACTAAAACCGGATAAAACTTAAAGCGTTAGTGTGGAAAGCTCTGTTTCATTTTGAACGTCTGTGAAGAAGAACATTTTCAGCAGGATTTCCAAAAAAGTGAGTTATTTTGCATGAGTGCACAGAGTGCAAAACGCTAGATTCACTCAACATTCAGATGATCAGTATGTCTGAAATTGAAGCAGCTGTAAAAAAATTAAAGCCAAAGAAGTCGGCAGGGCCAGACAAAATCCCACCCTACATCTTCAAAGGATGTGTAGACATTTTAAAAATTCCACTCTTTGTTATCTACAATGCGATATTATCTTCCACGCAGTTTCCCGAACGGTGGAAAGTTACTGCTGTATGTCCAGTACCGAAATCCTCGGAGAACAGAAACATACAAAACCATCGTCCTATAGCTCTTTTATCTGCCCCTGCTAAAATATTTGAGCAAATCTTATATTGCCACATATAAAGGGTGTTTCTAAAGGTCGTTTACAACGCTTGGGAGGTGATTCCTCACACGAAAACAAGCAAAAAGTCTAAGTTCCATTTTTACGACTGAGGCTTCGTTTCCGAGATAGGAGCCTCGCAAAAGGTGACAAAGTAAACGTCACACCTGACTGGGACGAATACTGTAACAGATAGAGAGGCGGTTCCAAGGGAATCATAAAGGAATCGTATGTGCTCAGTCTGGAAGTCACTATGAAAAGTTCACTGCACGCATGCGCAATGGAGTCCTCAAAGGAATTGGAGATTTCCAGCAAGAACAATACATGGAAAAGGTATGTAACGCAGCAAGAAGGACCGTGACAATGAGAAATGCGTTAAAGACAACACATCCCGACCTCAAACATCAAAACATGAGCACCGAACACAAAATCCGAAAAGTTGAGCACGGTTGCATACCCCAGTTACACGCGAGGAATGAACGAATCATGTCATGTGGCATACGAGAGACACATTACTCCACCAGGAGGAGGGAAAGAAAAACACAATATCAGATGATTGCGACAACGTGGATTTTTACACGCGACAACTACGTAATATCCCCCCCCACACACACACACAACAAACAACAAATGCTACAATATCTTACGCACAGACAGTCCGTGTCACTGTACACCAACTGAAGATGTCACTTTCACCATACAAAGGGGGTGGGGAGCAATACCAAGAGTGTTCTCACTGGTATTTGCCGAGGGCAATAATCACAGACGGTTTTCAAAATGTCTGCCGTTTACTTCTACGCAGATATGACAGCGACGAATCAAGGATTGTCGAGTACGAGCAAACAAGCCAGGTGTATCTGCTACCGTCGCGGAGGCGACGTTGATGCGAGCAACGAGGTCCTCAGCTGATGTGACAGGTGTGTCGTATACGAGTTTTTTCATTTCTCCCCAGAAGAAAAAATCGAGAGGGTTGAGATCTGGCGACCTCGGTGGCCAAGGCACAGGCTCATCCCTACCAATGAACCTATTGCGAAACACGTCGTGCAGGAAATGTCGTACATTACAATCGAAATGAGCTGGTGCACCATCGTGTTGGTACCACATTTCTTGCCGCAGTGCCAAAGGTACGGTCTCCAACAGTTCAGGCAGAACCTCACTAAGAAATGCATGATACGTGAGACCATTCAGGCGAACAGGGAGAATGTATGGTCCAATTAAATGATCATGTACTATCCCGCACCACACATTCACTGAAAACCTGTGCTGGTGATGGGCCACAAAAAGTGCATGTGGGTTGTCAAAGTCCCATACATGACTGTTTCTACTATTGAAGACATCCATCCTGGTGAAAATGGCTTCATCTGTCCACAATACGTTTGCCCCGAAGTGAGGGTTTGTGTCCAGCTGATGCAACAACCATTGGCAAAACTCCATACGAGGGCGAAAGTCACGAGGTAACAGTTCTTGTACTTTCTGCAGTTTAAAAGGGTGCATTCCTTCCTCTGACAACACTCGCCAAACATTCACATGAGACGTGTTTCGTGCCCGAGCGAGCACTCGCGTACTGGTGCCAGGATGTTCTGCGACCGCTGTTAACATATCTTCTGCAAACTGTAGTGTACGTACACTTCGGGGTCTTCCAACTTCTTGCCGCGGTGGTAACACTGACCCTGTTTCACGCAGTCGACTGCCCACTACCTGAAAGAAGGTGTGAGACGGTAAACGTCTATGTGGAAAGCGTTCTCCATAGAGACGCCTTGCCTCACGGCTATTACCACGTGCCTCCCCATACATGAGATGCATGTCTGCTAGCTGCTGGGTCGTATACGCAGCCATCTGTGTAATAGGGAGCTGGAACTGCAAAGTATTGTTTTTGTTTAACACTGGCACACTGCACAAATTGGCCGTATCACCGTACGAACACCACAGACCAATTGTGAACCAACCCTTCGAGCTCCTCTCGCGGGAACAGCAGTCATGAAGGTCAAACGTAGACTACGAGAGGCAGACTTGCCTGTGCAGCGCTTCCAAAACTGGTCTCTTTTACGTCACAATGATCGCGTGCGAACACTTTTGGTATTGCTCCCACCCCCTTTGTGTGGTGAAAGTGACATCTTCAGTTGGTGTACAGTGACACACACTGTCTGTGCATAAGACATTGTAGCATTTGTTGTTTGTTGTGTGTGTGTGGGGGGGGGGATATTACGTAGTTGTCGCGTGTAAAAATCCACGTTGTCGCAATCATCTGATATTGTGTTTTTCTTTCCCTCCTCCTGGTGGAGTAATGTGTCTCTCGTATGCCACATGACATGATTCGTTCATTCCTAGCGTGTAACTGGGGTATGCAACCGTGCTCAACTTTTCGGATTTTGTGTTCGGTGCTCATGTTTTGATGTTTGAGGTCGGGATGTGTTGTCTTTAACGCATTTCTCATTGTCACGGTCCTTCTTGCTGCGTTACATACCTTTTCCATGTATTGTTCTTGCTGGAAATCCCCAATTCCTTTGAGGACTCCATTGCGCATGCGTGCAGTGAACTTTTCATAGTGACTTCCGGACTGAGCACATACGATTCCTTTATGATTCCCTTGGAACCGCCTCTCTATCTGTTACAGTATTCGTCCCAGTCAGGTGTGACGTTTACTTTGTCACCTTTTGCGAGGCTCCTATCTCGGAAACGAAGCCTCAGTCGTAAAAATGGAACTTAGACTTTTTGCTTGTTTTCGTGTGAGGAATCACCTCCCAAGCGTTGTAAACGACCTTTAGAAACACCCTGTATAACCATGTCAGAGAAACTTTTTCTGAATACCAGCATGGCTTTCTGCCCAACTGCTCAATAGAAACAAACCTTGGCGAGAAACTGTATTATATAAGCACGGTGCTAGATTATGGGGGGCAGGTGGATGTAATATACACTGATTTTTCCAAAGCCTTTGACACTGTAAATCATGATGTACTACTAAGTAAATTGGGCACTTTCAACTTTTCCCTTCCCCTCAGAAAACTTATGGCGTCATATTTAATGAATGGAAAACAATATATTTCGTATAAAGGCCACACATCCAGCGAATTTCTAGTACGTTCCGGAGTACCTCAAGGGTCGAACATAGGACCTCTTCTCTTTCTTCTATTAATCAACGATTTACCAGAGCATTTGATTAATTCTAGAAAACTGTTATTTGCAGACGACCTGAAATTCTTTCAAAGAATAAAAAATATTGAAGACTGTGTCTGTCTACAACAAGACATAAATAGGTTGAGTGCGTGGTGCTTGTGCAACGGTCTTTCTCTTAATGCAGCAAAATGCTATTCTGTTACTTACTCTAAACAAAAAACGATCTAAAATTTTCAATATAAACTTAATAATACCAATCTAAAAAAATCTGAAACAGCAAAGGACCTAGGAATATATTTTGACTCTAAGCTAACTTTCAATCACCATATTAACAAAGTAATAGGCAACGCTTACAAACTTATCGGGTTCATTATTAGAATGGGCAGAGACTTTCGAGACACCCAAACACTTAAGGTATTACATTACTCATTAGTGCGTTCAAAACTTGAATTCGGGTCTGTTGTATGGAACACTGACAGTATAGTACAGACTACAAAAATAGAGCGAGTACAATCAAAGATGTTACGTTATATGAAGTATAAACTTGAAGGTACTTATCCCAAATTTGATTCGTACAGTAATCTAATAGAAGAGCTCCGAATGCACAGGCTTGACGATCGAAGGACAGTGCGCGACCTGCTGCTGCTCTGGAAAATATATAATGGAAAACTTCGCTCTCCTCTTTGGATCTCACGATTTAAATTACGCGTTCCTAACAATAAGACGCGACCCAATCATCAAACCTTTTTTTGTGAATAGAGCGCGAACAAAAATTGTCAAGAAATCCCCTATCTGGAGAATGAGTATTCTCTACAATGCCTTGGAAAAGCGTAACAAAAACATTGATTTGTTCTCTATGCCATATATACAATTTAAAAACTGTGTAATGAAAACAATATCAAATAACAGTCACTGAAGCATGTATAAAAACCTGTATCTCTGAACTCTCTAACTGGGCGCCAGCCTGTTGAGTTCATTATTGAAAATAAATAAATAAATAAATAAAAATCTTATCATTAACCTCCAGGAGAGTGACTTGGAAATGAGTGAAATCAGTAACACGGAGACCGAGGAAGACGACGAGAGCGGTGATGAATATGTAAATACCTTCAAGCATCTTTCAGGTATGGTTTTCTCGTATATGATACAGTGATATAATGTTATAAACCTGTGTAGAAATATTCACTATATTATTTCACTGTACTCATATATACTGTGCATGCATTATCAAAATAATGGACACATCGCGTAATTTCTGTCCTTCCCTTGCGCTAGCAGTTAGTTTGGCAACAGCGCAGTAGCACTGGCTGGATATTAGCCGAACTCATGTTCCTTCTAAAAGCCTGCGCCGTATAGAGAAATTAAAATACTACGGAATCCGCGGTCTATCAAACAAATTATAAGAATCCTCTTCACCGAATAGAAAACAGAGCGTTGCAATAAATAGCTTATCCAATACTGGGACACATACAACATATTACTCCGAATTGAAATATGATGTTATTGGAATCCCCAAGCAACAATACTAGGACCCCTATTATTTTTATTGCTCTTAAATTACCTTCCAGGAAATGTTGAAACCACTCAAGTTACTCTTTTCGCTGATGATTCTACGGCATTAGTAGATTTTTTAACGTTGTAACTTTAAGTCAAAAATCGGACAAAATTCTTACTGAACTACAAAGCTGGTTTTCAGCAAACAAACTTTCTATGAAAAACGACAAAACTAATATAATAAAATTTCGTGTATCTAGAGCCATAAAATCTTCTATTAAGCAAGATAAAGATAATTTCACAGTAGGGCATGCCGTTATAACAGCTACTAACAATACAACATTTCTTGAAATATTTATAGACGAGTGTCTAGACTGGAAAGTTCACAAAGGTAATATATGCAAGAGGCTAAACACCGTATGTTACCAAATAAGAACTTTAAAAATTGTTTCAATACAATTTGTATGCAAAATATCTATTTCTCAAACTTCGAAAATATTATGAGGTATGATATTCAATTTTAGGGGAACTCGACTGAATCGCAGAGGATTTTTAAAATTCGAAAAAGAGCATTGCGTATTTTGGCAAATGCACACAAAACTGATACACGTAAACCTCTTTTTTTAAAGAAAATCGTATATTAACACTTCCAAGTTTGTACATACTTGAAACACTTACTTTCATACACGAAACAAAATCGAACTATCCAAAGAACATAGACACTCACAATTTAAGACTACAGGGGAAAAGGTAGTTAAGTCAGTTTTTCATAATTTTACAGAATAGCAAATTGAAAGTTTGAAACCAAATAATATTTATTCTTATTGATTTATGTTCTGTAGTACATATATTATGAAAAAAAGCGTATATTTCTTTTTAAGAAAATGAAGTATGAAATAAATTGATTCACGAAGAGTACACAAGCTATGTGCTCTTAATGTAACAGTTTCCAGTATTATTTAGTTATGCACAAATTCACTTGTTCTGGTTTAGGCAGTGCTGTCCTTATTTGTTCTGCCCCTTAGGTCCATGTGGCAGGTCTGTGTAGTAAAACTGAGCCTCTCTTGTGCAGAACACTTTCAGTTCCTGAAGATCTTAGAACTTTTCGTCTGATATTTGTAGAAGTCCCTCATAAGCTCTAGCAGGGTGTAGAAATTCGTTATATTCCAAATGAGGTGCAAGGCTTCTGTCTTTTTCTTCCCGCGCACAATTGTGGAAATCCATGCTGCATTGTACTGTTTCCAATGTATGATCAGACGGTGATGGTCTCCTTCAACTTTCAGCTCCTTTATTGGTCTGGTTGGAATGGGGCATTTCCTGATGTAATAGTTTTCAAGGAATACTCTCCAGTCTCTAATCATCCCATCATCCACTTCTACAACTGTGAACGGTTCAGGCTTAACTCGTGCAATTGGGAATACTGCAACACAGTCCTTAGGAACGTCAGTTGCAGTTTTTGTTTTTAGTAATCCTATATCCTTGTTGCATTCCATGTATGAATGTCCTCGTATTTGAAATTTGACAATAACTGACTGCTGACTTTTCTTCTCATGAACAACTTAGTGTAAATATTCGAGAACAGTGTAATTTTTAATTTGGCCTCCAGCTGAGTCAGGGAAAAAAATGCAATATGTAAATGTTGTACGTCTGTGCTAACAATGTTAGTAATGTACTAATTCAAAAACGATGTTACCTTATTTGGCCCTTTGCTGCCAATAGTTTCAGGATAAACTTAAAAATTGCCTTGTTGTCAGACAAATGCTGAATGTTGAAAGAGAAAATACTTAACAGTCGTTTGTAGTAAACCATGTTTGTAGTAATGCTTGGACAAGGGATATTTTTTTTGAAAATCCATGGAAATTGATTCGATCCGATGATCCTTCCTACTTCTTATTCTTGCCTGGCTTTTGCGCTAATAGAAAGTTTCTGCTTTTCTAATATGAACCTGATGCTGAGTTTCCATATCTTTTATTATCTTCTCTAAGTCATGCTTCAACCCTTCGTCTGCAGAAACTAATTTGGCCGTGAATGACTTCTTATGTGCAGAAAATTCATCACATGTACTACATGAATCGCTTCTTGGGTAACCAAAGTCAACGTTAAACTTGGTAATAAATATGGTATGGTATGTTTCATATAACACAGTGTTGTGAGGATTCTTTTCTGCGTATATATTAAACATTTTAGAAATGATTAGCTCTTCTGGTAACTATATATTCTCTATACTCTATCTATTGTAATGGCTTTCACGGCCTTTAATTGATGATATGTGATCCATAACAAGCTTTTCAGTTTCTGAGGACAATTAATTGTGCCTATTGCTATGCTAGCCTCGCATGTCGTTGCCTATATCTTTATTACATTTTATGGCTCTTTGGATATTTTCCAGTCTTTGTTTTAGAAATACTGTGGAGTGAACGGAAAGCTTTTTGACATACTTGTATCTCTTTACACTTGCATTAGTCTCGCTGGAAGTATTACCTTGTACGTAAAACTTTTATCTCGTAGTTTGGCATCTTCTTCTTCTTCTCTTAGTCTCATATATCACGTGATGTAATTAAACCACTCAATTGCAAACTTTGTTTCTCACTGCAAATTATTAGTCACTGATAAGTTTATTTCTATGTTTCACATCAACAAAATTGAAACACTGCAGTTAACAATTAGAGGAATCTCCGATGTCGTCGTCTGGGCCCTAAGTTTCTTGTTAGCGTCCTTTATCCTCCAAAAATTCTTTCACTTTTTACTATGTGTGTAGATACACATGGTCCTTCGTCACATTCACTCATTATGCTATGAATCAGATTCTGTAAAAAATATAACTCACAAAGCAAGAGTCTAAAGAAAGAAGAAATTCACGTTTAAACACTTACGATGGGGCAACCCACTGTAGAACAATTTATGTAGTGTATAAGACTTCACAGCCTCCTCAGTTCTGAAATGGCGAATGCAATTGACGGTCACGTGCACGTTTAATGTTGGCCGGGCGTTGGAAGAAAGCACAATTTTACAATGGAATGCAAGGTGCACAAAGAATGATATCCCTCACAAAAAAAAACAGCATTTAAAATTTCAATCCGACTGTGTTGCCACATGCAGCGCGATCACTATAGTGGTGAAGTTACTTTCGTAAAATGACTTGCCTTCTTTCTCTCCTCTATTAAACTCACTTACCTTCTTCTTCCCTTGTAGGCGAAATATTCAAGATTTTATTTTTCAGTGACTAATTTTCCTGTTGTTCTGACATTGCGTCCCCATCAACTACATCATTCAAGCTACATGAATCTGCTGTTAACTCATTTTCGACCATTCACTAACTTGCCTCCCTTTTCCCCTGTAGTCTTCATGTCAGACAAACAAATAACTTCCACATTCCCAAAGTGCGACTAACTGCATACCAAACAGGACATTTTTACACAGGCATCCAGGTACAAAATAAGTTACCAAAAAGTTACAAAAATTTTGAGAGAACCACGATCTTTAAAAATGAAGTAAAAAGTTGTTAATGGTATAAACATTATATTAAGTTAAAGAATTTCAGGAATTAAATAACTTTATAAAATGAATTTAGATTGTATGCACTATATAATATTGTACGTTTATAGCACTAGTGCACTTAAAGAAAATAATTGTCATTGTACGTATTTACTAATATATTATGTTATATTATTATAAAAAAAATCTGCCAAATTGATGTATAGATGTATTATGTGCGGTATCAACGTGTTTTATTTTGTAATGCACCAATGCCCCTCAGGGGTACTTTCTGTGTGAAAATTGCTCTATTGCTCAATTGCTGTGGTAAGCTGATCTTTGCCTCAAGGCAATTCCTGATTCTTGCCCGAATTATATGCTGTAGTACAGCAGTACCTTATATTGAGTGTTTTCGAAATAAATGGAAGAAACACTTCAATAGAAAAGTATATCAATGTAGTAATCTTCTTCTTAATATATATAAATGGATGTATGTGTGTATGTGTGTTTGTTCCAACATAACTCTCGAACGCCTGGAGCGATTTCAACCAAACTTGGATCACGTATCACTTGCAAACTGGAAAGAAATACTGTGGGGATAAGACACCCCTGTCACCCCAAGGGGTGGGGTTGGGAGGAGGTGACATGTAAGAATAATCGAAACCGACCGATGTTAGTGAAATCCATAGTTTTCGGGGTCTCTAAGATGAATAGAGACAGTCTCAATGCCGTTCCAATTAACGTTCATCACCTATCGGGATGGCGGGTGAGAGGGGGTGAAAATTCAAATGTAAAATAATATCAAGATTAGTGTCGGATCCATAGTTTCTGGTGTCGCTAAGCTAATTGGTGATATTCACGACGACCAAACTTGGTGCATGTGGAATGAAATACTGTGGGGGTAAGACACCCCTGTCATCCCTATGGGTGGTTGGGGAATAATGGAGACATGTAAAAATAATAGAAAACGACCGATATTCGTGTGGGATCCATAGTTTTGGGGTCGCTAAGATACATAGGGTCACTCCCAATGCCGTTCAACACCAATCCACCCCTAGCACCCCTAGAGGTGGAGTTTGGAAGTGGGTACATGTAAAGCGACCGAAAAGGCCTGGCATCTTCTCAAACGTGCCATTGCAAACCGCCCTCACCCACCACATACCTTACGTGATCTGATACACACTGCCATTCCGGAATGGGACAATCTTCCACAACATGTATTGGATAACCTGGTTTTCAGCATACCCATTCGTGTTCGAGAATGTCTATTTGTTCGTGGAGGCCACACACGTTACTGAATAGATGGTGAGGGGTTTCTGATATTTTGGTAATTGGTGATCTTTTTGTTGCATCTTACTTTGGTGAGGAAAACCACTTTGTTTCTTTTGTTTTTTTTAGTTAAATCTTTCCGAATTTTCTTTAACTATGTTTTGTGTTTTGTACTTTCATTGCCTAGTCGGAAGTATCGACATGTGCGGTTTCTGTGATGCCTAAAATAAAGATGTAGTTATATGCAAAACTTTTTTGACCAGTATATATTACTTCTTAGTTTGTATACTGTACTTATACTTTGAAATACCTGTAAATAAAATTTGTTACATTTTACGCTATAGTCAGAATTCATTAAACACCCGAGCAACGCCGCGTAATCAGCTAGTTAACATATAAATATAACATATTAAAAATATTTAGTGCTTTAGGAACGTTTGTACAAATTTAACATTATTAAGTCACCTTTAATTATGACAAGTATTTTAATGACAAGAAAATAGAAAATTCCAGAGGCGAGTAACGATTTTCAAGAAAAATATATATATTTCCTTTGATCGAAGAACATGTTTGCCATGAAACTGTATCATCAGATAGATAATTAAATTGGACTTTAAAATGTGTATAATTTATGAACATTATTTCATTTCAAGAACGTACTCACACACACACACATATTTCTTACATACCTGAAAATAACAACAAGGACTACAGCTCTTTTCTACCCCTACGCCGGACGCTCGCTATGCTGGCAAGGGGAGTAGGGAGCGGGAAATGCACCGCATTCCAACCAGATAACAGCGGTGGCGCCGAGTGTTACGACGTGGCAGGAGGAAGTACCATGCGCACATCCTTCTACGGGTTGCTGGGTTTCTTATCGCGCAGGATGGGTGGCTTACGCTTTTCCTAAGTTCCCTTGACAACACATAGAGCGCCCACTGTGAGACCAGACAAGTGCTGTAATCTACTTGAACCCCGGCACAATAATGAACATAAAATGACTTCTCACTGCTACGAGACAGATGGCTTTCTCAATAGTGCACATGAAAGGATTTGTTACATTGATGTATTGACATTAGTTATTTGCCCACGAAATGATTTTTAAACTCCACCTCCCCCCTTTGTATACTGCCAATATATAAGGAGGTTATATCTCCTACACTATCGGTTACAGAGTCAACGATTTTTATACATGTCACACACTGTGAAACCGGCTCCAGCTACAACCACTACTGTTGTTTTACCTAAGATTATGGATAATATTATCTTCCGTTATTGGCACGATTTTCCTTTAAGTGGTGCCCACGTTAGAATTGCACAAACTATGCCTAAAATGACGTATCTTTTTTGGTGGGAAGGAATTCAGATGGATATCCACGAATATGTGTTTTGTGTCAACCTGCCAAACTAGTTGCTGGGAAAGCGCCAGGACTTATTTCTTCCGAAATAATTCCATTTTAATTATTTTCACAATGATTGTTTTCATTTCTTTGATTTCACCGAAAACACAAGTGTTCAAAATTAGTCGTGGGCGAATTCGAGTCCTTATCTGCGAGGACTGAATATTTAATTCAGTTATCTATATGCGATGCATATGCATAGTCAAATATAAGGTCTTAATATACTTACTCTGATACAACCATTTCACCTTCAGTCTTATTAATAGAAGATATTGGGCAAATAAACACTGATGGAAAAACAACCACATTCGGTGTGTTGACAATCGACATTCCAATTGGGTTTCTATTTGCGTTCTCCCAGGTTGACACTGCGAGTATAATGGAAACGACGAGAGACATCAACCAGGCAGAGAGCCAGAGGCACCTGTAAGATGAAAAAACCTTACTTCATAATATGAAATATAACGTAATATATGATCTTGTTTCAGTATTTAGTAAATATGTACTACTAAAAAAACTAGAAACAAAATTTTGAATATTATGGTTAATTTCTATCTTTTCTTACTTACGCTCTAGCTATCTTAAACCCGAAGGATTATGGCTGAAGCAATACAAACCTTCCACGATTCATCCTATCTTTCCCATTCTTACCAATTTATTTAAGATCCATCTAAACTTTCTCCCTCCATGTTCGTCTTGACATTCCTACAGTTTTCCAATCATCAAGTTTTCATCAAGTTTCCTGTAAACTCCTCTTTCCTCTTCCATTCATGTCACATGGCCAGCCCACCTAACTATCCGTGATTTAAATATTCTCATGTCCGGACATGAATACATACCATGCAGTTCTATATTATGTAACCTTCATGTAACTCACATGAACCATCATGCCTTTAAGGTCCAAGTAGTTTTTTAAGTACTTTATTTTCAAATACTCTTGATTTATGTTCCCCTTTTAATGTAATGAACAAAGTTTCACATCCACATAATACTACACGCAAAATTATTGTTTTATATATTTTAGCTTCTAGTATCTAAGATAAAGTCTATCCAGAGAAAAGTAACACGCATTTCCTGAATGAAGTCTGCTTTTTTACTTATTCTTTAGTATCATTTTCACTTGTTACTATTACTCCTAAGTACTGATTCAAACAAATTGTTATCAGTGATTAAATGTTGATTTTTACATAACACTTGGTCTTCTTTGAAAATTATTTTAGCATTATTCTTAGTTGTATTTTTAAAACCTTCACCTGGTCAGGTTACATAATCTGCATATGATTGCAACTGACTTAGGTTGTTTGATTAGAGTCCATCGTAAGTAGTAGTTTCCATTACTTTCCTAACAGCAAATTCTAAGGCAAAATTAAAGAACGAATGTCAAAATGCATCTTCTCCTTTTAAGCCATCATGAATTGTAAATTCTTCAGAGATATTAACACACATGAAGAATTTCATTTTGGTTCGTTATTGATAACTTGTATCATATCATCCTTAGGTATTTCAAACTCGAATAATATATTATATAAATTATCCCTTTTAACCGAATGATATGCTTTTCTAAAATCAATGAATACATAATGACAATGTGATTATATTCCCACCTTTTCTCAAGTGTCTTTCTAATGTGCAAAATTTGATCCATAGTTGACCATTTACATTTAAATATACATTGATAGTCACCTATTGTTTCATTAGCATAAGATATTCTTTTTCTGAAAAGTACGTTAGGTAATATTTTATGTGATGTTGAAAGAAGAGCAATTCCCTGGTATTTATTGCAGTTCGTTCTATCACCTTTTTTTAAAATACAGGAACCATGAAAAATATAGGATTTTTTTTAGGAATTTCTTCTTTTTTCTATATTAGAAAAAATATATTTTTTTTAATTTGATGTATTAACGAATTTCGACACTATTTAATTACTTCAGCTGTTCTTAAATCAAATCCATGTGTTTGTTCTTATTGAGCTTTGTAATATCATATTTAGTTTCACTTAAGTTAGGTTTTGGAACTATAGGTTCTTCTGTGTGTACTTCATATACTTCTGATTTATATCCTCCATGAAAATTTAAAAGATTCATAAAATAGTTCTTCCATCTATTTAAAATAAATCGGGACGTGTGGTATCATTACATGGATTGTTATAAAACTAAATTTGATAAATATTGCAGACTGCAACCATCTCTAGCCATTTTCTCTCTACGACAAACCCATTCATTTGTACAAGCACAAAATTGGAATTCTTGCAAGATCTAAAGAATACTGTAATTTTCTTAGGTTTTTGTGAGTTCGTACTAAAATATATAATATTGTATGGGGAGGGGAATGTTCTACATGACCCCTCATCTGGGTACGGGCTTGCTGGATAAGTAAGTACTGTTCTGTTCCAAATAGTTAGATGTCTTACACAAACAAACATAAGAGCGACACCAAATTGGAAATGCAATATTTACTTATTTTGTCATTTATACAATGTAAAAAATATTTTTTTTTCTACTTTTCCCCTTCAAATCCCTATATTGCCTCTGTAATAAAATCTGACATTGATATTTTGAATCACGTAATTTTCGTGGTGAAAAAACTATCTTCAATTTCTTAGCGTATCAACGTCTGTTTGCGTGGTCAACACCAATCATGGCAAAGATCGAAAGCGCTGTTAGACCTCTAAGCATTTCATTACATTTGCCGTGATGTAGTTACGAGTAGATTTGAATTTTTAGTACAAAGTTTCTCATAACTGATTATGTAATATCTTGGCAGAAATTGCTTGTGTTTGTGAGTTGCACGATTATATACTGTGCATTGAATCAATTATCTGTGTATGACTGATCTCAAGGTCATATACGTAGCTTGAGACCTTCTGAGAAGGTAGAATCACATTTGGAGCTTAATTTTGAACGGGCAGAATCAGACTTAGGCATAATGTTGACGGGGCAGAATTATGCATGGGCTAATTGTGAGGTGACAGAATTAGACTTAAAGCATACCTTTAGCTGCTATAATTAAATCTGGGGCTTAGCTTTGCAGGAATAGATTTGAAAAGTTTTCCATCTCATAAAAACTGCGTCCAAGGTTACATGGTAATAACTGTTACGTTTGCGAAATCACAAATATTACTCGTTATTAATTTGATCCTCAGTGTGATAAATAAATACTGTACTCGCCTCTGGAAACGGACGTTGTTGGGATCTCAGAAGAAAGCAGGTGTACCATTAAAAATGAGGTAAGTGTTCTTTTAACCTCGTTTAGGAATTTTTATATTTTTGCATCTTTGTATTCCTTCATGGAGAACATTTTTGTCAATGAATGAGTAATTCATGGATAAATAGATAATACAATATGCCAGGGCTCGAAAAATCCCGGTCACCAGGTCGCCATGGCGACAACAAATTTCAGCCTGGCGACTGTGATATTTTGCTGTAATACTGCCGTTTTTTTAAGTTTGCATGTACGAAATTTTTAAGATTCTAAGTTCATATTGCAGTACTGCGTAAGTTAGCAAATTATTATTTTTTTCCAACGTTGTGAGCATTCCATACAATCAGTTACAATTTCTTACTCTTTGTCCCCTAACTACCATTTCCCACATTCTCACATGATTTACCGATGTTTTGAATACGGTGATGCTCAGCTTCTTATAGATTGATTGATTTCCTTTATTTTACTTCGCTTTTTGTGTCACTTTTGGCTAATTTGCGAAGATGGAGATAAGTGACGATATGATGAAATTGATGAATGAACACTCACAAACGACCAAGCTCAGGCCGGGATTCGAACCCGGGACCCCTGGCGTCGTAGCGCGATATGATAACCACTCCGCGACCGGGGCCGGCTCAGCTTCTTATAATATGCACAATTGCTAGTTGGTGGTTTCCTGGCGCCTGTTTTTCAGAACTGGCGCCTAGCTCTGATGAAGTTTTTTCGAGCACTGCATAATGCATATATTGATGCGTGGCTCCATTTTAGTGACGGGATCGCTGGAGACACAGGGATGTAGTTCAGATAAAGCAAGAGGGTGGATCTTAACTCGTTGGTCTGCCCTGGTTGAGAGGAGGGAAGATGAAATAGATAACATTTACTTGGCCCAATGGCCGCTGACTACCCGCAGGCCCAAATCTCAGGTCTCGTCCTGACGCCTTGGACATCCTGGGTGATTGAATTCGCACGCGTTGCTTACTGTGATACACCGTCGGTTTCCTTCATTTGTATCGACTGCCCCGCTTTGATAGAAAGGCGACTTTTATCGCTCATCATAATGCGTTGATTCTGCAGGTTATCATTCTTCTACTACCAGATTGATCACCTCTAGTGACGGAGGAATGCCACTGCTAAGCCATGCGTGATATGGGTTGCAAAATTGGGTCAGCGTAATGTGTGGAGAGGCGATGTATAATCATGAATTCTAACGTATGTTCTGTATGGTGTTCTTAATCGCTCCGTGAACCCCTTCGGATATTTGGCAAGAAATGCAGTTTCGTACGTTCTCTTAAGGCCGTACTAAAGGCAATTTTGTGGTAATTTTTCGATAACAGATGGCAGCACCGTTTGCCATGGCAACCGAGGGCCATGTTGCCAGATCTCCGAGTAAATATAACCAAGGTACATACATACAGGTAGGTCGATTAGGGTACTCGATGTGAGATGACGTCATATTGGTTAGAGGTGAGGAAGTGGATTAAAAAAAGTAGTAAATCAGGGAAATTGATAATCATGAGATTTTAGTTATATGTTCTTCTTACAGAAATAAGCAATATATCATCAGTGGAGGGTAGTAATAGTCGAAATATTAATATAAAATCCGTTGTTTCATATTAAGTATTTCTTTTAATATTTAGAACGCAGAGAAGAAAATGCAATAATGAGTGTAGTTAAATATTAATATAAAATTCGTTGTTTTATGTTCAGTATTTATTTTAATATTCAGAACGCAGAGAAGAAAATACAATAATAAGTGTAGTTAATTCAAACACGAAACTGACCAAGTGAAGACAGTAATTGAAATAATTGAAAAATTTTGTGAATAAGTTTGAAGCAAATGCTGCGTTGACTCAGGCACGTATCCAAGGGGGGCTCAGGGGACTAGAGCCTCCCCGAAAGTTTTCGGTTTACACTAGATGAAATGAGGCTTTTTCGTTCCTTGTGTGTGTGAAATAAAATAATGTGACGAAAATTTAAGGAGAGAAATAATTATCGAGGAAAGGAAAATTTTTCTACAATCCTGTAATTGATAATAGCACGTGTCCAATGTGGGGATAAGGGGAGTCGATCCCCCAGGAAATGTTTCAGTTTACACTAGATAAATTAGGTTTTTGGCTTCTTGAATAATGTGACGATAATTTAAGGAGAGTAATAATTATCTAGGCAAGACAGAAAATATTTTATAACCCTGTTATTGATAATAGCATGTATCCAAGATGGGGATCAGGGGGTCTTTCAGTTTACACTACATAAAATTAGGTTTTTGGTTTCTTGAAAGATGCGACGATAATTTTAGGATAGAAATAATTATCGGGCCAAGGTAGAGAATGTTCCATAACCATATTATTGATCATAGCACGTATCCAAGTTGGAGATCAGGGGGGCCGAGCCCCCGCAGGAAATCTTATCAGTTTACACTGGATAAATTAGTTTTTTGGCTTCTTTATAATGTGACGATAATTTAAGGAGAGTAATTATCGAGGCAAGACGGAGAATGTTCTATAACCCTTTTATTGACAATATTACACGTAAACTTTTCTTGCGTTTTCATTGTTGTTGTCGCAGCGAGCGCGATCATTGTGTAAAGATTTGTCATCATTTGGAAGCTGCACAACAAAGCGTGCCACGATTAGGACGATTCTTTGCATTATTTATTCTTTGGAAAGCGGGAAAGGAAACGTTCTTAAATAAGAGGTGGAGTCGAACCACTGGTAATATTAAGGAAACGTTTTAGCTGCGGAACATTCTAGAATATAATGAAGACGTAAATACCCGGCTTCAATTTCCCGGTTGATCAATACAACAGAATCTGTTAGTAATTCGAAAATGAAGAAGACTAGTGAGACAATTTCCCGTAAACTACCGAAGTCTACTTCTAGTTCGTGTCCAAAGTTGAAAATATTGACGTCTGTGGAACTCTAGGAGCCTCAGTGTAGTGCTGGTTCGGGGCATGAGCCGAAGAGATCGAAGGTATAATGTGAATATTTCAGGAGTACCGGATATTGGGGCGGTTTATTAAGACATAAATAAGTTTCACAGATCAACTGTAATTTTATTTGTGCCCGGGCCAAATTTCGTTTTACAGTCCGAGACTTTCATGGGATAAAAATGACTTTTATTTAAGCCAACTGGGTTCGACCCACACTCAAAAACTTAACCACTACAATGGGATAGCCGAAAATTATATGAATGTCGAGAAGAGAAAGCAGGAAGATGTTGGATATGTAGATATTTTAGCGGAATTTTCAGGCACTGCCAGGACCCGAACCAGGGTCTCTGGCATGTCGTGTGGTTGCTCTACTGGCATACCCAGTAGTATTGCCCACGAGACGAGACTTTGGCCTGTCTCGTGTCGTGGAAGTCTCGTGGAAATGCTGTCTCGTCTCGAAAATATTAGTTTGTCTCATGACACATGGTCAATCTCGTCTCGTCTCAATAAAATATTATTTTTTTTATCTTTAAGTAAAAGATGTGGATTTTATTACCTCTGTATTTACATCTAAAATATATTAACTTAGTTATAATTATGTGGTTGATTGATTTAGTTTATTTTACTACGCTTTTCTGCCATTTTTGTCTAATCGCAAAGATGAGAACGAGTGATAAATGATGAAACTTATGAAGGATCACATACAAAGCATATCCATGCCCGGATTCGAACCAGAGACTCCTAGCGTCGTAACGCGCTGTTCTAACCACTCCAACACGGACACCAGCAGTTATAATTGAAGACTAAAATTGGTAAACGCTGTAAGTGCCACAATAATTCAAACACCGTTTTCCACGTTAAACTGTGAAATGTGCCATGCTTTATAATGTGGAAAATGTAAAATGTGGCTGGTAGCTCTCTAAGTAGTTCAAAGGGGGTTTAAAGAGGTCACTAGTGTGCACGTTCTTACGGGCTGATGTGCGGAACTATGTGATTTCCCCAACACTTTCGCTTTTGGCACTTACAACGTTTACCACTTTTAGTCCTCAATTATATATGAACTTAATGCTAAGTTGTTGGTGGTCATCTGTGATGAAATGAATAGTGCACTTGCATTTCATGTTCTGAACCATGTCTTACAAGATATAACTAATCTAGAATAAAGTAATTGTAATAGTAACTAAATTAGATACGTTTTAAAGCTACAGTAATTATAACTGAATTAATTTCTCAAGTGATTAACTTCGAATTACTTTTGAAAAGTAACTTTCCACACACTGTCGATATCTTAAATAAGATACGCAGATAAGAATTGTGAGAGAAGTGTTCTAAGATACAATATGGTAATAATTACCATTAGAATAAAATTCAAATCATTCAAAAATCATTGCATGAAGGGACTACTAAAACTATATATTCGGGATATACGTATAAATTCACATTAACATTTTTCTTTCAATGTAACTTCATTCTCCTTCTTGCCCATCCTGCAACATTATGTGGTTCTCTCATAGATGCGTATGCTTCTTGCTGTCTTGAAATCATCATCCCATTCAGAAAGCAATGATGGGCAAATACCCTTAAAAATTGGAACTAGCAAAAATTTCAAGGAATGTGTGGTATAACTTGACAGACAAGACAAACAAGTTATACCATTCCCATTATTTTCAGTTTCTCAAATATACCGTTCCCAATTGCTGACTACTTGCAACCAGATATTAAGAAGTCTTGCAACATCATTTCTTGAGTATATTTTGGACTCTTGATATCTTGTACACCATCACCATCCAACCATGTATGTGCAAATTGTGTACAGTTCAAACAATCCACACAGACGATTTTGATTCCATAGAAGCATATCCACAAGCTTCCACGGTATTGGGTTGCCATTATTAGTCAAATCTGTTGACCTTTTTACAAATTTCAAGGTATTCTTAGAAGTCACATCAAATAGATTCTCAAATGTTCATCTGCAAAAGGAGCAAATAAAAATATTGTTAATATGGTGTATGAGGCTATGAACTTAACAAAGATGAAAATAATAATTTTCATTACATTGTTACAACCACAGACAAGTTGAGTTAATAATAAAATGAAAACAACTTAGAGATGTTGTGTAAGTGGATGTGAATATAATTGATCTATACTGCACCATAATGGTTAACGAAGTGGTCCTTTTATAACAGAATTATAAAAGGTTTGATTCACGGTACCATAGGCGTGCGCAGACCCTCTGATTAAGGGGGGAGTAAAAGCCTTGAAAGTTTAGTCGGGAAAGAAAAACTTCACTTTATCTCACTGTTTTAGTTCTATTGCATTGATGGGCATATGTGTGTATGTTTATATGAAATAATATTTATATACATTACACAATCAATTCATCCGCCCCATAATAAACCAATAGCAAAAATGTTATAAATTGTCTCTGAAATATGCGCGCTCCTTTTCCTCCAAACCAAGCTGTTACAGGAGCTACTGTCTGAAGTACTTACACTGTGTCTGGTAATTTACAATGCACTACAGAAAATAAATTGCGAGCGAAGCGAGCAAGAAGATTTTACGATCCAAATTTTTGCAAAGTGAAAACTGTATTGATTTAATATGGCGCAAAAAAAATCACGGGACGCCATGGCGTTCTCTTTTACATTTTTTCTCATCCAGATTGTTCAGCGTCCAGGGACAACTCCCGCCGTCCCCTAACTATGACTATGAACTTGACAAGACTGTAAGAAAAGCAGATATTGCGAGCGAACCGAGCAAGAAAATTTTACGAAATATATTTTTGTTTATATATAAAATTTGAAGTCGAGGGGCAATTGCCCCTCTGTGCCACCCTACAAGTGCTCCTGGCCGTCTGGAAAAAATGATGATAGAAAGACGTGAAAACAAATTCCATTTTGAGTATCCTATTGTCCTGCTACTCTTAATTTCTGCTAGTTTTACTTTCTCTTAATTCAATGTTTGCCCTCCTAGAATTGATTTCCGTCCAAGGTTGGGATAAGGCAATGCCCCTCTGCCCCCTTGTGGTTGCGCCACTGCAACCAATATCGTTTAATAAGTCATAAGATTCCTCTACACTAAATTTCTAGTTGAAAGTATAATAATGTAGGGGCATGGAACGTCTAGAAGAGGGCAGGGATTACCACACCTCCCTCTTCGAAAACGAATATCTACCTAAAAGTATATATTTCACACGTATAATTTGATTTCAGTCATAGTAATTTACATTAATTATTACGTATGTAATGGAGGGACGCAAGTATGCGATAATTTCAAATTCAAGTGGTGTTTTTGAGGGGGCAGCACTATTATCGGGGTAATATGCCCCACGGAAAAATATCTAGCTTGTCCCTATGTGGAAAAAATCTGCAAAGGTCCGTGAGCCCCACTTGCCCCCCCCGTGCGCACGCCTATGAATAGGACTTTGACTTCAGTAGGTTATTGAATCAAATATTCGTAACATAATCTGGACAAATTATGATTTCTCTGAAAATCACTCAATCTTACCCACAAATAAATAATTAGCCTTGCACTTGTAAAATATGTGAACTTATAATATTTACTAATCTATACTAATTTGTAAATTCGCAGTAAACACGAAAACTATTGTTTGGTAGACTGTTAGGACTTTACTCTTTTAGCTGTTAGGGTGTACTTTTACACTTCAAATACATAAAGCTTGAACTTATTGGAAATGTTGCGCTACCATTACAAGGCGTTCAAAATTATGAAAGAACGAGAAAACCAAATGTTTTATACAGCTTACAAAACCGGTTTTCTGACCTGATTCTGTGAAAGAAGATAACAGAACGTTGTCCAGAACTTGCACAAAATTCGGGGATCTCACAATAAATCTATTCCAATCCAACCTAACAGCTTAACCTACTTATTGCATTTAACATTTGCGAGCTTTATGAACTGTGTTCAAGTTTCAAAAACATAAAAGAGAAAAATTTGTTCAAAACAGGTCAGAAACAACTCGTCCCAACCTTGTACAAGGGCAAAGTGAAACTATAATGAACGACTGATTTGTAATACAAATTCCGATGTACAGTATGCGGCAAAACAAACAGTACTGAAATCACATCATTGACAATGGTTTATTGTACAACATAATGAGACATAAAAAATGATGTGAAATGTGAAATGAAATGCAATGAGAGTTAGAGATTTACGTCTGTACATAATGTGTTCGAAATGTCCCCCGCCACTGCGCACACATTCCTCATAGCGTGCTTGTAGATTGAGGAACATGTTAGTGAACATGGGTTGCTGCAACGACACAAACAATGACCGAATCTTCTCTCGCAACTCTGGTATAGTGGACAGGGGGGGGGGTCATGTGATCGGAAAACGTCCTCTTTCAGCATACTCCATATGTAGGAGCCGTGAGATCAGGGCAGTGGGAAGGATAGGGGAAGTCCGTTCCACGGGAAATGAGGCGATTTCTAAACTCTTATCGCAGAAGAGCAATTGAGGTCCCCCAGTGTGCGCATTAGCTCCGTCTTGTTGCATTCATTGTTGTTGTAGCGGCAGATTTCTTGCGCGGCAAAAAGCGCGCAAATCACGCAAGAATGGCTCAATAATCAAGTGTCTGTATCGTCCCTGGTTCACAGTTTGTGGATTCACGTGTTCATCCTCCACGAAATACGGGCCCAATATTCCATGTCCCGACACTGCACACCAAATCGTAATCCGCGTACTATGCAATGATTACATCTGAGAAAACGAGTTGTTTGTCGGTTGATGCACCCATCAAGGTGCACACAACACTGATCCAGTACGACGGAACTTCTCGATGACGGACAAGATTATTGTGTTGCTTGGAGCCGCCTTGTTGAATCGTTCCACGAACCGAGTTTTCACAACCTTCACGCTCGGTCCATTCTGACGCCCAACACCGTATGAGCGGAAGTAGTGCTCGACAATAAACACCTTCTCCTCTGTTGTGAGTCCCATTCTCCTCGCGCGAACTGCACACAACGCTAGTCCACACCCAACTGGACACGCAGGCACCGCTGCTGGCTGAAACCACTTTGCACCTGCGCGCACTCTGTCCGTGACTTTCGGTACTGTTTGTTTTGCCGCATACTGTACTTACATTTGAATAGTACCAGTGAAATACGAAAATAATCTCCCAAGAACGATAGTAGAGCATTTTGTGCAATATCGATATAATGCCAGAATATAATCTATATCAAGGTATTTCATGCTCTAGTAATAATCACAAAACTGTAATATCTGCATTATGCCTAATTTAATATAACATTCTCTTCTGATTTTACAATTGCAAAGAATTATGAACTTCGTTTGTAAGGAAAATTGAGTGCTGCGTTGTAAAGGTTGAGACGTTGAAGCGATATTCTCACAGAAATTATATCGGAAAGTATTTCCTCAACATATAAATAAATCATACATTCTGCATCACTCTTGCATATTGCAAACGTTTTCCTTTTGATGGATTAAGCAAGAAGCATTTAAATATAAGACTTACCTTTCAGTTTTTTCCGATGTTTCCTTCTTCCAACATGTACTGGATTCGTTATTCTCTGGTAACTTGGTTTAACTTTCACGATTTCGACGCACTTGTATTGATCATATCGTTAGAAAACACGGCGTGAAATATAGTAGTGGGGTTGACTGTACTATAAACCCACGAAAGTATGAACCCCCCCTCAAGCAGATTTGCTATACTTAAAACTAGCTCAACATGCCCAAATGAGCTTTTTGCTCAAGTGTGGAACCCTCCTCTAATCCCAGATTTTTGTAAAAATGCCCTCGGGAATTTTTCAGAAAGTATGAAGCCCCTCAGATTGATTTGTCTATACTTACAAAAGGCACTTCTGAGAGATTGTTGTCCATAAATTTGTTAAAAATATGCCCCTCTTGTGGCCACACTTAAAACTAAGCCACACACACATATACACACACACACATACACACATATACACACACACACACATATACACATATACACACACACACATATTTATTTCTGGTTTAAGAAAACAGTAAACAAAATTTGCCTGTTTTAGAGATTTGATAAGCAACAACAACAGAGCCATCTATGTGCAAATGCCTGAACTCGGTGAACACTTGGGAACAAGTCAATTTTTTTCATTATGTCAATATTTTTAACTCTTTTTGCCAGTAATAGGGAAATGGTAGCAAGCATTAGACAAAGTACTTTGGAGCTGAATATTCCTTTCTTAAGACGTCGTATATTACTAAAATATCTTTAATTCACATATTTCTCATACCGCTGTATCTTGTTCTATTAGGCCTCTTCAAGAACATTGCCTATTAGGACTCTTCAAGAACATTGCCTATTAGTGAAATAATAGGGCAAGCATACAATGATATGGGGATATGTGAATTGCTGGTTTCTTCAATTCAGATAAATGGATTGAATTGAAACTGGGATATTTTGCATTTTCCGTGTAGAGGAGCTGCGCCATGGCCAATTCCTCTACACGGATCAATATTCGGGGGAGTTTCTCAGATTCCCGCGGAGCGGCACTTGAAGCAACAGCACTGCGAGCAGTTCATTTCGAGCGCAGCACCGGCGTGTCGATCAATATTTGGAGCAGCGATCCTTTACAAAATTGATTAGTTCCAGACAATTCCGCTCGCCTCGCTGGGGAGGCGCTGCGGTATGGATTGCATGTACGCTCAGCAGAAAAACGGGATACACTTAGAAGAAAGTACTTCGGCAAAAATGTTAGAGAATAGCTCATGTTTCTGAATGCACCCCCACCCACCCCAACACACCTACCCACCCACATTCATACATATTTACTTCCCGGTCCACTTCTATTGCATCATGTTGTACAATATTAATTGATTAAATGGTTATGACATAATGTGATTATGTGGTATTTTCTGATTGGTTGCTTATGACATAATGCGATTATGTGTTACGTTTAAATAAGCAAGGTTTTGATTGGTCCGACAAAACTATAAAAGCCAGGGCACAGTGCAGGTTCTTCACCATTGCTGGATTGGCAGTGGAACCCACAAGTGGGGGGCAGAACCTGAACAGGCTCCACCAAAGTATAGGAGACTTGAAGCATATAATTTGGCGGAATAACCCAAGTAAGGTCATAGAGACAATATACACTGATACAATAAAAGCCAATTTTTGATTTGAATCCCAAGAAATTGTATATAAATACCAAAGCCAAAAATATTAACACACATACACACCTATATACACATATATACACACAAAGCACAGTGCTGAACTCAACTGATCCAGTATAGAGTTTTGATTTGAACCCCAAGAAATTGTATATAAATACCAAAGCCAAAAATATTAAGTGTATATACACATACACACACATACAAAGTACAGTGTTGAACCCAACTGATATTTTTTATTCAGTATAAAGTTTTGAATTGAAACCCAGGAAATTGTATATAATAAACAACAACAAAAATGCCGAATCAAAAATATTGTAATCAATGCAATAAAAATATATCCAGCCCCAATTGGGCCAAGCAGCAAAAAATTTGTAATCCGGACAAATACAGAACTCCCACAAAAATTTGCCCCAAATGCAATAGAAAATACAGCATGCAATACTTCACATATACACATAAAGATACTTGCTCTGCATTGCCCTCTCAACCATCTACATCTGGTCTGAAAAGAAAGCACGAAGCACCTCTTAATGCCAGAGCAGCAAAGCAGCCACACCATGAACCCATCCGTAGCAGTTTTAACGGCCAATTAAGGGATCACCGGTTTGTATCAGAGCCAAGATGTGGCATTGAGAATTTCTTGAATAGTATAAATTCTAATCTGCAGGCAATTCTTAATGCACAAAATGGCTCTTATAAGCTGTCCCTCAAATTGTTTGTACAATATAAGAAGCCAAATGGCACAAAATTTACACATCCCCACATAACAGAAACTGTACCTGTATATTCAAATGCAAATTCAGACACAATAATAGGCAGGTTGATAGATCAACTGAACACTAAACACTCTGAATTTGCGGCAAAAGAGTCTGGATGGAGCCTATGTGGCTCTCCACACAAGTTATATGTTAATATTTCTGAATTCTGCCCATTAAAAGGTTCTACATATCTGCCATTACCTGCTAATATTAAAAACAAAAGAGCCGTGGTTAATATAGAAAATACCGACCAGAAATGCTTTTTGTGGTGTATATTAGCTGCTTTGTTTCTAGTTTCAAGGCATCCTGAGAGAATAAGTTATTGCAAACAGCATGAACATCTTTTTGACGATGCAATGGAGGGTTTAGAATATCCAATGTCTGTTCAGAATATTGATAAATTTGAAAAAAGAGCCAAGCACATCAATGGCAAACAATTATCTATTAATGTATTTATTTGTTCCACTGGCAATTGCCCGATAGCACCTCTCAGAATCAGTACACTTGATGATGAATCTGCTATTCCGATTGATCTGCTCTTAATTGAAGGGGATGGCACATATCATTACACTCTGATACATAATCTTCAAGCTTTAGTGAGAACACAACTAGACAAAACTCATACAATATTCAAGTTGTGCAGAAGATGTTTATCTGTATTTTATGGTCAAAAAATGGTGAAGGGGGTTCGGGAAGAGAGTGCAGAAATTGCAAAAAACAAGTTAATTGAGCATCTGAAATACTGTGGCAATCATAAACCTGTTCATATGGTGATGCCCAATCCAAGTGAAAATTGCAAATTCAAAAAATTTGAAGCCTTGTTGGAACACCCAGCATATATTGTCTGTGATTTCGAATCGAACCTCAAACCTCTTGCATTCTGCAATCCAGATCCTGAAGAATCTGCAACTACACCATACCAGCTACATGAACCTTCCAGTTTTTGTTATATAGTTATACGGGATGGTGTAGCTAGTGAGCCACACTTATACATGGGACCAAATGCCATCAAAGAATTTGCACATAGAATAGAAAATGAGTGCCGTGACATAGCATCTAACATCTTATTAAAATCAAAACCTATGTTGCCTTTAACAGAGGAACAGATTGAAGATTTCAACAATGCAGAAAAATGCCCGGTATGCGATTCTGAATTTTCAGATACAAATATCAAGGTGAAACACCATTCTCATACAGATGGTAAATTCAAAATGGCCCTGTGTAATAGCTGTAATATTCAGATCAAGAGACCAAAATTTATCCCCATATTTTGCCATGGTGCATCCAATTATGATTTTCATCATATGATCAGATACGAGGGGTTTGAGAAACAGAATTTAAATATTTTAGCTGAAAATGATGAAAAATATATATCTATTAGCAAAATAATTAAAGTTGATGGTGTTCCTATTCACATAAGATTTCTTGATTCTTACAGATTTTTACCTGCTAGCCTGGCTACACTGGCAAATCAATTATCTGATGATCAATTGAAAATCACACGTGCCAAGTTTCCAAATCAGGACCTGAAATTAATTAGGCGGAAGGGTGTATATCCATATGACTATGTTACAGATTTTTCTAAATTTGATGAGTGTTCCCTGCCACCACAAGAAGCGTTTTACAGCAGAATCAGAGGATCTGGAATCAGTGATGAAGATTATAACCATGCCCAGTTGATGTGGAACAATTTAAAATGCAAGACATTTGGTGATTATCACATGGCATATTTAAAACTTGATGTCACTCTCTTAGCTGATATATTGCAGGCATTCAGAAAATCTTCCATGCGAAATTATAAACTGGACCCAGTGTATTTTTACAGTGCCCCGGGCCTAGCATGGGCCGCAACGTTTTTGAATACTAAAATGCAATTGGATCTGATCCACGATCAAGATATGTATTTGTTTATGGAGAAAAGTATAAGAGGAGGGATGGTGCAATGTTCCCAGAGATATGCCAGAGCAAATAACAAGCATATGCCTGATTATGATCCAGCACGGCCATCAAATTATATATTGTATGTAGATGCCAACAGCCTCTATGGTCATGCCATGATGGATAAACTGCCATATGCAGAGCTTGAATGGGTTGAAGATTTGAATATTGAGGATCTTCAGAATTTTGATGACAGTGTCTATGGCCTCTTCTTAGAGGTTGATCTGATAATTCCAGATAATTTACACAAAAAATTTTCTGATCTGCCCCCAATTCCCGAGGTTCAGTGCTCACCTGGCTCTAAACAGAAGAAGCTCATGATGACTCTAGAGCCGAAACAGGGTTGTGTCTTATATTACAAAAACCTCCAGTTCCTGATGAAACATGGTGTTCAAGTGACCAAAGTTGGAAAAGTCTTAAGGTTCAGGCACTCAGAATGGTTGAAACCATATATTGATACAAACACGGAGCTTCGAACATCTGCAAAGAGCCAATTTGATAAGGCCTTGTTTAAATTGATGGTGAATTCTGTGTATGGCAAAACTATTGAAAATGTCAGGAAACATACCGATGTTAAAATAATTACTGACCCCAGTCTGAGCAAAAAATTGGTTGCAAAGCCTAATTTCAATTACAGAAGAATTTATGATGAGCACATGGCACTTTTCAACATGATGAAAACAAAGATCAAATTCGATAAACCTATTTATGTAGGGGCTGTGATATTGGAATTGGCCAAATTACATATGTTAATATTATATTATGATGTACTGAAACCTTTTTATGGTGATCGTGTAAAATTATTGTACATGGACACGGATAGTTTTATTCTTGATATTCAAACAGAAGATGTTTATCAAGATATGTCCCAGCCTGAATTGTTTCAATACTTTGATACCAGTGAACATACAATAATTCAACCCCACAACAAAAAGGTGCCTGGCAAGTTAAAAGATGAGACACTTGGTGATGTTATTGTGAAATTTGCTGGGTTAAGTGCCAAGATGTACACCTTTGAAACATGTAGTGGCGCTGTTGCCAAAAAGGCCAAGGGTATTGGCAAAGTAACTGTTGAAAAAGATCTCCAATTTGAAGATTATGAAAATTGCATCAAATCCCAGAGTTCAATCAGAACATCAGAAAATAGAATTCAGAGTGAGGATCACTTATTGACTTCAAATATTGTAAGAAAAGTGGCTCTGGACCCACATGATGATAAGAGATGCATTTTATCATGTGGCATACATACTTTACCATGGGGGCATTGTGATTTGAAAAATGGCAAACAATGCCCAATTACAGAGCATGATTTGTAATAAATAAACATGCCTATGAACTTATTTGGGTTCAAAAAACAGGCTATTATGGAGCTACCAACACCACAACCCTCTTCTGATATGCTGTCTAAACTGAGTGGCTTGTTAATTATTCATCTGAACAGCATACTTACAGATGTTGATGATGAAACAGGCAAAATATTGTACATATTTAACAATAATTTAAATCATTACCAATTACCTGTAGGTGGTCAATTGCAATTTATTACAACCCCTGAGGGTGATGTCAAGATTTCAGTGGGGAGAAATATTTATAGAATTAAGCACTCAAACATGGTTTCTGGCACTGTATATACTGTTTCTGCTGGTGACTGCTTATATATTGAGGTCCCGGGATCCTATGACAAGCTTATACCCTTTTTTATAGAATTAAGAATCAGATACTCTATAATAAATAACCACTAAAACAAAAATGCCTAATGATATATTTGGCCATACAAGACATGAAGATCACAGTGATGAGATTCTGATGCTTGATGTCAGAGTCAAGAAATTAAGAAGTGATTTACAAGCTTTACAGACCACACTCAATGCCAGTCTTCAATTAGAAATTACAAATTTACAATCACAATGCATGGACCCTCTTCTTAAAATTGATTCTGAACTCAAAGTGCTGCTTCAGAAATATACTGACCTTGCAACATTAGATAATTTTCAAAGTTTAGAAGAAGCTGTAGCAGCTCTTCAAGCCAAATTTAAGACCCAGGCCACCAACTCTGAGCAATTGAAACAACAATTGGAAGAGCAGATAAATAATGTCCAGGCACAGCTCCAAACAATTGTCAAAAGCATAAAATCACAAGAAGATTTTGATCTAGTGATTTCCACTCTAAAAGAACAGATTCAGTCACTCCAAATACCTAATCTGGACCCTCTGAACAATGCCATAGCCGAGGTTAAAGGAAAAATTGAGACACTTGAAAATTTTATGAACAACTTGCCATCTTCTGATGCTTTGAATGCAATAACTCGGAGTGTAGCAAACATCAAGCTGCAACTTGAAACATATGAAGATTTTGGAAAAATTCAAAGTTCCATAACCCATCTTGAAGGTACAATAGCAGCAGTGCAAAGTGATTTGGCAAATGTACTAGAATCCAGATTGCCTGGGATTGTAGATACCCTTGTCAGTGTCCAGCAACAGATCACAAAGCTTGAAAACCTCAACACTGAATCTGAACTATCTCATTTTCATCACTTGATCGATGATATCCAAACAAAGCTTGAAATTTTACAGCAATCAACACCCACTCAGGCTGATATAGCCCTGCTCCAAAATGCTATGCAAAATGTGGCTGATGCTTCTGAATTAAACAATGTGAAATTGGCACTTGAATCTTTGCAGAATACTGTGTCAAATCTTCCCACATCACAGGAACTTAAAAATATTAAGAGAGCAGTGAATAGGATATTGAAATCAGAAGATATCAAGAATATCCAGGCAGAGATCAAACAACTCACTCAGACAGTGGCCACTCTTCCAACCAATCAACATATTAATGAATTGCATGCCCTGTTTGAGGATATCAGAAGACAGGTCCATGATCTTACTGCTCAAAATTCAAAATTGGCAGTTGTTGAAAATTTGCAACAAATTGTAGCTAATATCAAGCAACAGCTAGGGACCATGGAATCCAATCAAGCAAATGCTCTGTCTGTTTTTGCCACCCAGCTTCAAGAGATTGTGCAACAATACAAGAAACTTGTTGTTTACGTAAAGATCAAGCCAGGCCATGATGATGTTGTTAGAACCATCAATGAGCATCTTGAATCTGTAACAAGCAGATTGCTTACAGCAGAAAAGGAAATAACAGGCATAATCGAGAATCCAAAACATACAGTAATTCTTGAATTGTACAGCATCCCCAACAAAGAATATGATTCACCATTTACACCAGGTGGCAAAATATATATGCTGTCCCCTGCACAATTTTATTACCAGTTTTTTGTTGGGGGCACACTGAGACCAATCAAGATCAAATATTGGCTTCAACCACAGGCACACCACTACCCCACCTTATCAAAAACAAATGCTGACAACAAACCAAAAATCACCAGTGTAGAGTTAGAAGATTTTACAGATCCCAATACATTAGAAACATCTTATGCTGAAGATGATGGCTCTCTGGAATTTAAAATACAAATAGGGGACAAATTATATTTAGAAAATCCTGTAGTATCAGCTGCTGAACACCCTATAGTTGCAATATTCTTGTTTACATATTATGTCTAGACAAATTATTGTTGATGAATTACACAGACAGGCCAGACATAATTTTAAGAGACTCCCAGTAGTCACAAAGGGCATTGATGATTTATGGCAGAGCGACTTGATTGAGATGGCAAGTGGGCAGTTGAAAAACTTAGACAAAATCAACAAGGGCTACAAGTATCTACTCACTGTAATAGACACATTTTCAAAATTTGCCTGGGCTGTGCCACTCAAATCCAAGACTGGAAAATGTGTTACAGAAGCCTTCAGGACAATCATCAATCAGAGTGGAAGATCTCCGCGCTATTTGCAAACAGATAATGGCAAAGAATTCTATAATTTGTTGTTCCAGCAATTTATTAAAAGCCAGGCAATAAAACATTACTCGAGTTACAGTGATCTCAAAGCCTCAATTGTAGAGAGATTCAACAGAACCTTAAAAAATCTTATGTATAAACAATTTACCCTCCAAGGTAATTATAAATGGCTTAATATTCTTCCAGAACTTCTACATAAATATAACAACTCTGGCCATTCCACAATCAACATGAAACCCTCTGAAGTAACTTCATCTGATGAGCAAAAATTGATCAGGACTGTTTATTATCCTAGATACCAGCCAACAACAAGAAAGGCCAAATACAGGGTGGGGGATCAAGTAAGAATCAGCAAATATAAGCACTTATTCAAAAGAGGCTTTACAAGAAACTGGAGCACTGAATTATTTACAGTGGTTCAAGTTAAACCCGGGACCCTTAACACATATATAATAAAAGATCACCGAGGAAAAATTCTCAAAGGCAGGTTTTATGAACAAGAACTCAGCAAAACTAAACAGCCTGACACATATCTCATAGAAAAAATAATCCGCAGAAAAGGCGACAAGTTACTTGTCAAATGGCTGGGTCATCCGGAAAACAGCTGGATCGATGCAAACAAAATAATAATATGAGCACCTTGGATGTTATAAAAAGGTTGCCAGAACCTGAACAGCAGAATAAGAGAAATGGCAACTTGCTGCCTGATAATATTAGGTGTCTTATTGTTGGGCCATCTGCTTGTGGTAAAACTACACTAATGGTTGATAATTTTTATTGGCACCCAACTGGTTAGACTGGAAAAACAGGCACTTGTATGTCTTCTCTAAGAGCTTGGAACAATTAAAATATCAGCAGCTGATGAAGCTATATGATGGACTGGATATAGCCACTTTTGAATCAGAAGTTAAGCCACTTCATGAATGTCACGATAATTCTGTTGTTGTGTTTGATGACATTATACTGGATAATCAAAACAAGGTTAGAAATTTCTTTACACAGGGCCGACACAAAAACATTGATTGCTTCTACCTGGCACAGACTTTTTCTAAAATACCGAAGCAACTGATCCGAGACAACAGCAATTTTATATGTGTGTTTCATCAAGATCATACCAACCTCAAACACATACATGATGAATATGTAGGTGGGGACTTGAGCTACAATGATTTTTCCAAGTTTTGCAGTAGGTGCTGGAACCAGGACAGTTACGGGTTTGTCACAATTGATATGACAAGAACACCCAATAGTGGCAAATACAGAAATAAAATCAACGATTTTCTAGACGTTGAGACGTATATAAATAACCATGAAAAGGCCAATTATTGATGATCTTAAGTTAAGAGATTATCTTGTAAAAAGATTTAAGGGATGGAAATCAGAGAATCGTGGAATTTATGAAAAACACAAACAAACAGAACAGCCTGTAATTGATGCTATTAATAATTTAGGTAAGAATATCAAAACTGTTACAGAGCAAAATCAAAATTTGATCACAGAGCTTGTACCTGTAGCTGCAAGGAACATATTAGATTATCCATTCACCCCACTTTCCAGTATTCATACACCTAGTCCTATTGCACCTCGAAGAATTGAGGCTAGTCAGGATCCTATTGAATTGGGTCTTCTTGCTCAAAAATATTTAACCACACCTAAAGACAACAAAGATGAGGTGTTTGGCTTATATGCTGACACAGAGCTTGATGGCAGCATCATACATAGAATTGGCAATTTCAGAGTAACTTTTATGGGGGATGATCTGATTGTTTATTCAGAATCTCGTCTCGGAGAAAAAGGTGGTTTTGTTAAATATCCCGGCACACCTGGGTTGTGGGAACTGATGACTAGGAAAAGGCCTGGCAGCTATACAGATCAAGATTATGAATATTACAAAGAAATATTAATAAAATCAGATGCTCTATACCAGAACAATGATCCCACACAAAAAAGAGTCAAGTCTAGCAGTGGAGCAAAATACAATAATTTAATCAAGCCCATATGGTCACAGATCAAGACAGGCAGTGGAATCAAACAATACAACACCCTGCCCAAAGAATTTGTGTGGGTTGATGATGTCAGGAAACTTGTAGACAGGTTATTGGTGATAGCTGGGGAGGAAAATGCTGGCAACCACAATTTTTACAATGAAAAAGTTGGAATTATGGACATGATAAGCACAAAATTGTCTAATTTTATAGTGAATGACACTAAGGGGATTGGATATCTCATAAAAATTATTAATACTCTACCACCTAAATTTTGGAATATTTCTGAGGGCCGGGGCCTTGTTAATGACATTATAAACAAGCTGCCATTTGAACTACATATTCCAGGCTATCAGTATTGTGGTCCAGGTACAAAATTGGACCATAGATTAAACAGAGGTGATCCTGGTGTTAATCCTTTAGATGCTGCTTGTAGAGACCATGACATAGAATACAACACACATTCTGATCTTGACAAGAGACATGTTGCAGACAAGAAATTAGAAGAGGCTGCATTTGGTAGATTTGTAAGCAAAGATGCTTCTTTGAGTGAAAAAATAGCAGCATTGGGAACCACCATAGCTATGAGCACCAAACAAAAACTGGGGTGGGGGTTGTGAATATGTATATAATAAACCTACAATGAAGGCCAAGGGTGTTATGTATCAAATACCTTATGCAGGTCTTAAATCTCTTAAAACTATTGATAGTCTTTTGACCAAAAAGCAGCGCAAGAAAAAAAGCTCTTGTATTGCAAAGGGACATGGTATGAAATTGTTGCTTAGTACCCCCCAATTAAAAAAATTACAGCAATCAAGAAAAAAATCACATGTGGGGGGTTTCATATTTACCATCCCTGCCATCTTAGCAGCTCTCGGGGCTGTAGGGAGCTTGGCTGGGGGATCAGCTGCCATAGCAAAAACAGTAATAGATGCCAAGAAAAATAGGGCAGAATTAGATGAGCAGAGGCGCCATAACCTGGCCATGGAGAAAAAAGGCAAAGGTGTTAAGAGAGCCATGAATAAGTTTAAAAAAACAAGAGCCGCTTACAAACCAAGATATTGAAGCTTTAATCAAGCCACTGGGCATCAAACATTTTAGAGGTGTGTACATGTCTGATTCTTTGCCGGAACAACCACTCAACAAAGAGTGTGGCATTGTTAATTTGGATAAGTACAAAAATCAGGGCACTCACTGGATTTGTTATCTTAAATATTTAAACAATGAGGCATTTGTGTTTGATTCATTTGGAGGTGTTCCACCTGAAAATTTAGTAAAATATTTAAAATCAGCTAATCTTTATTACAATAATGCCCGTGTTCAAAACTTCAGAGATGTTAATTGCGGACATTTGTGTTTATCTGTTCTCAGATATATGTCTCAAATAAATAAACCATCAATTGAAAATTTTCAAAAGGCCTTGTGGTATCTGAAACATCATGGGGGTATTCCATCTCACCAGCCAAAATTCAATATTGAAACTCAAATTGCATGATGATATAGTGTATCCCAAAACAATAGCTCTCAGAGCATTTTACGGCATGTACTTGATACCTAATATTACGCACCACAACAACAAAATTGCAGTAGGGGATCAAAATATTGTCATCACTCCAGGGCAATATAATCTGTCCACTCTAAATGCTCAATTACCCAGAGGTATAGTGTTAAGTCAAAATTCTGTCACTCACAGAGTAGAGATTGTATCTGCTACGGAGACAGTGGATCTGGGTACTATAGGAGAGCTGTTAGGATTTGAGAACAACACAAAACTTGAAGCAGCAATCAAACACACTGCTATGAATATACCCAAATTCTTAGCCATAGAGACTCTGAATATTCACTGTAATGTGGCCGAGGGTATGATCACCAAATCAAATGGCATAGGCTCTCACAAACAAACCGGCATCATTGCAACATTCAAACCTAATTCCGAATTCATGGAGCCCATCATCTACAATCCATCCCCAACATTATATTTTCCTGTGTGCCATAATAGAATAGATTACATTGAATTGATGGTCACTAATGAAAAAGAAGAATTAGTTGATTTTGCTGGAGCCACAACAACTGCAATCATAGAGATTAATATTTAAATAAAAATACATACAATGGAAAATATTGAGAGTTATGAGCTACAATCATTCCCCCCAAACAGGAGGACATTTGCAAATTTAAATCAACCCAACACAGAAATAGAGGTTGATCTTGATGTAGGGGACGGCTTTATACACCCCCACAGAGCAGATCTATACATCAAATTTGATGTTGTAAAGCTCGATGGAACAAATTATCCGGCAAATTCAAACATAAGATTGGTAGACAATTTTGTGCCGCATCTGTTCTCTGAAATTGAGATCAGAAAGCATGGCGTTGTTATAAACAGAATAGATTATCCCGGCATTACCTCCACAGCTTTGGCCACATTAAAATTATCCAAAACCGAGGCTTCATACTACAAAATAGGCGGATTTGAGGCTGGTGATAAGATATTAACCAAGAGCCACACAGTGCTGTTCCCGATGCGCCTATTGCCAGGATTCTTCTCGGATTACAAAGAAATTATGTGGAAGGGTGGTTTAAGAATTACATTTAGAAGAGCTGCAAATGATAATAATGCTTTGATGAGGTACAGTGCAATAAACCCTACAGGGGAAGCTCTGCCTAATACCCTACTTGATGAGGGCAAGTGCATTATTCAGACTATGGAGTTAAGAATACCGGTTGTTGAATATGAGGCCAGCTATGCTCTTAAATACAAAGCTGATATCCTAAAAAATCCACAAATTCCTCTGCAATTTTATACATATCAATCTGTACAGAAGCCTGCATCTGGCACATATTATGAATTTGATGCTACAAATTCATTCTCCAGCATACAATTACGACATGCCGGATTTTGTGGTGGTACTGTTTCAGACTGGAAGACACAATAATCAGGAAAAAAATTCAAGTAAATTTGATAACTGCAACATCAAGAACATATATCTTAAAAATGGCAGAAATGAGGTATTTCCTAGAGAAAATTATAATTTAGACATGTCCAAGGATGATTTCCTCAAATTATATGAGGCTTTTTCGGCTTTCAAGAGGGTCACTACTGGCAATACTGACATGTATTACACACCAGATGAATTCAAAACACAGAGACCCATGTTTGTAATCAACACTTCGAAAAGGAAACAAGTTGTGGTGAATGACAGGACAAACATTAAAATTATCTGTGAATTCCACGAGGCTTTACCCGATGACACCATATGTACTGTTATTCTCATAGGTGAAAAATCATATGTTTATGATGTAAGAAATGAGAGAGTCACGGAGCAATTCTAGAAGATTTACATTGTTTTAATATTAGATAAACAAATTAAAGCTGGTGCCCAATTGAACTTAAACCAGAAGTAAATATGTATGTGTGTGTATGTGTGTGTGGCATACTTTTAAGTGTGGGCAACAAAAGGGGCATATTTTTAACAAATTTATGGACAACAATCTCTCAGAAGTGCCTTTTGTAAGTATAGACAAATCAATCTGAGGGGCTTCATACTTTCTGAAAAATTCCCGAGGGCATTTTTACAAAAATCTGGGATTAGAGGAGGGTTCCACACTTGAGCAAAAAGCTCATTTGGGCATGTTGAGCTAGTTTTAAGTATAGCAAAGCTGCTGGAGGGGGGGTTCATACTTTCGTGGGTTTATAGTACAGTCAACCCCACTACTAAATATCGGCAACAGTGTTGGCTAAAATCTGCACCACGGAGTATATTGTGACGAAACGCCACTTCAAAAGTTTTAATGATAGGCACTACTCTCTGAAGGTACGAAATGTTTTCATTTTTTCACATAGTATTTCAGATGCTTGCGGGAAGAACATGTGATCTTTGTTTCACAACGAAATCTTCCATACTAGTCATAAAAGAAAGAAAATGCACCGGTATTAACAAAACCACCACTTCAGCACCATCTGTACGGAGCAGTTTGAACATGACGGAGACCTTATATTTTCTGTTGTTTACTTAAATCCCTTCAATCGTAACAGAATTATAAGGTTCACATGTTCTAGTGAATAAAACAATCTTTTATATCGGAAAATTTCTTCCTTACCGAATCTATATTAGTTGTACGGTTACCCGTAGAAATTTGGGTCTATGCTTTAGCATGGCTTTAGAACCCCCTTAAACCTATCGTTTCATGTTTTGGAAAGTAATGTCTAGGTGACAGGAACCTGTTGGTCTTATGACTTCAGTGATGAGCAACCATCATCGGATTATTATGGACTACATTAAGCACCTCTTTGCAGTGCTTTAAAAATGCATAGTTTATATTTAAATCCTGTATCAAATTTTGGTTTTCCTATACAGAATGCCGTTTCTAACCATTAACTAATGTCGTAAAAAAAATGTTACACTACTGATATTGTGGGTCTACTGGACCGTTATTTTTCAAAATTCAATAAAACAAAATTTGTCGATCCTGAAATCAACTGTAACACATTTGCTTAATATTTGGAATTTTATTTATTCACTCTTAATGAACAATGTAAATAAGACCTTTCAATCAGGTTCACTTTGATTATTATTGATATATGTGTTTAAAATCTTCCATCTAAATGACATTTTCATGAACTCTCCTAAAAATACAAAAATATATTCAGAAACGAAGGAATAAAAGGTAGCTAAGCCAGCGATATGCTTGATGTGTTGCACGATTGGGCCAGCGCACTGTGTGAAGAGGCGATGTAATATCATGAATTCTAACGTTTTCTGTATCCCTCATCAATATAAATCAATATCTTATTGCCTATGTGCAATCTAGAGATTGCCTTTCAATATATGATATATAACATTCGTTTAATTAAACGGAAATCCCAATAAATTACAAAGTTACACCTGCCATCTTCAGAGGTCGTAAAGCACGTAACCATATGTGCAGTAAATTCCTTGGATCTCATTTCCATTGCAATTATCCCATTTCTCCATCACAACCATCATACAGTTTTTAGAGCCAAGATAATTATATTATTCATTACCTTTTGCTCGACAACTACTATGTCTAATTTATATTTAACTATATCATTTACATACTGAAATTATCCAAACCTGTAAAGGCTCAGTACATTCCAGGTGCATAACGTAATGTCCTTATTCCTACTATACCTATCCTTAATGCAGGGACCTACCAAATTAATCCCGACCCAGAGATCTGAATGGGTGTCCATTTAACACCAGGAATATTTTACCTTAGAAATAATCAATGCCTTATGTTGCTATTTCTTGACATAACTTCTTGCATTGTTGAGTTGCCAGCTATAAGCTTAACCCTAATATGAATGAAGGAATGCATCGTGGTAAGCTTCGGATCTAGCTTGGCGGACAACATAGTCCCTTGGGGTAATAACGAAATATGGGATAATAATACCATGCGTTTGTAATGAGCGTTGTTAGGAATAAATCCGTAAAATGACATATGCAGTACATTAATTGAAGCTTCTTAAAATAAGAAAGCTAGAAATCGTTCTGGAATATTCTCTGTGCCGCCAGTAGTTAACTATGTTGAGCAAAGGCGGTTGATTTGCGGTCAGTAGTAAAATAGCCAACTTACGTCCGTTGTATGTAAGACTGTCATTTAAATGTCTGTAAATTACACTAAACATTTATTATTGCTATATTTATATTATTACCGTTATACACTAGGTGATCGTGAATGTGTGCACAAACGAGCACAAAATTTAATATAGAACGTGTAATAAGTAACCAGAAGTAATAAATTGTTGGTTTCAGTTTATGAATTTGTAACCAACATGAGAGTTTAAGGTTCTATATTTGTAAGAAGTTAAGATTTTTAAAATGTTTGTTACTTCAAATAATGTGCAAGTTGTCACAGACAATTATAGTTAGATTGATACAGTTGTAGTTGGAACTTTTATATATGTTAATAAATACGTCAAAATCTGTTCGTGTTGACGTCACTTTCTCATCTTAGCAGAGGAAGTGAACCAACCTCAATGTTTCTCACCTGACGACAGACTGAGTTTGGAAAACAGGTGAAGGTGAATGATAAATAAGAACTTGGAAACGGAGGGAATTCAAGTATAGATTTTGGGTTTCCGAGTTTTCTTCTTGCCGATAAGTTGAAAGTAAGCAATTAATTATGTACTTTGACTTTCGCTATATGTGAGGGAATTGCCCAACGTTAGTATTGAATGTTCTAGTGTTTTACTGGTAAGTGATTATGAAATATACGCGATTATAAAACTGCGTTTTAACTTTGAAAACAGTGTTGTGTTTCTTTTCTACCCTGCAAGCCCTGATGATTTGCAGATTCTAATGTTTCCGACTAAAGGAATAGCGGACTAACTTTGTGATGACTGGTGTACAACCGGGGGACGTTGCAAATTGGAGGCCTCAGATAAGTATTACTTTGATACTTTAGATGCCCAAAACGTACAAAACAAGGAACATACTGCATGTCCGGAAAGGTGCTTGAAGTTTTTTATAACATTGCCACAATTCTAACGACGGTAATCTTCTCAAAGAAGAATTCCGATTGATTTTATAGTGTATCTTCATCAATTTCTACTGGAATCGGCTCAAAACACAATACCACAAAACCCAAAAAATGAAAACGTTCAAAGTGAAAACTAATATATAATGTGCAAGGAAGCTGTCCAATCATGCTTCTCTTTAGTTTGCTGTGAGGACAAAGTTCCCAGTAAAGAAACTCTATAATGTCCAATGCTTACATTTATGAAATCTGTATTGAATTAACAAAAGAGGAAAACGAGGAATGTGCGTTCCTCATTGCTCTTGATTTTTAACCTACAAAAGAGCAATTTTTACTATCTAATAATATTGAACTTAATTCGCATTGTGGGCCTCCCCGGTGGCGTAGTGGTTACGTCTTCGCCTTCTAATCAAGGGGTCTTGGGTTTGATACTCGATGGGGACCTACTGTTTCGAACCTTACTTTAAACTGTAGGTCCAGCCTCGTTTAGTCTATATGTGCATAAAGCAGACTTAAAACGACAAATCAATCAATTTATTTGCAATGTTTCCTCCAAAAAATCAAATTTTTAGCCTTTCCAAATAATAGGTATTTGTCCGAAATACATCACAACTATGACACTATTAATTATAATTTAATATTGTTGTTTGTAAATGTACTTTCCTTAATTTATTATCAATTTTAGAACTTCAATTATTACCCCTTTGCTGGTGGCGTTATTACCCATAAAGCTGGGAAATAACGCCAGTTTGCAACGTTTTCTTTAAAGTCTCTTTCAACACATTTTTATTCCAGCTACCTGTTTGCCTTTCTGTGTGTACTGCATAAGCTGCTCTATCTTACCCTGTGCTTGTTTCCTAAAAAAACTTTCCTATGTAGGTATATAATTGAGAGAACCTTAAGTTGGCGTTATTACCACAAGGGACCTTAACCTATAGACCTTACTCTACATCTGCCAATTGTGGAACGCTTGTATAGCTAATACAGAAGAACTCTATAAATTACAAAAGAGCAAACTTTCAACCATTTTACTTTGTTGGATGACTAACTGCAGTGAACAAGCTACTAGGCGATGACGATTTACTTTCCAAAACAATCTGGACGCTGACTCCAAAGAAGGAACCCTCGTGTGATACGGGACTTCTTGTCTTGTCCCTAGAGTAAGGTAACCGTGAGTTTCCTTTACTCAATTACCTTTCAAAAGTTACATTCCGAACACTGAGCTAGAGTTAACATATGGCGTTCCAATTTTTAGCCCAAACGTTAAGCTGAAATAAAAGTTCCCTGCACTCACAGCAAGAGGAAACTCTGGTGGTAAAGGAGGCCAGAGGCGTGTACTGATCACATCACCGTGAAAACGAAAGTGTGGGACCCTAGATACACACCCCCTATACGTCTACACGGCAAGGTGCAAAGCACAGGGGAGCATTTTACATTTTACCTTTACTTCACAATTAACCATTGAATACATATATTAATAACTAATAATGGAGCCCAGACTCTCTCAGTGGCATTAAGACTGTTACACTTATGCCTAATATTTTATGTATTTTTTTTAAATACCTATTTCAGTAAAAGTAATTTAAATAATTAAGAAAGGCGAAATGTTGATTTCAGTTTTACTCTTAGACTAAAATACACCACATATGCTGACGAAAACGGTCAATTTTTCAGTAAAAGGCTCTTAACAACGTTACTATTAAACCCTCTATCAGAGCCTTTATCAGACTTGAAATCACACTTCGCTTCTTCTAATTTCGTTTCAAGCCTGAGACACAATGAGAGAAGGTTGAAATGTATCGATCTTAAGTATGTTTTTACTGAAACACGGACTTCCATCGCAGCATATGTAGTGTAGTTTCTGTTATGAAACAATGCTTAATCGTGTTATTATGAACCAAGCATTTCAAAAACAAAAACGAATTTCGCCACTACAATCTTCAAACAGATTGTTACAATTAACAGCCAAGTCTACGAACAAAGAAAAAAGTTGGAACGTAGTATATTTATTAATATTTATTTTTTAGGATTCCCTGTTTTTGAATGTAGTTACAACTTAGATAAATTTAACGATTGATAAGTGCAGTATAAAATACCAATAATATAAAATTCACAGAAATTAGTTTCTAATTTGTGTGCTAAAGAAACGAACAAAATGACGTTCATATCTACAGTGAAAGAATATTTTCAAAATACTAATTACTTTTCTGTGCTTATGAATATTAGGGTAGTCCAAAAAAGATAGAACTTAAACTCTTTCATAGACATGTGTATTTTTATTTAAATATTCTCCTCTACAACCGTAGTGCACTAGTTCTTCGGGCGTCTGATTTCCACACGGGATACCTGGGTTGGTCATCCAAGGTCCGAATGTTTTGACATTGTCCTCGAAAAAAAAGGTTATGGATTCTCCCAACACTAAATCAATGGGTTCCTGGAGGCAACCCTCAGGTATAAAGGCCGCTGGAGTATGGTGTTGATCATGAACCGTCAAAAATTGCGGAGATCGAGGATGTGTTGCCCTACTCACACATCCCATAAATGTACACTTCTCCAAAAGTTACCTGACCAACCCTTTAAGATTTCAAATCCAGAAATCGTTAGCTCTTGCCAACATGAAGTAAGAAACTATAGTCACCCAACATATTTATAGAGAACAAAACGGAAAACTCAAGTATGAGGATTAATTTAAGAGTATACTTGCCATTCGGCATGTTAAAAATGAATCAAAGAAAACGTTTGTGAGGTTGGAAACACTGCACTCGCTCGTGGTCCACCTGGAGGAAATGTCTGTCAAGTTTGAACACAAAAGGACATAAGAAAAAACTGATTTAAAGAGAAAACTGATTTAAAGTTTTAATAAAGTGTTATATTTAATGTACAATAAGTAAAACAAACATGCAAACACTTGCAAGAGTTAACCAACGTAAATGAACACTAGTAATGTGAATGAGCTTTCAATACGGAGGGGAGTCGTTGTTATTAATTCAGAGGATTAACCCTAAGGCGGTGCTCCACCAGATGTAGTAGGGACTCTTTAGTCTCTTTTTCCTTGGTCAAATATTCGTTTAAACTGCGGAAGATGACTGCTTTCCTCTTCACCCCATCAGTAATAACTTCCAGTCTACCTTTCATCCTTCCTCCCTAAAATATTTCTATGTTGGCCTCCCACTGCTCAGAGGGCATCTCGAGCAAGGTGCCATAGGTCAGAAGAGACTTCAGAAACCAAATGATAAGCAGACAGAACATCCATCTTCATGCCAGTCAAACTTGTTACGAAAGCACAGATACCAACAAGATCGTCTATCAGATACGAGAGATGGTGCTTCAAACAAGTTCGTTCTACATTTCTAATCTGGTTTGAATCTAGTGCAAAACATTCACCTGACTTCAGTGAGAAATTAATTATTCAAAGCATTTTTATATTCTTAACTGTCGAACAGAACTAAGGGCTGCGCTGATTTGCCACAAGCCAATGCACTTGCTCCTAGTATATGAAGTATTCAACTATCAGAGACGTGGCCTTTGGCCACATCTTGTGCGCTCCCATACGTGACCTACGACATAGTTCTGGGTTCGTCAATGCACTTAATGCCTTTGAAAATATCAGAGTGTATTATTGGAGGCAGGGGAAAGAGTAAGTATGTTATCTTATTTGAAGAGTTTAAGACATAAAAAACATACCATAAGATAACATAACTATGTGCAATGAAATTAATATTACACAAATATACAAAATATTCAAAATTGTATATTTTCTTATTAATAAACTGAGTAAGCAATAACCATTTCAAAATAGTTATTTGGATGTTTTGTATCAACGAATTCAACACCGAGATTAAATTCGAAAAGCAATATTTACGTCTATTGTCATTTTCACATTTTTAAACGTAATTGAAAAATGATTGTTTTCCGTCATTCATTCCCTCAAATTCCTACCTCTTTTCAGTAATAAATTCTAACGCTCATATTTTGAAATTCGAAAAGTCTAGCATAATTCACTTAAAGTAGTTTTCGGGGTGAAAATAAACTTTCTTTAAGTTCCCTAGCAAAGTCCGAATCCATGGTCAACAACAAGCACGGCAAGCTCTAAAGAATTATGTGTTGTTATCCATCTAAATATTTAGTTAAAACAATCACAATGTAGATATTTCGCATTGCGTATATCAATATCTAATTTTATCTGGACTGAAACTCACTATGTATATGTAATCCTTGTTTGAAGCACCTTCTCTAACCAGGAGTTGATTCAACCGTGTGTAATCTGTGAGAAATAATCTAGGTTGACAAAAAAAATGCCCGTGGGCTTCCTTCGTGAAGAACATTTATGTCAGTGAGCGAGTGAGTGAGTGAGTGGTGGGATTGGGGCTTTATAGATGTTGGATAAAATACCTACAGTCATTTTCGGCCTCCCCTATGGCGCAGTGGTAGCGTCGTCGCCATGTAATCAAGGGGTCCCGGGTTCGAACCCGGTGGAGGCACATAGTGGTTCGGATCCCACTTTAAACTGTACGTCCAGTACAGATTGGCCTTACTGTGCATAGAGTGCACTTAAACACCTAGTCAAACCAATCCAAATTTACAGTAATTTTCAGCTTTTTACATGAGAAGAGAATTGCAGAAACACATGCAGGTGGGCTTCATTTAGGAGAGACATGTTCTTCTTCGGATGTTTGACGTCCAGTGGAGTTTGGTGAGAACAAGTAGTCATGGTTTTGGTCTTTCAGCATACATATTCACCCACTCTCTTTTCACTGTCTACTTTATTTTACTTCCTCGTTTCAACTTCTACCATTCCTTTCTCCAAAAAATCCTTATCATGCCACACCTATATATTTCATCTGGTCAAGAAGGAAGCTTTTATCGTATGCTAATGAGGGACAAAGAACCCTTGTGGGAAATTCTAAACAGGTTTGAATGTTCTTGATTCATAAGAGCCTCATGCATCCTCTGCTTATCAGTTGTCCTTCTTCGGTTTCCCTTCAGGGTTTCAAACTTGTTGAGGATTCGCATGAACTTATCAATAATGGTTCAGGTCTCTATGGTTGGCAAAGTATACGTTTTTCCCCACACATTCAACACTTCATCAACAACATTCTTCATTTTCTTGTCTTGTCGACAAAGGAAAATTGTGGACTTGATTGTGTACTCCCCATTGGCAGGAAACAGTCTCTGAGACTGGCTAAAGGTAGGGCGACTAGGTAATATTCAATTTTCTTACATGTAGCCAATGCCATAGCACCTGCAACAATGGGCCATCGTACATTCTTTGTTGGTCGCAATAATGGAAGTACCAAACACTTGCCTAATATAACGAAACTAAAACAAAACACTAATATTGCGACATATAGTAAAGTTTTTTGCATGGTGGCTTACAAAGACGCATGTCATAAACAAAATAACAAGATGGACAAAGCCAAACGTAAGGCAGCTAAAATAATAACCACTTTTCTGGATAAGAAATCCAATTTTGTCAAAAGAAAGTAGATCTGATTTGTGCAAAAAAAGATATACTAAATTTAAAATTTTTGGTTGAAAATGTCATTTTAAAGAATGAAATGCAGAATCCAATATTTTGGACTCAGAATTGTATTATTAATATAATGAGGCGTTCTCTCAGGTGTGGGTGTGTGTGAGAAAAGAGAGCAATTATAACTGAACCATTACCTAGTGACCATATTGGATCCAGGAGATGTCAAATGTTTCCACACATGTAAAGATGTTAATTCACAAAATAATTTGAAGCGGGCTCGAAGAATTTGAGGAGCTGCCATCGTGTTGAACGATTCACTGTAAACCAAATGAACGACACAACGGTTCGTTTAATGTCATTTAGTATCAATGTGCAAAGAAATACATTTTCTTGTAATTTATTATTTATTGTATATTGCATTGATGGAAAAACACAATTACAGGACGGATATGTGATAGAGTGGACAATTAAGCTGTATGGAAATCAATATGCAATTACATAGAGCACCTTCAATCACGCGAAATTCAACTACATAGAGAGACAAAGAATTACTACATGAAACATTGATCGTGTTGCTCATATATTTAAGCAGGCGATTTTTTTTGTTTTTGAAGACTTTGTATTATTGTACATTGTACGTAGATACATTGAAAATCTTTCTAAATTCCAGATAGAGGGGAAGTTTTCGTTCCAGACAGGTGGACATTATCGCAAGGTGATATCTGGTGAACTTAAGCTTCTAGCCCACTGACACGCAAAAAGCGCACCAACAGAACGCAACAGACACGCAACCGGCGTACTAGTTGGCGATAACCTGTAAGATAATCTGCAGACTTCTAGCCGGAAATTCCGCGCGTTTACCTGTAGTTGGCATTACATCATGTGATTTGAATTCAAAAGAAGCGGACAACAGAAGTTATTTTGTTGACATTTCCGTGTTTGCCGCATCTCAGCGGGTGCCAGCCTTTATTCTGCCAACCTGGTGCTCTCGAAAGAGTCTTGCTTTTCGCACAAGACGCAAACAACTTTTGATCAACTCCCACCCTTCGTCTTCTGACGTCAGCCAAACAGTTTTCGTTGATATACTCTATCCCGGGAATCTCTAGAGCTAGAGAAAGGAAACAAGTCTCTATGCATGTAGTGGTACCAGACGGCTCCACCAGTGAACACCTGCGTGGGAACGGGATTGAATTGTGGAGGAAAGTGACTACAGTTACCAGTCTTGTACTGCTTCAGCTCCGTCCATTCGCTTTCTTCCCATCTCTGCCCTTATGTGCGGCCTTACTACAGATATTCCTGGGAAGGAATATAGGTCAGGTTTGTTAAACACTTTTCCGGGAATCTGTGGAGGAAGGCATTTTAAAATTGCATAGAAAGGGGAGAAATCAAGTGGTTCGAGCGATATGCATACACTGCGTAAAGGCTTGACACTACAGTTGCTCCACCTTCCCTACTTAATCCTGTTCTTTATCATGTGTTCATTGGTCGATCCCTCTCTAGTCACGAATTAAGCAGAGACTTGTTTTCATTCGCTCGCTCCACAGATTCCCGGGAGAGAGTATAGGTTTATGTCTCCTACCATAAGTTCGTTTATCTGTGGTAATACGTTTTGGTGAAGCCCCGGTAAAGCCTGAAAAATGCAGTGTGTTTATTCTTAGAGTACTAAACATAATCAGCCTAACATAACAACGAAGGCTTTCAGCGCTTACTTCAGAGGACGAAGTGCGGGACTTGACCAAAACGTTACATGAGTCTTGTGTCATCAGTTATACCTCCCTTCCTCCATATTGCAAGCAAGCAGTATAACAGGTTGCGTGCACGCTTCTCACTGTTCTGGCATTATACAGCAAAGAAAATGCATACGACTATGTGGATGTCGAGAAGGATTAGTTTTAAACCTCTAAAAGAGTACAAATATTCAAAATATAATTTTATATTTTGTTTAACTTGTATAGTGGGCCAGTATCCAAGAATAATTTGTGAGAGGGGCCAGATCCAAAAACATGGATCCGAAGTGCTGTTGGGTTGATTGAGTTAGGTTATGTTATGCTTTCCTGCAACTTTTGGCTAAGTCCAAATATGAGGATTATTGATTATACCACATATATATATAGTACAGTCACCTCAGAAAGAAGCCCTGCATGTAATCATATAATACCGTATTACGGAAGGCAGTCCTGGCTAGTAAGAAAACATGTCCGAGGCTTCATTTTCACTCACATTAGCCACCTGCGTATCGCTTGAACACGATTCAGGCAAGAACTTGAATGACCACGATCGACACAACCTACAGGAGGAGGGAAGGTGGTGTTTAAATTCGCTGACATTCACTGGGAAGCATGGACTTCCCTTCGATAGCTGAATGCATTACGAAGTCGATTTAAGATCTTGCCACCGAAGTTCTTGGTTTCGATTCACGGCCTGAGCATGGATGTTTTCAGATATATTCGTTAATTTCATCTAATTATTTTCCATACTGATCGTCGCGTTAGCTAGAAGTGGTAGAAAAGTGACTCTGTAAAACAAAAAAAATACAAATACATTAATGATGCGATTGCAGATATGTTCACTTATATAAATTTCATTTTGCGTGTGCCCGCCCGAGAATGTGTTCTGATTTTTTCATGCTTACCGGAAACAATACATCAAGAATAACACAATTTTTCTTACCTGAAAACAACTTCATGCAGATCTACTAATCGCGACTGATCCACATTTAATTACAGGATCATTTCATTGTAATGTCACTATACTAGGAAAAGAAGCCCTGCTTTACAACTGCAACACGGGAATGAATCTATGTGTATCTGTACGAGTTAAGATTCTATATGACCGTGACAAATATGTCCATCTGGTGTTTTTGTGTGCGTGTGCGTTCGCGCACACACGTAATCTCTTAGATGAGCTTGTGTCAGTTCGAAAACAGTATTTGACGTTTCGATCTTGTAACAATATGTTTATTACAACTAATGTAGGAGCCAATTATAGCCAAATCAAGACATCTGAAAAAAGATGGACAACGTATTGCGTTGCGAAGCCAGAGTTCCAAGGTTCGAAACCTGGGCAGCCATGAATGCATTTTTGTTATCGTCATTTCATCAATTCATCCTTTCTCATCGTCTAGATTAACATGGGAAAAAGCGACATATAAAATAACAAAAACCATTTCTGCCTTATTTTTCTCGTCACAATCTCGTCGTCGAAGATTCCGTTTCGAGTCTCAGCTTGGACACAGGCCTGTCCATTGGGAGTGACTTTCACAAATCTCACCCAACGAACTTTCATTTTCATCATTGAGTCTGGGTAAGAGTGGCAGAGATAAGCGACGTTAAATAAGAAAAATGTCAGTTTCTAGAAAGATAGAAGACATTTGAAAGCCTGGACCAGTATCAGTGTATATTTTGGATATATACCTAGGTAAAATAATAATTAGCAATATCCGTGAAACTGCAATCTGTGAAGTAGAATCTGGTATGGTTATTAGTATAGTAAAGAGACAGAGGCGTATCTGCGAGTCATAGTAGGGAGCGAATATTCTTTGGAGGACAGTCATATTTAGTATATTCCGAAATAATAGTTACATCTTACATGTATATTTAAAAAATATTCAACATATTACCAGGGTATATTGTCTGTTTGGTTGTAAGTGACAGGGGAATGTAAATACCCCTGCTTTCTTGATCGATATCGAATAAATTAATTCGTATTAGGCACACATCTGGCCGAAGATTGTATGACAGAGATGAAAATTCAATTAAACCAAAACATGGCTTTATCCTGTTATGGGGGGGGGGGGAATTTTTCAGGTTTGTAAGTGATCGAGGTGATTTGCCTTGGGGAGAAAAATGTATCTTTTACACGCGTGCACTTCTTTGCTAGTAATTTGGTCATCGTTTTGCATAGGTTAAGTGTTCCTCACTAGTTACGTGATGTTCTACAGACGTAAGTCATCTCACCTAATGAAATTAATACGAATATATTTTTCCCCGGGCTTCAGAGTGGTAAGGGTAATGCGTTACGTGACCACAGGTCCGAGGTTTGAACCTTGGACAAACATGAATGTATCTTCAAAACAAATCAAACGGAAAACGAATATTAAAACATGTTGGAATTTTTAGATAACCCATGGCTCTACAGCACTAAAAGGGCCTTGGTCTATCGCCCGACTGCCAACCTCCTTCCCACAATCTTACCTAGAGGTGTGGAGATCTTCAACCGGTTTCAACCCAATTTCCTCACGATGATGCCACCTTTCCTAGACACAGGTATGGGTACCTGGGGGAAACGCTGAAGGTAAAGGCGGTCAGGGGCGGGATGCTGATCACATCAACCCCACTCACGACCGGATCAAGAAAGTGTGGGGCGTTACCCCCACACCCCCCTATACACCTTCATGGCGTTGTGTTAATCACAGGGGAACACTTTAATTTTTTTTACCTATACACAGGCCGAGAACCCAGGCTGTCTCGAACCCTTGCCGTCTCCCAGTCGGAGTCCAACGCACAGCGCCTTAGGCAGAACGACCACCGTTGACTTGGAAATTTTAAGTTCTCCTTTCTTTATCAGAAACATAAGAAGGTATTGACTCTTTGATTTACTTCATTTTACGCTAAATGACAAGATTAATTCAAAATTGGTTATTTATTTTGGGTTTCAATATATTCCATGATTAGCGTTAGTATGTTTATATGTAATTTTAAAATGTTCTTGCAAATTTTGCCACGTATTAATTTTAATAATATTTTTACGGCACTAAATTCGTTTGTTTAAGTCTACTTCTTATGCTGACAGGTTAACGTAGGACCCGAATCACTATGTACCTCCACCGGGTATCGAAACTGAATTGTTCGTTTAAAAGGAACGATATTACCACTACAACATCGTGGAATCCTGCATGTTAATTGCTTGATAAACTTTGTACAAATCATTCGTCATGAAACGCACATAATCGGGAAGTCATTCGTGCTTTCATTTTCTGTTTTTCAAAATATATTAACAGTCAACAGAAGACCTGAGTTATGTTTACGAAGAGGCGAAAGACGTTCATTTCGAGACTCTTTTTGTGCTACGTATGAGAAAAGGGTCGTTGGGGATTAAGATTGATTGGTTGATTGGTTTTGTCTGTTTACCTTGCTTTCTGCCAATATTGACTAATCACTAAGATGAGGATGAGTGACGATATGGTGAAATTGATGAAAGAACACCCATTCCCAGGCGGCAGGGATTCGAACCCAAGTTCTTGGTGACGTAATGTGCTCTGCTTACCACACCGCCACCGCCACATTTCACAATACCAACAGTAGTGGTGGTGGGGGAGTTGACCAACCGAAAATGGGGCTCGGTGGGGCTCGCCTTAACCCTTTCATGCATGAATTTTAAAAAAAAATTCAAAAGTCGTTCAAAAAATTTATTTGTATAAAATTGGTCTGATAAACATCCCTGATAAACTTTGTTTTACATTTTGATGTATATAGGGCCTAAAAATTGAAAAAAAGGGCGCTACCTCAAGTGAGGCTTACATGCATTGATACATATATTCTTAAGATATACTAACATTGAACATTTACAATTTTTCAGCGACTGTGGAAGTTTTCAAAACATTCTGGACACAAGTTTACATTACACCGTCCACACAAATATCGGGTTTTCCTCTTACATCTCTTGTCTTTGCATAATAGGACAAATTTTCCATCACTCTTCTTTGGATAATGTGGTTTTCCATCATATCGAAGTGCATCTGGTACACATTGAAAAGCTCTCTTTGGCCGGTAGATAACAGGGCTTGTGCTGCTAGGTCTTCCTCGTTTTTTCACATTTTCTCCTTGATAGATATAGGCAGTTGCAACCTGACTTTTAAATTCTAATAAATCCATGTCCTGTTTTCCACTTGCCTTCCAAAGTATCCATGAATTGACTATGGCGACATTCAGCATATGATGAAATATTCTCATATACCAACGCTTGTTCTTGATGTTGTGACTGTACAAGGCCACTAGAAAGTCCATCTTATCTACGCCACCCATATGTTTATTGTACATCTGTATAGCATATGGTCTAGATATGTCCATGTATTTCTTATCTGATTTACTGTATCTTTGTACAGTGTCCATTGGCTCCAATCCTGCGAATGAAGACACAACACGTACAACATTATTGTCGTGCCACTTTGTGACTGTTACATTTTCCACTGAGGTTGCAACACATACATTACCACGTTCTCTTTTCTTCATTTCTTTATCTTCTTTCAGTTTTGTTTCTGCTCCCTCTAGTCTATTCGACCTGCAAGTTCCAATTACATAAATATCTTGTCCTTTTAGTTCCATCACCAAAGGCACTGAGGTAAAGAAATTGTCACAATAGACTTTGTGGTTTTTCCCCACAATATCATGGCACAGACGAATCACTACATCTCCCGCCACACCGAACTGAGAAGGCTGTCCTCTTCCACCACTCGAACCTTGATATGGCTCAGAACAATACACATAACCTGACACACCTGCCCTAACCCATATTTTGAATCCCCATCGCTTCGGTTTTGATTTGATGTACTGCTTCAAGCCTGAACGACCTTTGAAAGGAATCATCATTTCGTCCACAGATTGAGATTCTTCAGGATCGGCAGCAGCATGAAAAGTTTCATGTAATTTTGTTAGAATTGGACGAATTTTGATAAGGCGGTCTGTGTTATTTTCAGGCATTGTTTCATTGTCAATGAAATGTAAAAACCTCCTGATGTCTTCGAAGCGATTTACAGACATGTGATCTGTAATAAGTGGCAAACGTAATCCTGAGCTGGTAGACCAATAACTTCTGATTCGTGGATACTTTACGTATGTCATAAGAAAGTTGATGCCCAGAAACTGTCTCAACTTATACAAAGTGAGCTTGAAATTCTCTTTCCCTTTTTGTGCTGCATATAAATTAGTTTGATACACAATATCATCCAAAAGCTCATCAGGAACAAGTTTGCAAAAGAAATCATCAGGAGAGTTCCCATCAATGTTGACATTGTGTTGACCTTTGAATTGTGGAGGTTTGCTTGCAAAATCGTTATCCTTTCCTGCAAACCAAATAACACTAAGTTTTTTGGGAGGCTTACGGTTGGTTTGTAGTACATCTGTGTCCATCTTTTGAACTTCACTCGAACTTGAACCAGCCTCCATGTCCATCCTTGGTACTGCACTTGCACTTGGACCAACCTCTGTGTTCTGGGATGTGGGTAAAACTGAAACCTCTTCTTGTGAGAATAAAGTTTCATCCTCGTCACTATCAGTTAACCCAGGTATATAATTCTCATCACCACTGTCATCTGATTCAAAATTGTCTTCTGAGGAGGATGGATAATCTAAGAAACGTTGAATTTCATCCTTGGATATCAATTTTCGAGCCATTGACGTTTCTGGAACAAGCGAAACACACAATCAATTTCTCATATTTCAGTTATACAGTAACCACATTGTCAAAGTATTTGATTTGGTGTTTTAAGTCCACTTTATGCACAGTAAAGCTAATTGGGACTGGACCTACAGTTCGAAAGTGGGATTCAAACCACTGTGTCATGTGCCTCCACCGGGTATTGAACCCGGGACCCCTTGATTACAAGGCGACGACGCTACCACTTCGCCATCGGGGAGGCTCCATTGTCATAGTATGTTCCGTGACTTACTAAATATAGTTGAAGTGATATTTATATTCCTTTAGATCTGTAAATGTGCATAATGTACAAAATAGAGCAATGGTTTTTGCAAGTAAAAGTTTTAGTAAACTGAATTGCAAATGAAGCCTGAACTTTCATGGAAAAAAATTGACATCACACGAGGAAAAAAGAAAGGAGAAGATAAAGAGAACTAGTCAAAATATACCATCACAAAATATAATTGAAGAAAAGAAAAGAAGAATTTTTATACCCTTACTTAGCTATAAACATAATTCGATCTTTTCAGCCATTGGAAGAAGTTTCTACATTGCATTTGTAATGATTATGAATCATGCAAACAATGCATGCAGGCCTCATATGAGGCACCCTTTGTTTTACGAACATTTACCATTCTTGCATACTAACCTCACTTGAGTCTGCACCTGTTTTTTCAATTATTGTTTCAACTACTTCAGTTCAGTTTCTAAATTTTACATCTACGTATCGTCTATGAACCCAGAATATAAAATATATTTTTCTTACCTTTCGTACTGTGCTTTTCTTCACAAAAAAAATAATAATTCTTGCTCCTTCAATGACTGGCGTCCTGTTTCATGCAATCTATGACGTCATCAGGTCTACTTTCTGGATCAAGCAGACTTAGCAGAGCCAGCCACCTATTGCTGGATTCACGAACTTCCTAAAACCTCACTCGATGCGTACATGCATTTGCAGTTGCAATTTAGTTTCATTTTTGCCACTAAAAAAAATAAAAAAATCACGACCTCATATGAGGGCGCTATGCATGAAAGGGTTAATGGATTTCTCTCGTAAGGCATGAGCCCCATTTTCTGGCAGTGTTGCCAGCTGCTTACTCGAAAAAATCACCAAGGTTTTTTTTGGGTTTAACCTAGCCTAAAGCAAGGAGCTGGCAATTTTGCTTGAGGCTCGCCTTAATGGTTTGCTCTTGTAAGGCATAAGTCCTATTTTCTTGCAGTGTTGCCAATATTTTACTCGAAAAAATCACCAAGGTTTTTTTTTTGGGTCTAACCTAGCCTCAAGCAAGGAGCTGGCAACCTTGCTTGAGGCTTGCCTTACAGTGCATAAAGCAAGGAGCTGGCAACCTTGCTTGAGGCTTGCCTTACAGTGCATAAAGCAAAGTTGGCAACCTACTGGTACTTTTGCCATAGCCTTTTACAAAAAAGAGAGAGGAGAGAGAGAGGGAAGAGTTAAACAACCGACAGCTGCCAACACCCACCTACAGCCTTTTTTTTCTTGGTCTAACCTAACCTAAAGCAAGGAGCTGGCAACCTTACTTAAGACTTGCCTTACAGTGCATAAAGCAAGGTTGCCAACCTACTGGTACTTTTGCCATAATCTTTTACCAAAAAAAAAAGAGAGAGAAGAGAGAGAGGGAAGAGTTAAACAACCGACAGCTGCCAACACTCACCTACAGCTTTTTTTTTCTTGGTCTAACCTAGCCTAAAACAAGGAGCTGGCAACTTTGCTTGAGGCTTGCCTTACAGTGCATAAAGCAATTTTTGCCAACCTACACACACTAAACAAGGAGAGCCGGCAACAAACACGCACTGCCGTAAAAGAGAGAGAGATGGGTGGATGGCAACACAGTATGTGTGTGCGTGTGTGCGTATAATATGTAGCATTATTAACTAGAGTGCGTTGGCAATTTACTTACAACTAAAAAAAAAATAGAGATGCCAACGTTGCTGTAAGATGAAAAGAGAGAGAGAGAGATTTATGGCTGGCAACAGTGGTGAGCGATGTCCTCTTATTGTAAATTTTTTCCAAGTCCCAAAAAAAAAAAAAGAGAGGCCAATGTTTATATATCGTGACTTTTGTAAACCTCTCTCGGGGGGAAACGATGTGCCACACACGCGCGCGCGCGTATGTATTGTGACGCAAACAAACAAACAAAATAATAATTGTTGTTTTTTAGGATACCTGGCCCCTATAACCTCGCCAGGGTGCGTGGTGCCCAGCCAAAAAAGTAAAGGTTTTCTAACGGCTGCGGTTATCTACAACCGCACCTCTGTAGAGTTTCACGTGTTTTTTTTTTTCTCAAACTTCCATGAAACTCTACAGAGGACCTCCGTAATGCATGCAACGTGTACTAACGACTCTAGTGTTATTTGATGTTGTGATATTTTTGGATATAGAGTTTTATTGTGAGATATAGATAAAAATAATTATGTTTATTATAATATTTTCTTGATGAAGATGGAGAATATGTGTGTGTTACAAATAAAGTTGCATGCTTTTTTTTTTCTAGTGTGTGTATGTGTTTTTGATGTTTCGACAGCATCTGAAACGATAAAAAAAAAATTTTATTGTTAATTTTCACGTGTAAAAACAACAACAAATTTTGTGCAAATTTTCTGATTGTCTCGTGCTATAGTGCAAAAAAAGATATTGTAACTGATAACTAATGAAATTGACATTATGTAACTGATCTGAACTAGTGAAATTCGTATTGTGCTATTGTAACTGATTGTGCTAGTACAAAAAATTTCTTATTTGTGCAAGAAAAGATGTTAAAAACTTGTTAAAACTGCACGGTGACCCTCTCGTTCTTCACGTCGTAGGCGAAGGACTTCTCTGCAATCAGGATGACACTGCATAGGGTATCCTCGGGCAAGGCATCGTGGAACTCGCAGACGACCTTGATGTTGGTTCGATCGTTGACCACAACCTTCTTTCTCTTAGATGTGTTGATGACGGTCATGGGTCTCCGTGCTTTGAACTCGCTGGGCGTGTAGTACATGTCCACGCTTCCCTCGGTCACGCGTTTGTAAGCCGAGAACGCTTCGTAAAGTTTGAGGTAATCGTTTTTGGTCACGTCGAGGTTGTAATTCTCGCGCGGGAACACTTCGTTCCTACCGTTCTTCAGATAAACGTTCTTGATTTTGCAGTCGTCGAACTTGCTGGAATCTTTTTCCTGATTCTTGTCCCTCCCGGTCTGAAAAAACACTACGACGAAATCTGGCATGTCGAACTGTATGTTGTTGAACTGCGTCGTCACGTCGAATTCCATGTGACTTCCCGACGCCATTTTCTGCACGCACTGGTAACCGTGAAAGTGAATCGGCACCTGTGGACTTTTCAAGATCTCCGCTTTGTACTTGAGGGCGTAGTTCGTTTCGTATTCCACCACCGGCATTCTCAATTCCATGCTCCGGATGACGCACTTGGCTGCTTCGGGTAAAGTGTTGGCTATCGGCGTGGTGCCGTCCGGACCCAAAGTAGCGTATCGCATCAGTGCGTCGTTGTCGTTGGCCGCTCTTCGAAACGTGATCCTCAGTCCTCCCTTCCACATGATCTCCTTGTAGTCCGAGAAGAAACCAGGCAGCAGACGCATGGGAAAGAGCACCGTGTGACTTCTCGTCGATATTTTGGTCCCGGCTTCGAATCCCCCGGCCTGGTAGTACGTTGCGTCCGTTTTGGATAATTTCAACGTTCCCACTGCCGTCGACGTGATGCCTGGATAATCTATTCTGTCGATGACGGTGTTGTGTTTCCTCACCTCCACCTGCGAGAACAGGTGAGGCACGAAGTTGTCCACGAGTATCAAGATTGCTGCTGCGGGAAACGCGTCTCCGCTTTCTTTCTTCACCACGTCGAATTGAAGGTAGAGGTCCGCTCTGTGAGGATGAACGAACCCATCGCCTACGTCCACGTCGTATTCGATCTCCCTGTTCGCCTCGTTGAGATTGGCGAACGTGCGACGGTTGGGAGGGAAAGATTGCAATTCGTAACTTTCGATTTGCTCCATTTTACATGTATGGTTATTTATTATATGTTGATCTCCACGATGGCCGTCGTACTGGCACCTGCGAAATCCACCACGTCTCCTTTCTCGTTCGTCACCACCAACTCTATGTCGTCTATGCGGTTGCGACATACTGGAAAATAGATCGGCGAAGAGGGCGTGTAGATGATCGGTTCCATGAACTCGGAACTTGGTTTGAAAGTGGCTATGATTCCCGTCTGCTTGTGACTTCCTAACAATCCGTCCGAAGATTTCGTGATCATACCTTCGGCCACGTTACAGTGTACGTTCAGAGTCTCTATGGCCAAGAATTTAGGAATGTTGGTTGCTACGTGCTTGATGCCAGCTTCGAGTTTTGGGTGGTTGTTCTCGAAACCTAAAAGTTCTCCCATGGTGCCCAGGTCCACGGTCTCCGTCGCGGATAGGATTTCCACTCTGTGCGTGACCGAATTTTGAGAATTTGGGTAATTGAGCTTGCAAAGTGGAAAGATTGTATTGTCCTGGCGTGACGACGATGTGTTCGTTTCCGACGCTAATTTTGTTGTTGTGCTGCGTGACGTTAGGTATGAGGTACATGCTGTAGAATGCACGCAGAGCCAAGGATTTAGGATAGACGATGTCGTCGTGCAGCGTGAGTTTCAAGATTGAAGATTCGCTCGTGAGATGGAACACGCCCATCCTAGTGATGCTGTTTAAGGTTCCACAATGCTTTCTGGAAATCCTCGATCGTAGGGTTATTTATTTTAGAGAGAAACGCGAGCACGGAGAGGCAGAGATGACCGCAGTTCACGTCTCCTAAATTTTGAATGCGTTCGTCGTTGTAGTATATAGAGGTTTTGTTCGTTTTCAGATAATGAATTAAATTTGTAGGTGGAACACCTCCGAAAGAATCGAAAACGAATGCTTTATCATTATTTTTGTAGTAACATATCCAATGCGTGCCTGGATTTTTTTGATTGTCCAAGTTGACTACTCCGCATTCTCTTCTTTTAACGCTTGAAGGTAACGAGTCGGACATGAAAACTCCTCTGAAGTGTTTGATTTGTAACGGTCCGATCAGAGATTCAATGTCTCGGTTGGTGAGTGCTGTTGTTTCTTTTTTTTAAACTTCTTCATCACGCCCTTCCCCCCTTTCTTCTCCATGGCCAGGTTGTGACGTTTCTGTTCTTCCAATTCCGCCTTGTTCTTCTTCGAGTCGATGACGGTTTTCTCCATGGCGGCACTTCCACCGGCCAAACTTCCAACGGCCACCAATGCTGCTAGGATGGCCGGGATGCTGAATATGAAACCTCCGATTTTTTGCTGTTTCCGCGAACGCTGCAATCTTTTCAATTGAGGTGTGCTGAGCAGCAATTTCATTCCGTGTCCTTTCGACAAGCAAGAACGTTTCTTCTCGCGTTGTTTCTTGGTGAGTAACCCATCGAGGGCACCTAGATTTTTTAGATTCGAATATGGTATCTGGTACACGACACCCTTGGGCTTCATGTTGATGCTTTATGTGTTATTTTCACGGTATGTTATTTATATATATATTCTGAGATTTTTCTTGTGTAGTTTTTTTACTGGATGTTATTTATATACCCCACCCCAATTTTTGTTTTGTGTTCATGGCGATGGTGGTACCCAGTGCGGCGACCCGTTCACCCAGCGATGCGTCTCTGCTCACGAATCTTTCGAAAGCTGCGTGCTCTAACTTTCTGTCTGCTTCGTGACGTGCATCCAGATCCGTCTGCGTGGTGTTGTAAGCGATGTCGTGATCTTTGCATGCGGCGTCCAACGGATTCACACCCTTGTCTCCTCTCTCCAATCTTTTCTCGAGTTTGGTACCCGGTCCGCAGTACTGGTAGCCAGGTAGATGCATCTCGAAAGGTAACTTGTTGATGATGTCGTTCACGAGTCCCTTTCCGTCGGCCACGTTCCAAAATTTCGGAGGTAGCGTGTTGATGATTTTGATCAGGTAACCTATGCCCTTGTCGTCGTTCACGATGAAGTTGGAAAGTTTCGTGCTGATCATGTCCACGATGCCAACCTTCTCGTTGTAGAAATTACGGTTGTCTGCATTCTCTTCGCCGGCTATTACCAACAATCGGTCCACGAGTTTCCTCACGTCGTCCACCCAAACGAATTCTTTGGGTAACGTGTTGTAGCGTTTGACGCCGCTGCCTGTTTTGACCTGGTTCCAAATCGGTTTGATGAGATTCCTGTACTTCTCGCCGCTGCTCGATTTCACCCTATTCTGCGAGGCGTCGTTGTTCTGGTACAAGGCATCCGTCATGATCAGAATTTCCTTGTAACTCTGGTAATCTTCGTCGGTGTAATCTTTCGGCTGCTTTTTGGCAACGAGTTCCCACAGTCCCACCGTACCCGGATACCTGGTCCAACTATCCTTCTCGCCTAAATTAACTTTAATGTCGTTGCCTTCGAAGGTCACCTTCGATTTCCCAATCTTCCACACCACACCACCGCCTTCGTTGGTTTCCATGCTGGGATACAATCCGAACACTTCATCCTTGTCGAATTTCCCCGTGCTCAGGTAGTCTCGTGCCAAAGGTCCCAACTCGATTTTATCCGAAGACGACGTGCTACCAATAGTTCGACGTCGTGCCGGTGCATCCTTCAGCTCGAACGGCGTCGAAGGAATGCTCGAAATAGGCGTGGGTACAGCGTAACTTTTAGCTGCGAGCGGTACGAGTTCGTTGATCAAATTTTTATTTTGTTCCGTGACACTTTTAATTTCTTTACCTAGACCGCTGATGGCATCGATCACAGGTTGATCCTGACGTTTCTTCTCTTCGTAGAATCCGCGATTCTCGGATTTCCAACCTTTGAAGCGTTTCGCGAGGTAATCGCGAAGCTTGAGATTTTCGTCTTCGATTTTTCGTTTCGTCATAACGTTTATTTATATACGTCGTTTCTCACAACGTTGCAACGTTTAGAAAGTCGTTGATTTTGTTTCTGTATTTTCCGTCGTTGGGTTTCCTCGTCATGTCGATCGTCGCGAATCCGAAATCGTCACCGTTCCAGCAAGTAGAGCAGCAGCGTTCCGAAAATTGATTGTAGTTCATGTCTCCGCCTACGTAGTCATCGTACGCGTGCTTGAGGTTGGTGTGATCTTGACGAAACAAACATATGAAATTAGAGTTGTCGCGCACTAACTGTTTTGGAATTTTGGAAAACGTTTGAGCTAGGTAAAAACAATCCATTCCTTTGTGACGACCTTGCGTGAAAAAGTTGCGAATTTCATTTTGATTTTCCAGGATGGCGTCGTCGAACACAACAACTGAATTTTCACGACAATCGTCGAGTGGTTTTATTTCCGAGGCGAACGTTGCAATGTCCAGACCATCGTACAGTTTCATCAGTTGCTGGTATTTGGATTGCTCCAAACTTTTCGAGAACACGTACAGGTGCCTGTTCTTCCAATCTAACCAATTCGGTGCGAGGAGAAAATTGTCCACGAGCAGTGTCGTTTTCCCACACCTTGAAGGACCTACGATCAGACAGCGGATGCTGTCGGGAAGCAACTCACCGTTCTTTTTTTTTTTTTTCTTGTTTGACTTTCCGGATCCGGTAGACGCTTCACCACGTTCCACGTACTCACAAGATCACTTCGTCGGCGTCGATCCAACTCTTTTCCGGAAGTCCCAGCCATTTGACAAACAGTTTGTCACCTTTCCTACGCAATACTTTCTCGATGAGGTACGTGTCGGGGTGTTTCGTTTTAGAGAGTTCCTCTTCGTAAAATCTTCCTTTCAAAATCTCGCCGCTACTATCTTTTATTATATACGTGTGTCGGTTTCCGGGTAAAACTCGAACCACCGTAAAGAGTTCCGTGCTCCAATTTTTTGTGAATCCCTTCTCGAAGGTGCGTTTGAATTTGCTGATCCTCACCCGGTCTCCAATTTTGTATTTAGTTTTTTTGTCGTGGGTGTGTACTTTGGACAGTAAACTGTAGAAATTAAACGCTGCTCGTCAGATTTCGTAACGTCAGCTGGCTTCATGCCTATCGTTCTGTGTACCGTATCATTATAGGTGTCGACGAGTTCCGGCAGGATGTCGACCCATTTGTAATTTCCCCGAAGCGTGAATCGTTTCCACATGTGTGTTTTCAAGGTTCGATTGAATCTTTCCACGATGCTGGCTTTGATGTGACTAAAAGTCGAATAATGTTGAATCTTGTGTTTTTGAATAAACTTTTGGAATACAGGGTTGTAAAATTCCTTCCCCTTGTCTGTTTGCAGAAACCGTGGTCGTCTGCCACCGCTTTCGCGAAAAATTAATTTGAATGCTTCCGTGACGCATGTTCCCGTTTTGGCTTTCAAAGGTAGAGCCCATGGGAATTTCGAAAACGTGTCTATGACGGCGAGAAGGTACTTGTTGCCCTTGTTCAATTTATGTACGTTTTTCAAATTGCCGCTACTCATCTCCACGAGGTCACTTTGCCAGAGGTCGTCGATGTCCTTGGTTACCACAGCCAAACGTTCGTAGTTACGGCGTGCAGGTTTATGCAATTCTTCGACGATGGCTTGCCTAGACATTTTTTTTAGAGATTACGTTTCAAGAGAAGCACAAGCGTGATGGGATTCAAAGAGGGTGGCACTTCGCTCGTGTTTTGAATGATCAGCTTATCGCCGGCACTCACGTCGAAAACTGTAAGATCTTCGTCTTCGTGTATTTCATATATGTTGCGCGTTTCGTTCCAACGTGCCAGAGGAATGTTTCCTGCTTTCTGGACACCACGATTCGATATCAAAGTCATGGTGGGAACGCTAGCTTTTCTACCGTGAGACCAGTACGAAAAATCGTTTATCTGAATCGTGCCATCGAGGAGAAACTAGTAGTACGGATGATAAGGATGTAACATGTACAGTTTGTTACCTTCGACGAACGTGGAGATTCTCTGTTGATTGGGTACGCTGTTGATTTCGATGGCTTGCAGAGAATGCAGTTTAGCGAATTTAGTGTCGACGCCGAGCAGATTACTGTGAACTTGTCCGAGTTTATTTTCGATGGGCAGCAAATGCTCGACTATGGTATCTGTTACGGCAGAAAACAACGGTTTGATTTTCACTTCCACGTTCAACTGCTTGTAGTTTTCGTTGAGTTCTTGCAACTTGGCACCGAAAGAAGCCAGCGTCGATTCCTGCGTGGATTCCAGCACTCCGACTTGATCTCTGATGTTGACGACGATGTTCTGAAGGTTCTCGACTTGATTCAATTTCGAGCTCTTCTCGGTAAGATCGTTCACGATGCTTCGCATCTCTGTAAACTGCGTGTGAAGATCGGCAACGCTCTGCGAAGTGGGCAGCGTCGACACCCGCGAACTGATTTCGTCTCGAATCTGTTCCACGTTCGCCGTTTCCGTTTCTAGTCGTTTCAGCATTCGAGATATGTTTCTTTTCAAAGCGTGCAATTCTTTGGAGGTGGGGAGATTGGCCACCCTACTCTCGAGATCGCTCAATGAACTTTTGATGTCGCTCGAATCGGATAGTGCCGTCACCGCCGTTTTCAATTTTTCCAAATCTTCGCTCGAAGGCACGCTCGTCCGTAACGATTCCAAGTCACCCTGTATGTTGTCCAGTACGTGATGAAAATGAGCAAGATTGGATTCGACGTTTAAATTTTCTAAATATTCGATTTTATGCTGAACCGTGCTCAACGTGTCTTGAATGCTCGTCAACGCTCTCGCTTCAGCGTGAATATTTTTAATTTCTTCGTTGATCAATTCCAAGGACGCCTGAAGCGTAGCGATGGTGGTTTGAATGTGTTCGAAATCTTGATAGGCCTCCAATTGAATTTTTATGTTCGCGACGCTTTTACCGATGACCTGCAGTTCGTCCGACGATGGTAGGTTCGTCATGGTATCTTCCAAAGTCTGTAACTTGGATTTAATTTCTTCCAACGTGCTGGTGAATTCTTCTTGTAATTTGGAAACGACGACATGCAAGCGTTCTGCGTCTATATTGTTCACCACGGTTTGAAGTTCGGAGAAATTCTTTTCTATTGCGGAAGTTCGTTCTTCGATTTCGAGTTTCAATTTTTCCAAATCTTCATTTTTCGATTGAAATTGCTGTAATTTGGCCAAATCATTTTGAAGCGAATCCACGCTCAACTGTATATTTTGAACGTTGTCGTAAGAAGGTACGTCGACATAATTTTTTATCAGCGTCTTCAGTTCGGAATCGATTTTCAGAATGGGGTCGAGACATTGCGTTTGGAGCGTAGCGATTTCCGACTCTAAACTTTTGTTTAAGGTTTCCTGCAAAGCGATCAAATCGGTCCTCAACTTCTTAACTCGAATGTCCAACATGAGAATCTCTCCTGCGTGGTCTACACGCTTGGTGTTGCCGAAAATGTCGTTAGGCATTTTTGGTTAACGGTTATTTATAATAGGATAGACGATTCGTAATTCTACGAAGAGAGGAATAAGTTTGTCGTAATCTCCGAGGAGTTCCATGTAAAGATAATCTCCTGCAGACACATCGTACGTAATGTTAGAAAGCATCTTGTCGTGCTTAATTCGAAAAATGTTCTTGCCGGTAGAAATTTTGATTTCGCCTGCGTTTTCCGGATTCACGGTGATTTGAAGTTTTCCGTCGATCGGAATTTCGTAGAAATGTAAATTGTTATTAAAAACATAAAACATCTTGCCCACATCGTCATTCAGTTTCGTCCAAATGCTGTTGAGGTGAATGATCAACAGACCGTTGAGTTTAGGTAACACGGAAGGTAAGACTTCATGATCTGGTATGGTTTCCATAATGATCTGTTTTTTGAAACCGAACAAATTCATAGGCATGCTGGTTATTTAAGAATACGGTCAAAGTTTTTTTTGTAATGACAGTCAAAGTGTTTTTTTTGTTTTGTTTTGTTTTTATGAATCTTCTGTTGAAGATGGACATATGTTGCAGGTTTTGCTTTCTGCTAAGCGATAGTGCCCCCACGGCAATGTGTGAATACCACACTCGAGGACGCACCTCTTATCGTCATCAGGATCCAGCGCAATTTTTCTAACTTTGTTTGTGGTCAACACATGGTCGACGCTCTGGATACGCTGTTCTGCTCTTAGAACCGACGACCTGGTCTTGAGGCAATCGACGAAGTCCTCGAATGTGAGATGCTCCCGAACCACCTGTCTGCCGACACCCTTGGCCTTCTTGGTAACGCTGCCCTCGGCTTTGATGGCATAGGCCTTGGCGCGAGGACCTGCAAACTCGAGAATTACATCACCGTCCTTCTCGTCTTTGAGTTTGCCAGGCACCTTCTTGTTGCGGGGCAGGATACCGTACTTGTTTTGCTGGGCATAGCCCGAGGTGTCGAAAAGGTTAACCAAAGATGGAACTGTGGCTATATCCCCGTACGCGTCGTCCGTGCGAACGTGGTACACCAAGCTGTCCGTGTCCGTGTAGAGTAGGCTAATATTGTCGTTATAGTGCTGGCGTAGTTTCCCATAATATATTTGAAACATGTGCAGCTTGCTCAGGTCTAATACTGAGGCGCCAACATAAATTGGCTTGTTGAGTTTCACCTCGCTTTTCCTCATATGCACCAGAGCAAGCTGTTCATTATAAATGGTCCTCGATTTGAATAACGGGTTTGCTACGAGCCTGCGACATTGTGCTTTGTTTGATATTAGCCTCACATCTACACGATTCCGTACATTCTCCATGGTTTTCCCGAACACCGCATTGTTCATAAGCTTGAAGAAATCCTTATCAAGCTCGGACGTGGCTGCGGTGCGGTGTTTGGTGTTGACTTCAATATATGGACGCAACCACATAGAATGCTCGAACTTGAGGATGCGGTGAACTGCATGGACCGCGACCCCTCGCTGCATCAACCACCGGAGATTCTGGTAGTGTAGGACGTAATTCTTCTTGGGCTCGAAATCCATGACGAGCTTCTTCTGGTTGGAATCGGGTGGACACTTGAACTCGGGTGCAGGGGGAAGATCGCTGAACAAATCCTGCAGCTTCTCGGAGAACTCAAGGTCCACCTCGGCGAAGAACCCATGTTCCGAATCGTCGAAGCTTTCGATGTCGAAGTTGGAGGAGTCAGCCCACTCGAAGCCTCTAAAGGGGAGTGGCTGCATCATGGAGTGCCCGTAGAGGTTATTGACGTCCGTGTACATGATGTAGCTGGACGGTTGTGAGGGGTCGTAGCCGGTGGCCATGTGGTGATTGTTGGCGTGCGAGTGTCGCTGCGACACCTGGACCATTCCACCCCGCACAGCACGTTCCACAAACAGCACCATGTTCACGTCCGAAAGAAGCTCCAGCTCGATCTTCGTCACCAGAAACATGGCTGACCACGCCAGTCCGGGGAGACTGTAGAAGTAGGCAGGGTCCAGCTGGTAGATCTTTATTGCGGTCGCACGGAACGTCTGGAACACGTCGGCGAGGAGCGTCACATCAAGTCTGAGGTAGGCGTCGTGGTAGTCCCCGAGAGTTCGACAGCCCAGCTCGCGCCACATGGACTGGGCGAGGTGATATTCTCCGTCGGTGATGTTCGAGCCGCGTAGCTGACTGTAGAAGTTTGCTCGAGGAGGTAGCGACGTCTCTGCGAACTTGGAAGGGTCTGTGATGTATTCGTAGGGATAGACCCCCTTACGCTTGAAGAGGCCGGCGTCCAAGTTCGGAAATTTTCTGGAGGTGATGAGCATTTGCTCGTCGCTAAGCTTCCCTGCGAGAGCATCGAGGCTTGCTGGGAGGAAACTCAGGGAGTCGAGGAAGCGAAGCTCGACGGTAGAGCATAATTCTGGGATCGACACTCGTTTGCTCACACTGATGTAACGCTCCTCGTTCTGCGCCAGGACGCTGATTCCCTCGTTGTCGTACCCAAGATGCTTGACGAGGTGGTGGAAGTCGTATCCCGAGCCATTATGAAAAAACACAGGGATGAAGCGCGGGTCCCGGGCCATGAGGTTGCATCCGTTGCACCAAGGACCAACATACCTACCGGTAAAGTGATCGTGGTGTTGGACTTTACGGTTGTTGGCGGTGTACTCCTTGACGCAGACAGAGCAAGCGATGGCCTCGTCGTGTCTACGTTGATCGTCGGGGGACAGTGGGAGCATAGACTTGGGGGCCAACAGTACCTTCCCTATCTCGTTGGCTTCGACAACCATCCTCTCGAGGAAGTGTTTGGCTGCGTCGGGACCACGGTACACGTAGGGCTCGGGGGCAATGTGCTGGTCTCGTCGCACCACAACGTATGCATAACTCGAAGCCTCGTGGAGTTGGTAAGAGGTGGTGGAAGAAACTTCAGGGTCAGGATCGCAAGTGGACAGGGGTTTGAGGAAGGCTTCGAAATCCGCGATGATGATAGCGGGGTGCTCCACCATGGCACCGTGCATGCGGAAACGCTCCACGGTGCCAGGTTCGGGCAAGACTGCCACACCCGGCTCGTTGTTACTACAGTAGAACTTGTGGCGAGCGAGCTTCTCGGCAGCGATGTTGGGGCCTCTGATGTGCTGATAATCCTGCTGTTTTTGATTGTCAAAAGTGAACAGACACCTTCGACAAACTTCTATGCTACTATGATGCTTGCTTTTTTGGCTCGACACCAACCGGGAGAGGGAACGGATAAGGGTGTAGTGGTGATGGGTCTCGTCCTTGATAAGTAGGAGATGGATTTCTCGAGCATCATTGTTGTTTACGTCACTCACCCTGATGGGGTACACCGCATTTTCGTCAGTGAGGCCATAAACGTTGATGGCCAACCGAGGGTTGTGTGTACGGGCCTCAAACTTTCGAATATCCGAAAGCGCCACCGGGTAGTCGATTCCAACCATCGCAACTTCCAGCTCTGCCTCGTAGGGTAGGTAGTGGTTAACCCGGTGTGGTTGGTTTTTTGGCTCAACTGGGTGCAACGCTGCCAGAACACACCATACGAAGCACTTGGCGTCACTGTTTTGAATGTTCAGGACAGGCTTTTTTGCCGCAATAGTAGGTGGTAAGAGGGCATAGCTGGAGGCGGAGAGAGGCACGAACTTGCAAAGTTTGACGCACAGTTCGTGAGGCTCGCCGCACAGCGAACCCCCCGAGCCCTTAGCTTGATGTTCCTCTAGTTTGGTCACCAGCTCCTCAGCAAACTTGTTGTAGATAACCTCGAGGTTGTCGACATCCGCCAGATGCAGCGTCTTCGCCTTGGTGTTGTGGCAGAAGCTGTAAATTTCATCAGACGGCTTCTTGTACTGGCAACGTAGCGATGCGTAGAATTTGGTGGAGTGCGTTGCCGCATCACCGAGGATGGAAATAATTTCGGCTTGCACGTTCTCCAAAAAGCTACGCACGTCGCATAAGCCCTCCGAAGTGAGGACAAAGTCCTCTAACAAACGCTCGAAAGCAGACTGGTTCGCTTTCATCGCAGGCTTGACGCGTTTGGCGGATGGTGGCGAGTCGGCTTCCGCTTTCCTCTTGGTCGAGCTGGTCGACGGTTGTGGAACAGGTGCTCCGACGACAATTTTGCATGATGTTATATGCCTCTTTAAATTATTAATAGTAATATGTATACCGCACCTGGGACATGATTTTTTAGCGGTTACACGCTTACCAGGTGCGCAGGTACGACAATGTCTTGCAAAATTTTGGCTTGATATGGTTATCTTGCACACAGGGCAACTTTTCTCAGATTGCATCTTGTTGAAAATATTTGTGGGTATGTTATTATATATATATAGTGGAGTGCCACAAAATAAATACTGTGCAATAATTCACAATAGTGTTGGGTTTGATGGGAGTGTGTTATTTATGCTACTTCTTGCTTCTTAATGAATCCTGTAAATAATTGAAAAAAATAATTAAGCTTGTGTATAGAAAACACAAAAATATTATGTGTGCATAATTCTACCAAACAATCTTTTTTTCTAACCCTCAGCCCTCTTGGCGTATGAAGTATAAATCATAATTTCAGAAAACATAGTTATTTTCCGCTCGCCATTTTAAAAATCAAACCATAAGCATTATTTATGTTTATAGTATTCGTCGAGCGATAGCAGATAGAGCAAGAATTGTTTTCCTACAACCCATAGTTGATGAATTACAAAACATCTTAGAAATTACATCTTGAAATTTTAATCCAAAATAACTCGAAAACAGCAGGCAGTAGTCATCATCCCTCCAATAAGTTGTAGAGTACTTCTAATTTTGTATCGAATGCTATTAAAATTTTCGAATTAGGGCAAAAACTAAGCCTGCAAATCAAGTTTCTCAAAAAAATAAAAAATTGTCTGTATTTCCGAAACTTCGAGGGGGTGGAATCGATTTTATTTGCTAGTCGAATAGTTCTCGTCGAATCCTATCCAACAAACCTAAAATCATCATCCTAGCTCAATTAGGAGACGAGAAAATCAATAACACGTGAAACTCTACAGAGGTGCGGTTGTAGATAACCGCAGCCGTTAGAAAACCTTTACTTTTTGGCTGGGCACCACGCACCCTGGCGAGGTTATAGGGGCCAGGTATCCTAAAAAACAACAATTATTATTTTGTTTGTTTGTTTGTGTTACAATACATACGCGCGCGCGCGCGTGTGGCACATCGTTCCCCCGAGAGAGGTTTACAAAAGTCACGATATATAAACATTGGCCTCTCTTTTTTTTTTTTTTTGGGACTTGGAAAAAATTTACAATAAGAGGACATCGCTCACCACTGTTGCCAGCCATAAATCTCTCTCTCTCTCTTTTCATCTTACAGCAAAATTGGCATCTCTATTTTTTTTTAGTTGTAAGTAAATTGCCAACACACTGTAGTTAATAATGCTACATATTATACGCACACACGCACACACATACTATATTACCATCCACCCATCTCTCTCTCTCTTTTACGGCAGTGCCGACTCTCCTTGTTTAGTATATGTAGGTTGGCAAAAATTGCTTTATGCACTGTAAAGCAAACCTCAAGCAAAGTTGCCAGCTCCTTGCTTTAGGTTAGGTTAGACAAAAAAAGCTGTAGGTAGGCTGTCGGCAGCAGTCGGTTGTTTAACTCTTCCCTCTCTCTCTCTCCTCTCTTTTTTTTGTAAAAAGCCATGGCAAAAGTACCAGTAGGTTGGCAACCTTGCTTTATGCACTGTAAGGCAAGCCTCAAGCAAGGTTGCCAGCTCCTTGCTTTAGGTTAGGTTAGACCTGGTTAGGTTAGGTTAGGTTAGGTTAGGTTAGGTGGGTTAGGTTAGGTTAGGTTAGGTTAGGGTGGGTTAGGTTAGGTTAGGTTAGGTTAGGGTGGGTTAGGTTAGGTTAGGTTAGGTTAGGTTAGGGTGGGTTAGGTTAGGGTGGGTTAGGTTAGGTTAGGTTAGGTTAGGGTGGGTTAGGTTAGGTTAGGGTGGGTGTTGGCAGCTGTCGGTTGTTTAACTCTTCCCTCTCTCTCTCTCCTCTCTTTTTTTTGTAAAAAGCCATGGCAAAAGTACCAGTAGGTTGGCAACCTTGCTTTATGCACTGTAAGGCAAGCCTCAAGCAAGGTTGCCAGCTCCTTGCTTTAGGTTAGGTTAGGTTAGGTTAGGTTAGAGTAGGTTAGGTTAGAGTAGGTTAGGTTAGAGTAGGTTAGGTTAGGTTAGGTTAGAGTAGGTTAGGTTAGGTTAGGTTAGGTTAGGTTAGGTTAGGTTAGAGTAGGTTAGGTTAGGTTAGGTTAGGTTAGGTTAGAGTAGGTTAGGGTGGGTGTTGGCAGCTGTTGGTTGTTTAACTCTTCTCTCTCTCTCTCCTCTCTCTTTTTTGTAAAAAGCCATGGCAAAAATACCAGTGCTTTATGCACTGTAAGGCAAGTCTTAAGTAAAATTGCCAGCTTCTTGCTTTAGGTTAGGTTAGACCAAGAAAAAAAAAGCTGTAGATGGGCTGTCGGTTGTTTAACTCTTCCCTCTCTCTCTCCTCTTTTTTTTTGTAAAAAGCTATGGCAAAAATACCAGTAGGTTGGCAACTTTGCTTTATGCACTGTAAAGCAAGCCTCAAGCAAGGTTGCCAGCTCCTTGCTTTAGGTTACGTTAGACAAAAACACCTTGGTGATTTTTTTCGAGTAAGATGTTGGCAACGCTGCGTCCGAAAATAGGGGGGGTTATTGCCTTACAAGAGCAAACCATCAAGGCAAGCCCCACCGAGCTTTACTTTCGGGTGTAGTGTTCGCAACACTGCGAGAAAAAGGTTGCCAGCTCCTTGCTTTAGGTTAGGTTAGACCAAAAACCTTGGTGATTTTTTCGAGTGAGGAGCTGGCAACACTGCGAGAAAAAGGTTGCCAGCTCCTTGCTTTAGGTTAGGTTAGACCAAAAACCTTGGTGATTTTTTCGAGTGAGGAGCTGGCAACACTGCGCCATCAAGTGAAGATCATGCCTTACGACAAAAATCCATTAAGGCAAGCTCCTCACTTCAGCTCCTCACTTGATGTTGGTGAATTCCCTAATCTGCACTACTTTTAATAACGATGATAATTTAGCGAGTAGAATTTAATGATCAATTGTCTGAAAAGCTTTTCTAAAGTATAGAAGTACCAGAATCGTAAGTGGTTTTTGTCCATGGGTGGCCTCATGTCATCGGTTACATTGATAAAAGCCGTGCAAGTGCTGTGGTTGCTTCGAAAGCCAGACTGAAAAGGATCTATTAAATTATTTCGCGTTAGAAAGTCCCTGGTTTGATCGCTAACGAGATGCTCTAGGGCTATAGACAAGGCTGGGAGGATGCTGATTGGTCGGTAATCGTTCACGTTTATTATGTTGCTTGTTTTAGGTATAGGGCGTACCAAGGCGAGTTTCTAAGACGAGGGAAATGCACCGGTAATTAAAGAATAATTAAAAATACGAGTGATAGGAGCACGTACGTGGTAGAGAATTGTTTTAATCACGAGGATAGAAATTTACTCTACTCCTGCGGCCGATGACTTTATTTTCTGTAACGATTTTCTGACTTGTTCTGGCGAAAAATAAGAAAAACACAATTTTGGAACAGTTGTGGAACATGTTTCAATGTTATGATACGTTTCGTTTTTCACATTATCATGGACGATCGGAAGATCACAAAACTGATTGTTCAGTACTTCCGGTGGAAATTTATTAATGGATTCCTAGTTTCTCCGCTTCCAAACTCCCAGTATTTTCAATTTTTTCCAGAGGATGGCAGGTTTGCTTTCGTATGTTAGTAGTTCAGACGTGAATCAGCGCTTTGATTTTCGTACTTCCTGGGTGCAACGGTTCCTCACGATTCTGTAATTTTCAAAGGTGGATGTGTTATGATCACCGACCTTGATCACCTTCCTATATTTGGTGTACGCTTTGTCACGCATCGCCTAAAGCCGGTGCAACTCGTACGTCAGCCAGGAGGCAGGGGGACGCGAAATTCGCTTATTCCTGACTGGAGCAAGTTTATCGTACAATTGGTGGATAAAAGTATTTAACAATAAAACTTCCTCATCCACTGTAGGCAACATACTGATTAAATGCCATGGTACAAGGACAGTGTCTTCATTTATGCGGGCTTCGATAATGTTTTTGAAGTCTCTATATGAAACTTGTTTTGCTTTATATTTTGGAACGCGAAGATAATAGGACACGTAAATTTAATCGTGGTAGGAAATTCCAGGCACTGGTATTTGGCCATGGCGCATTACACGATTTTCGTCAGAATCCAAGATGACGTCAAGTCATGAGTCGGAAGTGGCCGTGTGGTGGGTTGGATTTAAATGGCATATGGAAAGATTTAAAGCAGAGAACGAATCACGGAATTCTATAATCTTTTATTTTTTTCTGCATACGTCGGTATTCATATCTCTCACAGCGATCGTGTGTGAATATTTTGGTAGAAAGTTTGCAACGTTGTTCTCGAAGTTATCAAGGCGAGTGCAAAGTGGACGATAGACTACCGCCAAGAGGAATTTTTGTTGGCAGATACTGATTTCCAGAATTATATATTCCGATGAACCTTCATAGGCATCGGGCGACTTTGAGAAAATTTTGGCAGGGATGTCCTGGCGCAAATAAATTGCCACTCCCCCTCCCCCCTTTCCGATTCTGTCTTTCCTAAATAAACGAAATACCGGAAGATGTACAAGATCGTCCCAAAGATCTCCTTCAACCATGTTTCCGAGACCAGTAAGGCATGCACGTCTTTGTCTATTTCAATTATATTTTCTTCTTCTTGGAAATGAGCGAGAATACTTTGCGCGTTGATATGAATTCCGTTAAAGCTGCCGGGTGTAAGACTCAGATGAGGCTCAGAATATGGATAAACCGTTTCCGTTTGTAGCGCTGCAGTTGAGTAGGAAAGGCCATTGTTGCTGTTTGTTGGAGAGGTACAAATGTTGCTAAGTTGGTTGAAAAAGTTAGACGTCGGCGTTGCCGGATTTACAGTACACAAATCGTCTCTATCAGCCATAATATTGCTTACGGTTTTTAGAAGAGATGACAAATGGATGTAATGCACACATTTTAAACAAGATTAAATATATAATTAGTTTAAAAAAGATTTGACACCATAAAAGTAGCGTTGATGAATGGCAGGTGCAGTGAACAGAGAAATAATAATACACTTCCACAAGATTTAAATTTAAAGACACTCACATGCACAAAGATGATAAATTCTTACGCAAAGACAAAATAGTTTCACGAGCTTGGGCACAATAAAAACACACAACACACACAAGGTTGTATTGTTTAAAAATACATTCATGAATCCTTATTGCAAAATTTACGTCTCCTCCCGCATTTATTTCATGTTGTCAAGTACCGCCAGTGTTGTGACGGATACTTTTCGGCCAGTCGGTAAGAGGATGATAATTCTTCCATCTTGGGTAAACAAGTTCCGTTGGCCGTGGCGGTCTTTTGCCCTCCGCAACACATCTTGTCGCATGGACGTCAGAGATTCAGTGATGAGGAGCTTCGTCCCTTTCAGAGATTTCTCCTAACCTCGTCCCTGGTGCGGTAGCTGGTCAGACGAAAGATGATGGACCTCCTTCCTTCACGGACGGCATCGGCGGTGGATCTTCTTTGAGGGCCAAGGTGGTGAGATCTTTCGATGTGCTCCAGAGTGATGTGTTGAAGGTTTTGATTCTTGTGGAGAACGTCAAGTACCAGGGAGTCTGTATATTCGTTCGATATTTCAGGAAAGCCATGCAGGAGGAGGCAGTTTCTCTGAGAGTACATTTTGAGGTCGTCGATTCTGATGGCATTTTCTGCTGTTTCCTTCCTTAAAATCTGCAGGTCGCTCTTCACAACTTTGAATGTATCTTCAACCTCCTACTTGAATTTCTTGAACGAAGCGCAGAGATCTTGCAACGGTGTAACGGCGCTGCTGTCCACTATGTTAGGGGCTGGCTGCTGTTCGACGATCTCTTTCAGGCGCCTCTCGAAGTCCCGTAGCCTCGACTCCACACCGTCTACCCGAATTGAGACTGTAACAATCAGTTTGGAAATAATAGAAGACCTGAATGTAATTTCCGAAATTACCAAGGAACCAGAACATTTTCGAAAAATATGTTTTATTGGCGTAATGTTAACTATCAAAGTCCAGTAAATTATACTAACGAACAGATTAGTAGTTTTACGTTTTCTTACAAACCTTTCTTCATCTAGTGTATGTCCAATGTGTGCAAGACCAAATTAAAACAGTCAAACTAGAGACAAAAATTATCAAGGATGGACTATGACTAATTCTTTCAACGTAAACACTTCTAATTTTGACACTAGGGAAACTGCACTTAAGCAGTTTCATAAGTCTGCATCGGATCTAAAACTAAATGATTTGCGCAGGTGATCTTCGACTTTTAAACATTTGTGGTACAAAGTTTAAGAGTTTATAAGTTTTAGAAATTTCGTATACTATATTATTGTTATATTCTTAAAGAACTGTTATACTGTTAAGCAAGCTTTTTTTACGATTGAAATGTTCAATTTTGCTGAAGGAAAACTTTTTATTTATTTATTTATGTATTCAAAGTTTCAGATACAGCACTTTTAAGGCCATTTTACACTGAAAACTCTAACAAATAACAAGAACAAGTCAAGATGGTTTAAGGTAAAAACAAGAAAAGTTAAATATAAACATAAGGCATAAACAAGGAAACAAACAAAGATTTACATATTCATTTTGGGAAGATCGGAAAATGCTTTCAGGGGCAAAAATGTTTATGTTTGTGGGTAGTTTATTGTAGAACTGGGGCAGCCTGTGGAATAGAGCACGCTGTATAAGGGAAAGCCTAGCTGTGAAGGTGTGGAACAATTCAGTGTTTCGGGTCGATCGAGAGGGAACTCTGAAGTTGAATTCTGTAAGAAGAAATTCATATATTAATTTCCCATTGATGATTTTATAGAAAAAAATCATATCGGCCATATCGCGTCGGGTCTGCAGTAACTGAATGTTCAAAGTAGTCAGGATGTCAGGTTTCTGAAGATGCCGCAAAGAAGGAATTGTATGACGAACAATGGCGGTTAAGAAGCTGAGGACGGAATCCATGCTAGAAAGATTTGTATTGGAAGCCATGGCCCAGACTGGAGAACAGTATTCGAGAATCGGAGAAATGAATGACTTGAAAAACAGGGTAAGAGAAGTTGGAGTATCAATTTCAGTGAATCTGTATGGGGAGGCCTAAGAGGCGCATTGCACTTTTAGTTGTAGCTGCAATGTGTTCCTTACAGTTCAGTTTTTCATCTATGATAACACCTAGATCTTTTTGGGTCGCAACTGTAGTAATATAATTGTTTTCAAGAACATAATGAGAATGTATTTTGTTCTTTTTTAAAGAGACTGTGAGGGAGGAACATTTCTGTGGGTTAAGTTGTAGATTCCACTGCTTACACCATGTGACAAGTTCGGAAAGAGCATTCTGTAGAATCACAGCATCTTGCGTGGTTGAGATTTCTTTGAAAAGTTTAGAGTCGTCAGTAAACATGAGTCCATTGACAGGAAGTGAGGAAAGTCTTTGAGGGAGATCGTCCATGTATAGCATGAACAAGAGAGGGCCCAAGACGCTCCCTTGTGGTACCCCAGACAGGACAGGAAGAAAATCAGAAGAGGCGCCTGAAAGGGTCACACGCTGTGTGCGTGAGTGTAGATAATCCTGGATTAAGGAGATAAATTTGCCATGTATGTTAAATCTAGTTCGTAATTTGTGAATATGAAGAGCATGGTTTATTTTGTCAAAGGCTTTTGAAATATCCAAGTATATCACATCTAGCTGGGAAATTTGGGAAATAGCCCTACTGGCATGTGAAAGGAGAACTGAAAGATTAGTCAAGCAAGAGCTACCTGGAAGAAACCCATGTTGGACAGTACTGACATTTATGTTCGATTTATGTACGATTTCTGTTTCCTTCACAGTCTTTGCAATGTGATCTTTTTTACAATATTATGTATGGTTGAATTAACAAAAACATTTGAAGTTTATAATGATGAATAAATGCATAATATTGTAATTATATTATCTTATACGAATACAAAGGTAAAAGTATTGAAGGCACTGAGTCTGTTAGAATGATTATCGCCCATAGCTGAACAGGAATACTTTATAAGAGATTGAAAAACAAAAGTCACAGATTTATACTATAGTCGAGTATAATAACTACAGGGTGTCCCACGAACGGCGCAACTGGGAATTAAGAGTGGCGTTACTTTGTAACCGAAACCTGTACATACATAAGTCATACACCAAATGTTAGCCCTGTCCAAGTAGATATTTTTAAACATAGAAACAACAAACTGGGTGCCGTGCTGTTCATGCAGTGTTGCCAAAGGTAAGTGAAAGTGTAAATTTATTTTTCCACAAAGCATGGAAAATTACATGTCAAACATTCGTACGGAAATTTGGACGTCAATTTCCACCTTGGGTAGGTGGACTATTTCGCCATCTATAGTTCAGAGAAGAAAACCGATCGTTTTCGCGTACAGCAAATCCTGAAATGCCTCGTAAAGGCGTACCGGTCCAAATGGGTGTTTTAAAACAATTATGAGGTACAGTGGCAACACTGTTGATGTTTGAAGGCAACAAAAGATGTGTTTAGTGATGGTCTATGACATGGAAATACTGGAAACAGGAAAGAAAGAAAATGAAAATTATTGTGAAAAAAGTGTTACTTACCTACTCCTGGCAACCATGCAATGCGCGTAACAGGAAGTGTAGCTATACAAAAGATGTTGAAAATGAGAACCATTTTCCCTGAGACATTCATCAACACGTTTTATCATGTTGGAAGCAACTTTATGCAAGGTTTATATTGTTAATGGCGGTGCAAATGTTTATTTTTAGATCATCAAGTGTTCTTGGGTTATTAATGTAAACTGTGTGTTTCAAATAACCAAACAGAAAAAAATATGGAGACGTCAGATACGGGGAGCTACTGGGCCATAAGTTTTTGCTTATAATGTGATCGCCAAAAAACGCTGCCAACATGTCTAAAGTTTCATTAGACGTGTGACATGTTGCGGAGTCTTGTTGAAACCAACAATCACGTTCATCACGTTCCAACAGAGAAATGAACTGTGTGATAAGGTCACGATAAACTATTCCTTCAACTGTTGTGTTGAAAAAGAATGGACCGATTATTTTTCTCCGCGAAATCGCGCACCACACACCGATTTGGATTTGGATTTGATTTAGTTTATTTTACTTGGCGTTTTGTGCCTCTTGGCTAATTTGCGAAGATGGGGATGAGTGATAAAATGATGAAATTGATAAAAGGACATTCACAAACAACCAAGCCCGACCGGGATTCGAACCCGGGACCCTTGGCGTCGCAGCGCGATGTGCTAACCACTTTTTTTTATTATTATTTCCTTTACTATTTACATCTGATTATAACAAACTTTTCATGATTACTATACAGGTTTTACAAACTAGGATATATTACATTTAGAAAATTTGCATAGACATTGTTATTTTTGTTTGCCGAAATATTTTGAAATGTGTGCCTTAAATAATGCACAAATTGTTCATGAAAGTCAAGTTGCTGATAAGTAGCGGCAAACCAAGCATATTGCCCCAGTAACCACAATACACTGTTCTGTTTCTTGTGAGGGAAATAATTAAAATTGGGAAACAGAAGATGATCAATTGTAATATTCTTCTCATTGGTTCGACACTAAACTATCAGGCACGTTACATATTAAACATAATGACGAATCTGCCATGTGCAGATCATAGAGTTTCACTCGAGTCAGCAGTATTTGATGCACTATAACGAACCACGCCGATCGTATTCTTGTTGGGAGGTGCCTCGCGTGTATATTTTTCCACACCACAGGCCAACGAACTTCCGGGTGTCTTGCAACTATCTTAACAGCCTGTTGAGACGCTACACGCATTCTTCTGTACATTTGCGACACTACTGGAACAGGCAGGGTAGGAGTTTGTAACAAGCCATAGCAGATCTCTACTAAGGTATCACGGAGGTACCTAAGGTTGGGGGGAATTGAGGTCACGTTTATGGGAAACTCCAACGGTATACGAGCCAAGCAGTATCGAAGGACGTAACTGGTAATGCTATCCGACCTCTGAATCATCGTCTCGATGTCCGCTTGAATGCGGAGCGCCTGGCTCTTATGTTGCACGTGTGCAAGATTCAAGCCTCCTCCTGTATTATGTAAACACAAGGTCTCGTGCTTAACTCGTAACAACTGCCCATTCCACACAAACCAGTTCACCGCACTTTTCAGTTTTGCTACATCTAGCATACGCATTGGAATTATTTTTGCTACAAACCAGACTTTCGACAGTGCATATACATTGACAAACGTGACACGTGCTTGCAAACTAAGAGTTCGAAACTTATTAATTTGCAACACTGATTTAACGCTCCCAATCACTCTATCATAATTTACGTGTATCATTTGTTGCAGAGAAGGCGTAAAGACTACCCCAAGAATGTTTAAGGTTTTAACAACAGGGAAGTGTTGTACAGGTGTGTTGGATGGGTCGGTATTTAAATACATCAGACAAGATTTTTTTACATTAATGTGGAGGCCTGAATGCACGCCAAATACCGACGTTAATTTATGAACCATATCGACAACCACAGGTGACTGAACTAAGATGCTGACATCGTCCGCATAAGCTAACACTTTTAGAGACTTGGACAGTATAGTAATGCCTTTTAGCTGTGCTTCCAAAGAAGTAAGCAGGGGACTTAGGGAAATACAGAACGCTAGCATTGATAGGGGATCTCCCTGTCGGACACCTGTCATTATGCGAAGCGATTTTGTCAAAAAACCATTAATCTGTATTCGCGATTCAGCATTGTGATGAAGCCCCTGCAACGCTGCGAGAAATGTCCCGCGTATTCCAAGTTTTTGGAAAACATGAAACATATAGTTATGGGTCAGAGAGTCAAAAGCACGTTCGAAATCCAGAGCTAAAATCGCTTCATCTTGTGAACTTTTTGTATTGTGATGATTAGTAACTACCTCACGCAGCGTTTGCAGCACGGCATAAATGTTTTTGTTTCCACCATATACATATTGCATATCACCAACCAAGTTGGTGGAGTATGGCATTAAACGTGCAAGCATACATCGTGAGAAAATTTTATAGTCTGCGCACAAAAGAGTAATGGGGCGATAATGAGTAATTTCTGTCGGCTTTGCGCATTTCGGTACTAATACTATAATTCCGGTGTGGGAAGTTTTACCCATTTTCTGTTGCTGAAAGATAGCATTGACCCACTCAGTTAAGGTCTGTCCCATTAGCGTCCAAAAGGTTTGAAATAAACTTGTAGGAAGCCCATCAACACCAGGGGCGGAGAATGGCTTCGCCGCTTTCACCGCTTTATACACTTCTTCGATTGTGAAATCCGCGTCCAACTTAGTTCTTTCTTCATCTGAGAGTACCTCCGACACGGCATCCACCACTGTACCATAATTTGAGTTGTCCGAGTGCTTCTGCGAAAACATCAAACTAAAGTGCTCATATATTTTACCTTGTATATCCTTAGGTGCTGTGATTTTACTACCCGCACCATCTGAGAGTTCAGTGATGATTTTTCGTTGTGCATTATGTCGTTCTTGAATCACGTGACTAATCGAGACAGCTTCTTCATGGTCCACCTGAGGAAGTCTACTTCGAATTTTAGCACCCATACGTTTGTGCGCTGTCATGCGTAAGAGAATAGCCTGTACACGTTTTATATCAGTGTTGACCGGTCTCCCTGCCGATGCTTCGTCTATTAATTCGCGCAAAACCCGATAATAAAACTGACATTTATTATTCCAATCACGAGACCTCTCTTTACAGTATGCTAAACAGAATCGTTTAATTGCCGGTTTTAAGAACTCGTCCCACCAACGAAGGATGTCAGTATGTCTAAGGCGGTGCGCCTCCCAAAGACTCCATTGCTCATGAAATGCTCGTTTGAAATCGTCATCAGAAAAGATTGACGTATTCAATTTCCAATACCCATATCCCCGAGGCACTAAGGGAAGATCAATGTTAATTGCCATTACCACTACCAGATGGTCCGAAAAACATGTAGGTGTGAGGTAAATCGATGTTACTTTCTGACGCAGTAACGGGGTAACATAGAACCGGTCCAAACGGGACGCACAATTGTCTCTAATGTATGTATATCCCCTCTTACCGAAATGTTTATCTGTCCAAACGTCTCCAAATTTAAAACCCGACACCAATTTTTGAAGAGAATGTGTGTGTAAAAACCAGGACGTTGATCTTGTGGTCGCAATACGCAATTAAAGTCCCCGCCACATATGATATGTTCCTTTGCACCCTGCAATTCAGCCGCCACGTCTGTCGCAAAAAAAAATATTTCTCTGTTGTCTCTGTTGAGTACCTGACGGGGCATATATATTGCAAATCCAAACATTTGCCACTTTCGCACATATAATTCGTCCGTTTGGATGACAAGAAACATTTGTGATCGGCACAGTATTTCTCGCTAGAATAGCCGTCCCCGTTGCCTGACAATTTGCATTGTTATAGACTACTATTGATGGGGGTAAGTCAAAATTGGTCACTTGTACCTCCTGGAGGAAGGCTATATCGAGAGACGACTGGATGAAAAAGTCATCCAGCGCCTCTGGTTTATTACGGTTTTGCAATTTATTAATGTTAATCGTGGCTATTCTGAGTGAGGTAAACATAGCTAAGTGGGTATTCCTAAACCTGACCAGGGACGCTTTAGCCCCCTTACTGGCAAGAAGCGCGTTGTATACATTATACCAAACATTAACACAAAAAAACAGTAACACTATCACACGCATCATTAATTTTCATGAAGAATTATCTTTTCACTAGCACTAACACTAGCACCTAGATTATTAACACTTTAGGACCGGGTAATTAGCACTGGGGAGGAGGAGAGGGGGCGTTGGTCATCAATCTTCTTGGTCGGTGGGTTGATTTCCGCATCCCTTTGAGAACTTTTCTTGCGCTTCTGATTCTTCAGCTGCTTCTGCTGTCCTTCCATGGGTAGCTTCCTTCTGGTGGCATCCTTCAACGGGGCCCTTGAAACAGCAACAGGCTTCACATAACTTGGGACTTCATCTGGAGTCAGCTGGATATCAGAATTGTCATGCACATTCATCTGGTATTCACACTTAATTTGGTGGGCACCCTCTGGTAGATCTTCATGTAGTTCCATTTGTACAGTTTCTTCCCGTTCCACTTCATCAGCCCATAACAGTGAAGTTTCCATGGTTTCGTCCGTCGCGTTGTTCCCCGAAATTGTTACCACTGGAGGGTCGTCTTTCGGTGCTTTCTCAGTTGACGCTGTTGGTACATCACCCTCTGTCTTCTGACTCAATTTCGTTTTGGTGGGTATTGGCAACACTGTGGGTCGAGAGTCCAATTGTGTTTCTTTGACAGTGAGTTGCGTTGGTGGTCGATTGACACGTTGGGCATAGGTGCTGGGTTCCTGGTTGTTCATAGATGTGCCCGCTTGGACTGCGGTTGAACTTTCTACATTAGGATTAGTGCGTCGTCGTCTTTGGGGACACGTGGCTGCTGCGTGTGTCAATTCGTCACAGATCTTGCAAGACGGCTGCTGCCCCTAATATGTGACCCAATATCTCGCACCTTGGATCGTGACGTAAGACGGTATTGACTGCTTCAATACCATCTTCAACACTTTTATGCCCGTGCGGGTACGATAGATATGTTCCTGCGAGTAAGTCTCGTCGTCAATAGACTGTATTTCGCCATATTTTATGAGTACCGCAGATAATGCCTCATCCGTAACTTCCATCGGGATGACATGTAGTCGCACCATTGTTGATATTCTGTCCGCCCATTCCAATCGTACATCATGATCACCATCCTCATCACTAAGCACCAACATTCGTCCACACGTCTGTATTATTTGCTCACCTAACAGGTGTGATACTAGTTTAATGTATACACACTTACGAAAATGGTCAATTTCAATGCTTAGAACCTGGTCTTCGGTGAGAGCCAGCGTTTCACTAATCCAACGGTGTAACCTCACTGACGTGGGTCTCTTTTAGTACTCGAAAAAGACAATTTTAACGTGTTAACACGACGTGTTTCCATTATACAATAGTCCGAATTACTTCGATTTGACCCGTAACTAGTATTCCTTCCTACTCACCAGGACACGGCCGCGTTCGAACCAAGCTGCAAGCGCCACGCGAGACGATGTTGCTCGTACGGCTGCTTCCGCGAGACTATATACTACCACTCGGCCACAGGGTCGGGCCCACCACACACCGATCTTTTGTGGATGAAGTGATTGTTCATGTAACAAATGGGGATTGTTACTTGACCAGTGTCGAGAATTTTGACTGTTGACATATCCATTTAAGTGGGACCATGCTTCATCCGTGAAAAAAAAACCTTATCCAAAATATTCACACCATTGTCTCTAATAAAATTTCCAAACCACTGGCAGTATCTTACACGTGCACCTTTGTCTGCTTCCTTCAGTTCTTGCACAGCCTGTACCTTATATGCACGTAGGTGCAATTGTTTTAACGCTCGGTGAGTTATTGTTTTTGATACACCTGACTGTGCAGCAAGTTTACGAACAGATTTCCTGGGAGATTGTGATATTCTCTGCTCCACATCCTGCAGCACACCTTGTGTCAAAACTGGTGGTTGTCTGTGGTAGGGTTTGTCATTAACTGATCCTGTTTCACGAAATCTGGAAACAAGTCGATATATCGTCAAATTTTCTGGAACACTGTTATTCTTATATTTCTCGCGAAACACAGCTTTTACACTAGCGTACGATTTTGAACAAAAATAATGTTCCACAATGAACACTCTTCCAAAGAGTACTTCATTTCACAGAACAATTCTAATCTTCCCCTACGAACAATCCGAATTGCACGGGTCAAACAGTTCTTAGTACACAACTAACTGATTCTTTTGTTCTCGTTCGGTGGGCGCTCTTGTCGCATTGCATGATTGCCAGGAGTAGGTAAGTAACACTTTTTTCACCATAATTTTCATTTCCTTTTTTTCCTGTTTCCAGTATTTCCATGTCATAGACCATCACTAAACAAACTTTTTGTTGCCTTCATACATCAACAGTGTTGCCACTGTACCTCATAATGTTTTTAAAACACCCATTTGGACCGGTACGCCTTTACGAGGCATTTCAGGATTTGCTGTAGACGAAAACGACCGGTTTTCTTCCCTGAACTATAGATGGCGAAATAGTCCACCTACCCAAGGTGGAAATTGACGTCCAAATTTCCGTACGAATGTTTGACATGCAATTTTCCATGCTTTGTGAAAAAATAAATTTACACTTTCACTTACCTTTGGCAACAATGCATGAACAGCACTGCACCCAGTTTGTTGTTTGTATGTTTAAAAATATCTACTTGGACAGGGCTAACATTTGGTGTACGACTTATGTATGTACAGGTTTCCGTTACAAAGTAACGCCACTCTTAATTCCCAGTTTCGCCGTTCGTGGGACACCCTGTAGATATAAAATTTCACATTCAAAGGTATAAGAGTCAGGATGTTGTAACGGTATAATTTGTGCTTTTAAGCTGATTCTCCGCAACATACACAATATGTTCAAAACTTGCAGTACCTGAAGTTCTGTGGATGCTAGTTTAGGCAATAGACACGTACCTCTTCAAATTACAACTTAACGCCCATTTCCTTTTAGATATATATAGGTTTATTCATATTATATTTACAGAAGTTAATTCTTGGCCGTTATTCACAAAATTACATTCCGGTGTACCCTGTAACCCCTTCCCGAAGAGAGTGTGTAGACTCGCGTAGCCACTGGCTCCACGAGTAAAAAAAAAATATAACCCTCAGTACCAAAAAAGGTGGTTGAAGGTATGTGTGTTGTGTACCCGGTTTCCCACATGAAATAAACTATTGGAATAATGTGTAAAGAGCAAGTGTGTGTATTAAAAGAAAGAAAGAAAGTTAAAGTAGCCGCGTATTCATATTATCAAGAAAGATTCTTCGTTTCGCCCCATAGAGAAACTACACCTCTTTACCTCGCCGAATTGCACCGAAACATCTGAGCCCGACTGCTCCCTTCCCTTCCTTTTATAGGCCCCGCTAATGACCTAAACCGTTACTGGAAACTTACCGCTCCCCAACGGCCAAGAACCCAAAAGTACAGGAATACATAGCCATACACAATTTATAACATAAAAAAGGATCCAGTAATGATCGCATCATTACAAGGTTAAACTGGCATAATTAATTTAGGTATTGAATACTTAGAATGTGAGTTCTTGTCGTGAGATAGGAAGAGTTAAAAAGAGAATTATTATTTAATGTTAATTGGGTAATAATCCTTTATGTAACGTACCCAGATCTGTGAATGCTCTAGGAGGTAGACTACGTGATAAAGAGTACCTAGGTTCGAAAAAGAATATATTTTAGTTTAACTTTTTGATATGTACTTAGTTTACCTAGAAATATTATGAAGAGAACTCCTCGTGTCAATATGTAGTTGCTATAGAGTGAATGAAAAGTGTCTGACGACTCGCCGTTTTCTTCCCAAAGGAAGGGGAATGTTGTGACTTTACTATCTTACAGAATAAATTTATTTTACTTATTATTATAAAATGTACAATTATAATTATTAAATATTTTAACTTCAAATGTGACTGTTAAAGTTGATATTTTATAAAGTTTGTTTTTTCTTTTCGATAAGTTGTATTAAGTTAATGTCTTTGCCAAATTGTCGTTGTTATGGAAACAGAGATAATAGTCAAGAATTTGATGTAACAGTTGTCAAGTTTTGTGAAAAAATGTCTCTATCAAAAAGTGATTTTCTGCGTTTCAATTTATGCTAATATTCAGGCAATTTAGATATGTAATCTGCCCATAGAAGTTTGGCTTCGCTTTCACGAATTGTTAAAGATATTTTTAATTTAAAAATAGTAAATGAATAATTAATCATCAGTGGCAACAGCAAAAACTATTATAGTGATTACGCATATTTTCTCTTAAGGTACATTGTAAGTATAGGATGGTGTATCTTATGGCAAGTGATAATGTCACATATGTTTCAGTGCCGCACATATCTCCTCGTTAGGAATAAGACGTTTCCAAGGGCCACAGCATTGATCCGTGTGTTTAACATATATTGATTACACAAAGTATTGAAATATATTTATATTCCTTCTGAAGTAGATTTCTCGAGATCCCATAACATTAACTTTGAAAGTGCCACTGAATAAATTTGACTCTTCCACGTGACACGCGCATCGGTTAAAAGATCAAAGTTAAATGCAATTTATAATTTGCACGGCGAGTATTAGAAGCTTAATATTAGACTTATTCAAGTGATATGTGCACAGTTTCTTATTTTCATAGTCGGTTATTAAACTTCCTAGAATACACCTAATATATTTTATTTTAAATTATTCAGTTATATATAGATAGGTTTGTAAGGACTGGATCCACATTTAAAAGTATGATTGTAGCTAGTAGGTATCTTCACTGGATATAAAACATCCTCATGGAAGGAACTATTCTTAAGTGAAACGAAAAAATCAGTTTCTTCATGTATTATTTTTTGTGTGAACAGTGACACAGAGAAAAGTACAAATTGCACACTCCAAAGCAAATACATCAAATCACTTCATTTCATGATTCCGTCTTTAATTTGTAAAAAAAGAACCTTGCTGTACCTCACAAAATAATTAAAAAAATATTTCACAACGTTTTGATGTTGACTAGACTTATTTTAAATTCATACCTAGGTAAATAATGACTTACGTAACAGTTTAGAGTGGGGATCCAGTCATTATTTACAGTGAAACCCAGAACTTCTTGATTATAATGCAATCACTTTACCGCAATACCATATGAAGAAAGCGAGAAAAAAGACGATACTTAACATTGCAGTTTTACTTTATCTCACATGCAATGAGGTCTGTTTGATTCTCGTATGAAGGTCTACCTTTCTTTCGGCATCGCTTTGTCTTGAATTATGCATGTCTTCCTCAGTCTTGTTGGAGTTGGTCGGTCTCTCGAGGTTAAATCCTGGACTCTCATCAAGGAACAAATTAGAGTATGTTTACCAAAATCTCGATCGGCATCTGTCGCGTTCTCGTCAAACGGGATTTTATTTTATTAGTATCGAGAAAGAAGGCGAAGAGAGAATAAAATATGTTAATTTCATGAACTAAGATTGTAAATGCAAACTTTCTATAAAATGACTTCAGTATCAGAAATTTACCCAGTGTTCAAAACTATTCATGTAATGTGACACAGTGGGATCCCATTTCGAATTTCCACACTTTTTGTTTTAAACTACTATCTGGATGCTGTTGTTGTGTGGCACAGTGATATGGATATTGTGTAAACTGAATCACTTTAACTCTATTTTTTTAGTGTGAAAGCGGAAAGCCATTTCCTATCTGTTGCTAACATGTGGACACGCAATCGGACAAACGTAATTTACACACACACACACACATATGGAAACTTTTTCTTAGGTTATGACATTTCATTTTTCTGAATAGGAAAAATGATCATACCAGGGTTTCAACTTACGAACGGAGATTATCTGTTCCTTTCGTATCAATCCCTAAGATTGTATGTTTATTTTATTAAGTCTCTCTGAACGCTTCATGTTGACCAGGGCATTCACTTGTTTTTCTCAGCTGTCTCAAGCCTCTTAGGCATGTTTACAATGCATTGTGTTGTGCCATGCAAGCCTCCTGAGCATTCAGGAAACAGGTAACACTTCTGGGTTTGGTGTCAGCGGTTTGCATGGTAGCAATTATAATAAACACGATTCGGCGATTCGGCATCGAGGAAGAGCTCGATGGCCAGGGAATATAGAGGTGAGACAAGCTGGGAAGTGACTGGACTTTGGGAATTGAGTTGGTAGAGAGAGGAGGTCAGCAAGACAGGAGGTCGATAGTGGAAGCACGCTTTGGTCAACACTTAGAGAGAAGCTTACAGAGGACTTCGCTATTTTCGATTCAGCTCAGAGACTTCAGTTAGACAGGTAATTATCCTACACCCAGCCATGATACAGGTTCAACGGTTCACAAAATCCAACGAGTTGCCATTGTCTTTTCAGTAGTTTAATTCCTTTGTGTTATTTGTACCTTTCGCATGCCAAGCAATAACTCGTCATGTCAATGACGAGTGGTCTCATCAAGAGGATGAATGATGAGTAGTTTACATCACCCCATCGATTAACTGGTTCAGATCCCTTCATTCTATAGAATGACACGTGGTGGAGATTTGCGGGTCTTTTCATTTTTTTTTAGAAATGAAAAGAAAATTTTAACCAGTTTAAATTCAATCCCATCCCAAAATTTTGCTCATTTATTTAGTTTCGTTAGTATGTCCTTGCCAAAATTAATTTTGAAAATACATAGTGCTTAAAGTTTTTTGCATTTATGGGGGGAGAAGAATTTATATATGCCATGATAGATGTTTAGTCTAACATGAGGATGAATTCGATTAAATTTATCGACTTCAAGTTTGGGTCGATAATCAGCGAAATGTAAGAATGCGGAGAAACTGCGCCCTAGCTCCGTCGCGGTTACCCGCGTCGGGCTGGCGCTATGGTATCAGGAGCGTCCGGCAGTCCGCGTGGCGGAAGGTTCGATGTCGGGTTTCAGGCAGCCACATTTTGCCAAAAATGCGGTCGGCCAGGGACGTCTGTGGACGTTTTCCTATCAATCTGCTCCTGCTAGCTCTGTGGTTGACTCACGAACCCGGTACCATGGCTACGACAAATTCCCACCTGGGAAATTTTTACCATCCAGAATTTTAAATAAGGAATAAGGGAAAGGCATTTAGATTTGAAGATTTCTTGCATTGACAGTGATTTTAGAATTTTTTTTACATAATCTTGAATACGAAAATTATTACAACGTTGGTTATGAGGATGCAGAAAGCTACAGTGAACAGTAAACGATTTTACCCTTAACATTTTAATTAATAACGTGGATTACTTGTGGATTTTAAAGTTATTTATGAATGAGGAAAATAAATTAGTGCCACCGAGTCAGAGTCAATCGGCACTATGGTGCATTTTAACGAATTATGGCACAGAGTAAGCTTGTTTGAGTCAATATATTGTTATTATTATTATTATTAATTGAATTTTTTAAAAAAGTTTAATTTAAATTTGGTTTAAAACTGACCGTAACTTGTAAAGGATTTAGAATGCTTGAACTATGACTGCTAAGACTTTTGCAACGAGGATATTACATTTTATACATATATAGTTTTGGGAACGAATAAGGCCCCGAGGACCACTCATTTATATTCTTAATGACTGAAGTCTCCTAGCACCTCATGAAGGGAGCTTAGATTAAGGAGATAGTCAAGTTTATACGAGATAGTCACTTGCCTTACGTTACCTTAACTTACGCATACATTGCCTGAAAATTTTTAATTCATGTTAATATGAAAAGAAACGAAACGCCAATTATATTCCTCGACACGCTGTACAATTATGTCCGCTATTACGCCAAGCGTATATAGTTAGAGTGGCGTACCGTGATTTAGGGTATAAACCGCCCGATTAATTAAAAGTTCTAGTTGAGAAGTAATAGATGTATAATTAGGCTGCAGTGACGAGAGATGTCCGTTCACAGGTAAGCAGTAGTGACGAGAATGAGTCCGTACACAGATATACATATACTTATATGCTTTAAGCAAAGTTAGGCACAGCCAACTTATTTTGAATAACTAGAAGAGAATTAGGAGAGCATCACACGGCGTGGACGTTTCTCACATATTAACGAGATTTTTTTTTGTTAGTATATATTTTTTGACAGTTGAATATTTATCCTTAGCACGTTGTAGCTTCGAATGTTAAAAACTTTAAAATGCAGATTGTTTTAAAATCTTAAATATAAATATTGCAAGTTTGCTCCAAGTTACGGCATTTATTAAAGTGAAACAGGTCTAATATATTAAATCCACTCGCGTGACATAATAATAAGTTATAATAAAATAGCACTAATAATATTAACAATTAAAAGCAGACTTATTATTTAATAATGTGCTTTACGCACAAAAGTTTTTTTTGCAGTATGTAATAATACTAGCTCAGCGAATACATCACTAGAATTTTATAGTTACTCCTCAGAAGAAGGTATATGATTATATTAGCAAAGTTTATTTTTAAGCTCCAGTTATGAGAATATTTATATTATATGAATATGTAGACGTCGACGTCAAGATTTTATTGCGCTCCTATAACAAGTATTTTCCTTCGGATATTGGATCATGACCAAAATCCTGGAAATCCATTCTGCCATCGCAGAATGATTATGAGTAAACCACAACGGTTTTAGTTTAAAGCTTTGCCACAATAATATGCTAAGCATATTTTAGAATGAGTAGAGAGAATTAAAGATTCTTCAAGTTTTAGTGGTGTTAGTATTTTAATGCATTTAAAGATCGCATAAATAATAATTATTATTTTATTTCAGGTAGTCAGGAGTAAATCAGACTCAATTTTTCCTTACCTTGTACCTTAGTACGGTTCAATTAATTTTAAGTATTTAAATATAACGTTAACACCTGAAATTAAAATAAGAGAAGTTTGCAGTAAAATTTAAAATAACATAAGTTAAACAGTGCTAATAAATTTAGAGAATAAATAAATTATATTAAATAAATAAATCACGCAGATAATTTGAGCCTAGAGTTAGAAATAATTAAAAGTTGAGTTAAACTATCTACTAATTAAACTAGGCAGGCTTAAAGTACGTGTTAGCTTTGAAGAACTGTTTGTTTTGATTGCCTAAGCAACATGAAAATCATTGCGATTTTAGTTATTTTAGTAGTGTAATTGGATTGTTTCAAAGTCATACTTAGTAGGTATTGTTTTTTTTTATCAATTGAATATTATTTTTTGACATATTTTGACAATTTTTTGTCGATGTTTTAGCGTTTGACGATTTTTCAGTGCAATTTTCACCGCTTCTCATTTTTTTCCCACTCATACTTGGTAGGTATGCATTTGTAGCTTTTTTTTTATCAATTGAAAATCAGTTTTTGACATATTTTGACAAATTTTTGTCGATGTTTTAGCGTTTAGCGATGTTTTTGTAAAATTTCCTATTTTTTTTTCCCACTCGTACTTGGTACGAATGCCACGATCTTACGTGATATAACTTAACCTATTTATTTTTTTTGTGCTAAACTACACGAGAGCCTCTACGTGCTTTGACCTATTTTAGAGTAGAACCATAAAGACAGAGCTGCAACCGAAAGTGAGGCTCGAAGTGAGGCTTGGTGAGGCTGGACTTAATAGTTTGCTTTTGTAAGACATAAGCCTTATTTTCTCGCAGTGTTGCCAACATTTTACTCGAAATAAAATCACCAAGGTTTTTTTTTTCTTGGTCTAACCTATGTTATTGAACTGCATTGTCACGTCCAAACCTGCATGACTTCCGAACACTATTGGTTTTATTTATATTTTTTTTTACGTATAGGTGTATATGATGAATCCCCAAACAGATTTTTCCTAAGTCTTACTGTTTCCAAGATAACCCCACTTCCGGTTGCTATTTTGGATTTCTGAACATAGGTTCTATTTATATTTTCTCTCACGTATAGGTGTACCTGATGAATCTGCAAACAGATTTTTCCTAAGTCTTACAGTTTCCAAGATAACCCTACTTCCGGTCGCTATTTTGGATTTCCGAACATAGGTTCTATTCATATTTTACTTACATATAGGCGTACGTGACGAATCCGCAAACAGATTTTTTCTAAGTCTTACCGTTTCTAAGATAACCCCACTTCCGGTCGCCATTTTGGATTTCCAAGCATAGGTTTTTTTCATATTTTATTTACATATAGGCGTACATGACGAATCCGCAAACAGATTTTTCCTAAGTCTCACTGTTTCCAAGATAACTAGAGTAGACCCAAATGGAGAATTCAACGCCCGAAAATGGAGCTCGGTGGAGCTCGCCTTAATGGATTTCTCTCGTAAGGCATGAGCTCCATTTTCTGGCAGTGTTGCCAGCTACCTGTCCTGCTGGTTTTTGGTCGACCTGAAACGAAACACGACGCAAAGTCGCTTTCTTGGAATACCTCAGAATTGAAGGGAAATATTTCTGTTTGAACAAAACCTGACGTTATGTTGGTAGTAGTCCAGTTTAGACAGTTGAACGACCTCTTGTGAGGAGCTGAAGTGAGGAGCAGTGTTGCCAGCTCCTCGCTCGGTGGGGCTCGCCAAACCTCAAAAACTCATTTTCTCTCTATGTTCCGCGCCTTATTTATTGTGCTGACGATGTTTCACAGCGTAGAAAACAGCACCAAAACATCAAAAACTCATTCTGATTATTTGGAGCTCACCAAAACCTCAAAAACTTATTTTTATTAATTGAGGTTCACCAAACCTCAAAAACTCTTATTTTTTCTCCATGTTCAGCGCCTTATTTATTGCGCTGACACAACGTGATGAGTAAATAATGCAGTCTCTTATTCTTGAAGGATGAATGCACCTTATCGTAATTTTCCAAGCCCCGGTCAAATGTTTGTATATCGTGATTTTTGTAAACCTTTCTCTCGGGAACGATGTGCCACACACACGCGCGTGCATGCCTATATTGTGAGGCAAACAAACAAACAAATAATATTTTTTTTAAGATTCCTGGCCCCTAACCCCACTTCCGGTCGCTATTTTGGATTTCCGAGCATAGGTTCTATTCATATTTTACTTACATATAGGCGTACGTGATGAATCAGCAAACAGATTTGTCCTAAGTCTTACCGTTTCTAAGATAACCCTACTTCCGGTTGCTATTTTGGATTTCCGAACATAGGTTCTATTCATATTTTTTCTCACATATAGGTGTACGTGATGAATCACCAAACAGATTCTTCCTAAGTCTTACTGTTTCCAAGATAATCCTACTTCTGGTTGCTATTTTGGATTTCCGAGCATAGGTTCTATTCATACTTTTTCTCACATGTAGGCGTACGTGATGAATCCGCAAACAGATTTTTCCTAAGTTATGAATTGGAGGGTTCTATGGCAACCTATATTAATTCTCGTAAGAGAACAGAAAACACAAAAAAAAACAAAAAAAAGAATACTGTGGTCACTACAACAAATAGTCTTCTTCAACCCCTATCTAACAAACCAAAAAAATCATCATCCTAACTAGAACCATGTAACTAACATTGTGATGACTCATATTAAGTACCTCTTAATTGTATTACTTATAAGGGTATACTTATAAGCATATGTACTCTATAAAAGTATATGAAACAGGTGGTTTCAATACGGTCCGCGCTTTTATTATATAAGACGGCATATACTGCAGATCAGTCAGTCTCGTGAGAGCAGCCGAAGAGTACGGACGTTCTGTTGCAGTGCTTCTTGGTTTTTGTAAAAATAATAGGTATTTAACTTTCTTTGAAGCCACATACCATCTATTATTTCAAGTTCAAAGGTGTTTCACGTGGTTTTTCATAGTAATTTCGACCAGATTGAATTTTGACGTGATCGTGCATTTTCTATTTCACCTCAAGAAATTCTATATAAATAACATACCTGAAAATTGTATCGCTATATACTAGACTTTTTGATTTCTGTGATTTTCGAAAAAGCAATGGCATCCACCACCAGTTTCAATTGTAAAAATGATAAAACTGAATGTGTTACTTGTGGGAAGCTAATCTCAAGGAACAATTTATCGGTACACAGGGCAAGATGTGGCGAAACAGGTTCGAGAATTAATTGTTCGTTACCTTCTAAGCCTTGTGCTCGATGCGGAAAAATGATTAGCATTGCAAATTTAAGTAAACACCTCAAAATTTGCAAACCATCGACCGGACAAGCATCGAAAAGAAAAATCGATAATGCAGATACGGAAGCTTCTACTTCCAAGCAAATTAAATTATCCAATGAAGGCAAACCAATTAGATCTGCATTTAACGACCAACTCCAGGATTTTTCAATTAAGTCAGAACCAGGCCGTGACATCCTTAGTTTCTTGGACGAAACGAAAACACCTGTACTAAATATTTTGAAAGATAAACTTGAAAACAACTCTATAAAAGTATATGTTGTTCTGTTTTCCGAATACGAGAAAGTCGATGGCACAACGAGTATTTTTTATCATTGTACAAAAAATCAGACTCTTCATTTTGCTGACGTTGAAAATTTGGACAACTTCTATTATAAAGTTTCCAACGAGCTGGTTAAGAAACACGACGATTTCGAGGCTAAAGGGTCGGGATGGTCTCTGTGTGGAAGTCCTCACACGTTAACTGTTTACGTGAATCGATTCTCGCCTCTTCGAGCTTCCAGCTACGTTTCTCTTCCACCGAACATTCAACACAAGAGGGCTGTGTTAAATATACAGAACAGCGATAACAAGTGTTTTCTCTGGTGTGTGTTGGCTGCACTGCATCCTGTTTATTGCAAAAATAATCCAGAACGGATTTATCATTACAAGCAATACGAGTCCGAATTTGAAAGTGTAATGTCTGACATCGAATACCCGGTGACATTGTCGGATATAACAAAGTTCGAAAATCGTACAGGAAAACGCATCGCTATTAATGTGTATTTCTTCACGTCAGATAAATATCTCGTGCACCCTGTCAGGATAAGCGATATCGACGATGACGATGCTTGTGTAATAAATCTCCTTCTTATTTCCAACGAGGATGATCATCACTACACGCTAATTCGTTCTCTATCACGTTTGGTCAGAAGTCAAACTACCAAGTATGCAAACAACATCGAAGTTTGCCCGAGATGCCTAACCACGTTCGACGATCGTGACCGACGTGATCATCAAAATCTTCATAGTCGTCAAATTGCTCTGGAGAAACTTGCCGAACATAAAATTTATTGCGGTGACAACAGACCGGCTAGAATGTTGATGCCCGAAACGAACGAAGTCGAAGAATTCAAAATGCACAAGGCATTGTTGGAACATCCCGCAATCATCGTCGCAGATTTCGAGGCGTTCCTCAAACCACTCTCCTACTGCGAACCGGATCCTGAAATTTCCTCCACAACACCGTACCAGCTTCATCAACCTAATAGTTTCGGCTATGTTGTTGTGCGACGTGATAAAATAAATGAAGCATATATATACCGCGGGCCAAATGTAATCGAACACTTCCTGGAAAAAATGGTGGAGGAGGTTGAGGTAATTGGTAGCGTACTGCTTACATCAAAACCGATGGTACCTTTAACTGAAAATGAACTTCAAAATTACAATTCCACTGAGGTGTGTCCGGTATGTGATCAAAGTTTCACTGATGAGAACAAAAAAATATTCCACCACGATCATTTCAGCGGAAACTACATAGGTGGAATTTGCAACACGTGCAATCTTAAAATCCAGAAACCTAAATTCATCCCCATATTCTTTCACAACGGAAGCGGATATGATTTTCACCACCTGGTGAGACATCTTGGCTACGATCCGAAACGTATAGGTGTCTTGGCCGAGAATGAAGAACGCTACATTAGTCTCAGCAAGCAAGTGTCGATTCCGGGAACGAAAAATACAATCGAGATGCGCTTCCTGGATTCGTATAGATTTCTCTCTGCAAGTCTGGATGCTTTAGCGAACAAACTCACCGACGATCAATTTAAAATAACTGTAGCTAGTTTTCCCAACGTAGACATAGAACTCGTTAGACGTAAAGGGATTTATCCTTACGAATACGTTAGTGATGGTTCTAAATTTAACGACGACGCTCTCCCACTTCCAAGAGAATTTTACAGCAGACTCAGAGAGAAAGGAATCACGGACGAAGAATACCAACACGCGCAACTCATGTGGGAGAAATTAGGATGTAGGACACTCGGAGACTACCACGATGCCTACTTAAAATTAGACGTGACGATACTCGCGGATGTTTTTCAAGCGTTCAGGAAAACGGCAACGAATATTTATAAATTAGATCCAGCGTATTTCTACAGTCTACCGGGATTAGCGTGGTCGGCAATGTTATTCCAGACAAAGGTCAAGCTGGAACTGATATCGGACGTTGACATGTTGCTATTTATCGAAAGAGGGATACGAGGTGGAATGGTGCAATGCGTACAGAGACATGCAAAAGCTAATAACGTACACATGAAAGAAGATTACGATTCAAATCGAGCATCGAATTACATCTTCTACTCTGATGTTAATAATCTCTACGGACATGCCATGGTACAGAAACTTCCTTACGGGGGATTCGAATGGTTAGATCCCACTTCGATAGATATTATTCGTTTCGACGATAGCGAGTGTGGTTTCTTCGCAGAGGTAGATCTCCAATTCTCCGACCACCTGCACGACACGTTTTCGGATTTGCCTCCGACTCCCGAAATCAAATGTCCACCCGACTCGGTTCAAGACAAGCTTTTGTTAACATTGGACCCTAAACAGAGATACGTCGTCCACTACAAGAATCTCCGGTTTTTGATTGGGAAGGGTGTTCAGATAGTAAATGTTAGAAGAATACTAAAGTTTAAACATTCCACGTGGTTAAGACCTTACATAGAAACTAACACACAACATAGAACAGCTGCCACTTCCGATTTAGACAAGGACTTTTTTAAATTAATGAACAATGCGGTGTACGGAAAGACCATGGAGAATGTTAGAAAGCACGTAGACGTGAAATTAATTTCCGATAAGAATAAATGTCGGAAGTGGATAGCCGATCCTAGATTCAAGTCGAGAAAAATTTACAACGAGAATTTGGCACTTTTCAATCTAGATATAAAATTGATGAAATTCAGAAAACCAATTTACGTTGGCGCAACGGTTCTCGACTTGTCGAAACTTTACATGTTCGAATTTCATTACGACGTGATGAAACCCTTCTACAATGATAAGATATCACTTTTGTACACGGACACCGACAGCTTCATTTACAGCATACAAACACCTAACCTATACGAAGACATAAAAAATCCTTCGATGCTCGAGTATTTCGATACTTCTGCGTATCCTCAACCCAACAGATTTGGAATTCCATCTCGTAACAAAAAAGTCCTAGGTAAACTGAAAGATGAATGTAACGGTGATATTATTGTCGAGTTCGCGGGTTTGCGTTCGAAGATGTATGCCATGAGAACAAAGAGTAGCGTCACGAAGAAAGCAAAAGGTGTGGGCAAGAATACGGTGGAGAACAAACTCACCTTCCACGATTACATCGATTGCCTTTACTCACAATCGACGATACTAAGTATAGAACAAAGAATCCAAAGTGTAGACCATGTGATTACAACAAACGAAGTTAGGAAAGTAGCATTAGATCCGCATGACGATAAAAGATGTATTTTGTCTTGTGGAATCCACACGTTGCCTTGGGGACACTATTGTTTAGAAATCAGTAAAAATTGTAGGCAATGCAAATGAAAAAAAACTTTAACTGTCTCACATACACAATAAATAACTAGCAAGGACAATGAATTTCTTTGGTTTCCGAAAGCAAACAATGGAGACTGTACACCGCACGGTAGATCATGAATTTCTACCTTCCATGTTATATAAACTCAACGGCCTGTTGATCAATCAATTTTTGGAACGCTGCTCTTCTTGCTGGAACAGTGACGATTTCGGATTCGCGACAATCGACATGACGAAGAAACCCAACGACGGAAAATACAGAAACAAAATCAACGACTTTCTAAACGTTGCAATCCAAAATAGCGACCGGAAGTGGGGTTAGGGGCCAGGAATCAAAAAAAATATTATTTGTTTGTTTGTTTGCCTCACAATATAGGCATGCACGCGCGTGTGTGTGGCACATCGTTCCCGAGAGAAAGGTTTACAAAAATCACGATATACAAACATTTGACCGGGGCTTGGAAAATTACGATAAGGTGCATTCATCCTTCAAGAATAAGAGACTGCATTATTTACTCATCACGTTGTGTCAGCGCAATAAATAAGGCGCTGAACATGGAGAAAAAATAAGAGTTTTTGAGGTTTGGTGAACCTCAATTAATAAAAATAAGTTTTTGAGGTTTTGGTGAGCTCCAAATAATCAGAATGAGTTTTTGATGTTTTGGTGCTGTTTTCTACTCTGTGAAACATCGTCAGCACAATAAATAAGGCGCGGAACATAGAGAGAAAATGAGTTTTTGAGGTTTGGCGAGCCCCACCGAGCGAGGAGCTGGCAACACTGCTCCTCACTTCAGCTCCTCACAAGAGGTCGTTCAACTGTCTAAACTGGACTACTACCAACATAACGTCAGGTTTTGTTCAAACAGGAATATTTCCCTTCAATTCTGAGGTATTCCAAGAAAGCGACTTTGCGTCGTGTTTCGTTTCAGATCGACCAAAAACCAGCAGGACAGGTAGCTGGCAACACTGCCAGAAAATGGAGCTCATGCCTTACGAGAGAAATCCATTAAGGCGAGCTCCACCGAGCTCCATTTTCGGGCGTTGAATTCTCCATTTGGGTCTACTCTAGTTATCTTGGAAACAGTGAGACTTAGGAAAAATCTGTTTGCGGATTCGTCATGTACGCCTATATGTAAATAAAATATGAAAAAAACCTATGCTTGGAAATCCAAAATGGCGACCGGAAGTGGGGTTATCTTAGAAACGGTAAGACTTAGAAAAAATCTGTTTGCGGATTCGTCACGTACGCCTATATGTAAGTAAAATATGAATAGAACCTATGTTCGGAAATCCAAAATAGCGACCGGAAGTAGGGTTATCTTGGAAACTGTAAGACTTAGGAAAAATCTGTTTGCAGATTCATCAGGTACACCTATACGTGAGAGAAAATATAAATAGAACCTATGTTCAGAAATCCAAAATAGCAACCGGAAGTGGGGTTATCTTGGAAACAGTAAGACTTAGGAAAAATCTGTTTGGGGATTCATCATATACACCTATACGTAAAAAAAAATATAAATAAAACCAATAGTGTTCGGAAGTCATGCAGGTTTGGACGTGACAATGCAGTTCAATAACATAGGTTAGACCAAGAAAAAAAAAACCTTGGTGATTTTATTTCGAGTAAAATGTTGGCAACACTGCGAGAAAATAAGGCTTATGTCTTACAAAAGCAAACTATTAAGTCCAGCCTCACCAAGCCTCACTTCGAGCCTCACTTTCGGTTGCAGCTCTGTCTTTATGGTTCTACTCTAAAATAGGTCAAAGCACGTAGAGGCTCTCGTGTAGTTTAGCACAAAAAAAATAAATAGGTTAAGTTATATCACGTAAGATCGTGGCATTCGTACCAAGTACGAGTGGGAAAAAAAAAATAGGAAATTTTACAAAAACATCGCTAAACGCTAAAACATCGACAAAAATTTGTCAAAATATGTCAAAAACTGATTTTCAATTGATAAAAAAAAAGCTACAAATGCATACCTACCAAGTATGAGTGGGAAAAAAATGAGAAGCGGTGAAAATTGCACTGAAAAATCGTCAAACGCTAAAACATCGACAAAAAATTGTCAAAATATGTCAAAAAATAATATTCAATTGATAAAAAAAAACAATACCTACTAAGTATGACTTTGAAACAATCCAATTACACTACTTATTTTAAACGGATTACTTCCACACGTAAAAGCTTCTAATTTTATTTATCTGTTGAACAAGTCCTTTGACTATCCTTATAATATAATTACAATTTTATTATTAATAACATTTATTATTAGTATTTTTATAATTTTCATAATCTGTTATTTTCAATGTCAACGCAAGAAATCTATTATTTATGACCATGAGTGTACCAACGAATTACCGTTAAGCAAACTTAATGATTCACCGTCCATTGATCAGATTTACGACGATGTTGCACCGATTGTTGAAGTGGTACCATTGAAAACAATAAATCCACCACTGCCGCCTCCACTCCCTCAGTCCATTATTATTCAACCTAGGGTACAACAAGAAGTTCAAGATGTATCCAGAAATAGTTTAGTCACTAAAGACGACAGTATAGATTTGCCGAAGAATATTTTATCCGTTAAAGATAGATTTCAGAAATTTGCCGTAAGCAAGGATCCTAATTTTGTTCAAAACAGTCACAAAATGGAAAGTGAATTGCCTATTTCACACTGTGTTCAGCCAGTTGTAAAAGTTAAAGAGTTATTTGCGAATCAGTCACCAGTAAAAGCCGAGAAAGTTTCAAGTGTTACTTTAAAAGCAGAAAGTAAGCCAAATTCTCAGGTTTCCGAACCTGTTGTATCATTTACAGACCATATTTTTTACGACTTCACGTTCGCCTAGAATTTTATATTCATTACGATTTAAATTTTAAGTATAATTCATTTTTTACGTTTGATTGTACCTTATGCAAGGTTTATTAGTCATTTAGTTTGCTAACAGCTTCCCAACTGTTGTTATTTTACGCGCACGGAAGTGTTCAAGTAAACACGCTGTCGCAAGCGCAACGAAGTTTTCTCTCTTTCCATCCCATTTATTACGTCATTTCAAAGACCTTGACTTTATTTCGAACTCCCGCAGCGCTTACTAAACCTTGTTCGTAGTAAGTTAAAGTTTTGTAAACTTTAACGCATCATGCTGGTGGTCAGCGAATCAGAGCTTGCATTTTCTTCCTTTGTTCTTTTGCCTGCTGCCTGGAGCAGCGACCTTTTCCCCTCCACCTCTCCGACCGCTCCCCGAACGTACACGAAGTCGCCGATCACGGCAGCGAACTTGCAAGAGCTCTCGTTGTCGCCATAGAGAAATTTTCAGTTGCGTCCAGCGACCACTAATGCAACCTTGCACAATTTAGAATGTCTGGTATCAGCGAATTCCTTTTCTGCACTCAAGCGCTCTCCCGAGTACTTTGAACACGCTGGAAGTCAGAAAACACTTACCATAGGCTTTGCATATTTTTTCGCATTAGTGGCGGTCGTCCATTAAAATTTTAGGGAATCAGTTTAGTTACGCATATAGCCATCAGAAGTTGATTTTTACGATAGAAGTTCATGTAAACAATGTTAGGGATATTTTGTTCTATATAGATAATTTTTTCCGTAAAACATCGCGTTTATGCACTTCAGACTAATCACGACCAATAATTTTACAAAGGAACAACAAGACGATTTTTTTTTGCGTTTTTCTCGCAAAATTTTCCCGTTTTTCATAGAGATATTTATAGTACGTAAATTTTTTGGGAAATCGACGTACATTTGGTTTAAATCTGGATAAAGTCAAACGAAATTTCGATAACATCAGGGAAATTTTACAAAAGGGCAATTTTAACACTTTATGCACATAGAGTAATCAAGATTATTAGCAACAGGCCCAGGCTAAGCCTCGGTGATTAGCACAGGCATGTGCAGCAAAAGTCGCCATGGCATCGTTAGCCTGTCCAAATTTAAACAGTGTGGTTTACCACAAATGTTATAATTTGAGAAATTATTATTAATAATTATTATTAGGAAATTTAGCTCACTTACCCAATTTGCACCTTATTCGACAATGCAGCAATAAATTCATTACTTCTTACTGATTAACTTCATGTTAATGTTAGTACAGTAGGTAATAACTATTAATTTGTATTTATATTGTAATATATAGCATAACTATTCTCTATCTATTTTGTTTAAACATACCTAAGGAATTGACACACTATTCTTATATGGGTCAAGTATACTTTTCCGCGGCGGGTCTGTTTACACGACCAAGTGATTTGAGGTATACGGCGGACTCAAGAAGTTTTGAGTGGATAAATTTCTTTTGTTTAAAGGAAATTTGAAATTGAGAAAGTTTTTATTATTTTTATTGTGTTTAAAATTTGAATATCACCTTTTTTAATTCCCTGATGCTATATTTGTTACCACCTGGAGTTTCAACGAAACTCAGAAGTAGAATTTAGAACATGCTTGCAACACTTACCTTTGTTTATTAATTTTACATTTTGTAATTTTGAAGTGAAATCTATTACTGACAATAAATTATTTCAGTTTATTAGGACACGTAATGGTATTTTAATATCAGGTTCAGGTCAATTTATTGTTATTCAGAATTTGAATAATAATTTGAACACGCACAGATCAATTCAGTTTAACGAAGGGGAATCTTTATTTTTTAATTATCAGGATTTTTCGCAGATTATTGTAGATCAACAAATTTTACACACAAGAATTTTAGCTTTCGAACAAGTCAATATGAAGGAAATTGAGTTAGTACCTAATATTCCCAAGAATTTATCTGATTTCACTATTCCCCAATGGATTCCACTTGAACTTGCTTTAAAGCAACTTAATCAATCAATTAGTAAGAACATTTCATTTCAAGAATTAGTTTTAAACCCTTTGCCCATGTCTATATTAGTTTTTGTTATTTGGAATGTGTTATTAACCGCAACCCTAGGATATTATTTTTATAAGCATCATCAGCTTGCGAAACAGATTAATTCAGAGCAGCGCAGTAATAATTAATAGGTTAAGGCAACACATTAATCATGGACATTAATATTTTAATTACGGTTGGATATTTTATTTAAATTTTCCTTATTTATTTTCAAAGAGTTATGCAATTATTTTATATATTTATTTAATTTATTTTATTTTGATGAGACAATTTAATTTGATTTTAAAAAAAGGCAGTGGAAATAAGTTGGTTTTGTGTACGTGCATACTTGAATTATATATCCCCATCCTATTGCAATTTCCTTTCTTTGTCATAATTTTTCCTTTTAACCTAACCTGTCTATCGGAGCACCATGGACAAGCAATGCCTACACCATCCATGGGCATTTTTCATGACGGACATCCGCAAGCAGTCTATTATTACCAGGCAGAAAGACTGAGTATCATTCTACGAGGGTGACATGCAGACATTTTAAGTACTATTTCAAGAAGAGACTCGTCACCACCAATTTGAGGGAGACATGCAGACATTTCTAATTACTACACGGAGACTACCTTTTACAGGAAGGATGTAGTCAACCATACATTTCCCAGTATAGCGAACTATACATTATCAACAACACCTAGTGATGGAGCTAGATACAATTTTCCTCCACACTGTTTGCAGTTCGAACAACAATTTTTCCCCATCTCCCAAGTTCTACGGGTAATTTACCACATTTTTTTACATTGCCCAATGCAGTTAAGACGACAAGCAATCCACGGAGAAGAAGAAGAAGTATAGCAAACGTACTTTCTACAAACAGCAGTTCTGGTCACAAACAATAATTACAGAATTGTGCTACAGTGTTTCTACACATACACATGCGAGCTCCTATCATGTGTATCTATTTGGTCATTTAACATGCATTATGGGAAACAATACTTTTCCATAGCCCTTATACACATCTTCAGTTTTGTGCCATGCATGAGAACCAGTTTTATATGCATTCAAGTTCACAGTATACTACAAGGAAGCGACAAGCACCAGTGGTGTCAATTGACCAGTGCAATTAGTGCATAATTTTTTTTAAGATGAAATTTTGCACTTTGAATAATAAACGGACATGCAAGCAATAAAAAACATAATTCCAGCACTTTCGAACATTTTAGAAAGCATGCTTTAGTGATAATATTTTATGCATATGTTTGTCGCATGCAGGTATTATTGTTATTTTTTTTCCCTCTTCTCACCAACATGGAATATTGAAAGCGACACATTTGTTCGCAGAACATTTATTTGATATTTAAATTCAAGCACATAGTTTTGTCACTTGGAAGATTATTAATTTTGTGTGCAGTCATACAAAGGTATTCACCACGCCATAGATGTGTATACAGTGTACAGTTTAAACGTAGAAAAGAAAATTGAACGCTGTAATTACGTTTTACCAACGACAGTTTTCAGTCTAACTCACTATATGCATTTGAATATTGTATAATAATACATTGGAATGTGTAACACAGCCATGCAAGTTTATATATTTGGCGATGTTAGGAGTGCAGTGCTACGTAGTTCGTAAAACATACGCACTTTGATATGATCAGGTTTTCACACGGACAAAACAGTGAGAAGTGACAATGTTTTACATGCTTACTTACGTGTACTTACTTGTGCACCTTTTTAAGGTTTTTTTTTTTTATTTATTTGAAGAGTCTATATCAAGTGGCAATATAAGTAAACATTGTGAATTCCGTTCCATCTTGCAAGACGCTCCAGCCGTTGGCCTCGCGGGAGACACAGAGTCGTTACCGCGTGGCGAGGCATCACAGACTCTTGACTAGGAGCAGGTTGATGAGCAATTATACATAATACACATTACGTACACGCACATGTGATACATTAAGAGTTTTCTCGCTTAACGACATGAACTTTTGTGATTTCTAGTCTTATAATAGTATATATTATTGTTTTTTACATCGTATAAACATACGAATTTGTTAGTATTAAGGGTATTATTCATTATAAAGTTTAGGGAATGAAAAATTTCTTTCCTTCAGGATGCAGTAAACAACAGACAGTTATGGTGTATTTCTTTTGTATATTTGGGTTTTTTAAGAAAATATATGGAATTGGCGAACCTGAGTCATGTCAAGCTTTGCGATTTGACTTTTAAATTTTCAAAGGAGAAAATTTTTCCTAGGAGGCGCGAACGTATCAATCCCTAAGATTGTATGTTTATTTTATTAAGTCTCTCTGAACGCTTCATGTTGACCAGGGCATTCACTTGTTTTCCTCAGCTGTCTCAAGCCTCTTAGGCATGTTTACAATGCATTGTGTTGTGCCATGCAAGCCTCCTGAGCATTCAGGAAACAGGTAACACTTCTGGGTTTGGTGTCAGCGGTTTGCATGGTAGCAATTATAATAAACACGATTCGGCGATTCGGCATCGAGGAAGAGCTCGATGGCCAGGGAATATAGAGGTGAGACAAGCTGGGAAGTGACTGGACTTTGGGAATTGAGTTGGTAGAGAGAGGAGGTCAGCAAGACAAGAGGTATATAGTGGAAGCACGCTTTGGTCAACACTTAGAGAGAAGCTTACAGAGGACTTCGCTATTTTCGATTCAGCTCAGAGACTTCAGTTAGACAGGTAATTATCCTACACCCAGCCATGATACAGGTTCAACGGTTCACAAAATCCAACTAGTTGCCATTGTCTTTTCAGTAGTTTAATTCCTTTGTGTTATTTGTACCTTTCGCATGCCAAGCAATAACTCGTCATGTCAATGACGAGTGGTCTCATCAAGAGTAGTTTACATCACCCCATCGATTAACTGGTTCAGATCCCTTCATTCTATAGAATGACACGCTTTCACAAAATGATGCACCACGACGCATGCGCTCTATATAGACTACTTTGCTCGCTGGCTGATGGACATGCGTTACGCGGTTTGTGTTTGTGTTTATCGGTTTGTGTTTTACGTTCTTGGTCGAGCAAAACCACTTGAAATGATCTGAGCATAGTGTGTTTTTCGCAGAGAAAAATAACATTTTTGTGTTATATTTGACAGGGATTTCTTCAGTTTTGTCTCCAACAATCTAAATCTTTGAAAATGCATTAATACACATTGCTTTTCACCAGAATATTTTATTATCCACGCTTTTCATTCATGTCACGGTTCTACAGGCGCGTGGCTCTTATATTCGACGAAGGAACTGTCTTAATGACAGAGACCCTCTATTACAGCGTTTTCCTGCGAAGGAACTCATTATGAAATAGCCCATTAGTAGAGGTTTGCAAATGCGATCCATTGCCCGCCCGTCGTAATGGGAATAAATACCTACCTGCCTACTCCCGCCCTGCGCAGCTGCAGCTGATGTCGTGAACCAACACGACTCCCCCATGTGAAGGGAAATTTTCAGGCGTCCATGACGTTGTTGTCTACTGTACTGCGATCAAGGCCGTGGGAAGCAGGGGCGGGCAGGGAATGCAGAAACACTTATTATACACATTGCGAATCTGTTATAGGCAAATATTGTTATAACTGATAATACAATGTTCGAATTATGAATGTCACTGCATGAAAAAGCTGCTCAGAAGAAATTTCGAAAACGTTCAATGTGATGGATTATGGAGTGACTTCCAGTTTGATAGGTTTATTAATTTAAAAGAAAAAAAACAGGGAACATAGTGCAGCACTGGTAACCATGTTTTAATAGTTAACAACAAATCTAGATCAGATATAATTGGATACGTCAGTGATGTTACACTTATATGAATTGCATAGGAAGCATTCTTAGCCTCTACTAAATAGTTTGGGGTGACCATTTTAAAGTGCTTATCCATATCAGAAAATGAATTTCCAAAAAGTTGGATCGTAGTATGGCTCCACTCGCTTTCTTATTTAAGATGCAATTTGTAATGGTAGGATTCAAATTTAACAGGACAAGTCTCTATTGCGGTTATAGCGTGGTCCCAAACCAAGTGAAATTTTAACTCTTACTTCAGAATATCTTTTATCTTGTGATTTTAAACAAGACAGCCCAACATCCAGGCTACTTCATATTCATCGAATTACTGACAACTTTCAAACCTACGAAACCAAATATTCTTCTTTTACATATTGTAATAAATACTTCAAAGGCATCGCAATTTATAAGTCCACAATGAGCGTATCGAGGAATTGGATCCCGACATGTGGCAGGCTGGATAAGTGGACATTCCTTCTTGAAGTGAGTCATGCACACGCACGCAGATATCTACTAAGTATTCCTTGTTTTTGAGAGAGAAGCGACAATTAAAAATTTCCCCTCCCCAATGCAGCCAGTAGGCAAAAAGGAATTTGTCAACAATCGTTCTATGCTCTGATTGCACACTAGTTGCTACGCCGTCCCTGGAATAGTTGCGATATAAACTTTGGCTTCACAATCTGGAGCAAAATAACACTAAAAGTGAGGCAGAAACTGAAGAAAATGTATATTAGCTACGAAGGACAGAAAAATGAAATTTTGACAAAAAAATGTTTTTTATAAAGTCAATAGTGTTCATATAGGTTACTTGTAACTGGGCGTAATGTGTAAAATTGGATCCGTACCTAGGCGCATTGAATCTTGAATCCCTTGATTTCCAGACAACGGCGTTGCAAGTAGGCCATTGGGTTAGCACGCATATACACGCTCGCAAGGAAAATCAAAATAAGTGATTAGAAGCATAGCCAAAAACTCTCCCCCGTCTGCTACATCATAAGATATTATCTAGCTTGCTACGAAATATGGCATTCATAACAGAAACGGCAAGATAATGAGGCCAGCCACAACTAGCAAAAAGTCAATATTTCTGATTTCTGTTTATTAAAAATAAAAAAAGAAGTTCACATTTTATCATTGAAAACTCTGCAATCAAAATAACCGTCTTTCCCCCAAGGCTATTCTAACGCTGTATGATAACAAAAAATCAAAGTTGGTCATCTGAATAATCGGGAAGCAAGTAGTCGTTCTTGGTATGACCGTCCTTCTCTTTCTCGAAACGTCTCATTTTTTGCTTGAAGAGAAAAGGCGAGTAGCAGTGCAGCTTCACCTTATAGTAAGTTGAGCCCAGGAAAGCGAGGACATCTTATAAATTCGTTATTCGTTCCTTCCTTCTGCGTAGGTTATATACTTGTACGTCAGTTTTCTACCTCTTGTGGGAAACGCGACAAAGTCAATAATGCTCCATCAGTTACCCAGTGTTCAATCCTGGGATTTCTTGCTTTGTAACAAGTCACACTGACTATTTCGCCAAAGAAACCGAAAGTTCAAATTAGTTACTTGTCATAGAATGCCCACCGAAAAAAAGAGAAGTCGCTTAGCCAATTCCCGGGAATTCATTTTATAGTGAGGAATATGTGTTCCTATTTATTATATTGAGACAAGAAAAAAGAGTCGTCAAAAGATGGGTTTCTTGGAGCAGTATATTCAAAGGCTGCAATTAAGAATATTTAGTTGGATACCCGGTGGAGGCACATGACATAATGGTTCGAATCTCACTTCAAACTGTAGATCCAATTCTGATTATCCTTGCTGTGTATAGAGTGGACTTTAACGCCAAACTCAAACAAAAACTCGTTTGTATGACGAAACAATATTTCTATGTAATTCACGATTTTTGCACTTAATTTCAGCGACTCTTCTTTGAAAAAATATTGAACGTTTCATCTTCAATTCTATATCACAACGGGTTTTTAGTACTGATTATTGTAAGCAGCGAGTTTTAGCCGCAACACGCAACAACATTCAAAATTATCTCGACTGTCAGAAAATATGTGGGTGTAATATATTTATTTTCATCTTGCCACGCGAACAATAAAAAAATATAACGTTACAATATATATAACGACCTGTAATAAGGAGGTCTCTGGATCCATACTTGGTCAAGGCACAAAGTGATTCGCATCATACTATCAAACACTGAAATACATAGAAAATGAAATAATTAATGTGTTTCAAGTTGGTAAAGAAAGACCATTAGGAGAATCGAACCTAGGATTTTAGACTAGTAAGCTGACCTTTAACCGACATGGCCACAAACCACTGTGAAACAACCAAGCTTTCAGGTAATTTCTCTTTAAGGTTAAATCTTTTCCTGTGCAGCTTGAAACTTTTCATGTAGCTTCTCGCTAATTATATTCATTAAAAACCAATACGAATCATCAGATAGTGTTTGTGTGCCGTGCACATTTCTGACAGAATACAAGTCAAACTTGTGCATGAAAATGAAGGAAAACGTTGCGAAGTCGTGCTTTTGTGGAAGGTGATCGTTTCCAACTTTAAATGATAATCGTGTTCTAGCTTGCATCAACATAGCGGATTGTGTTATGTGATGAGGTATCTTATTAACAAATGGTACATGTAATGAATTTTTTTAAAACTATTTATTTAAAAAAAGAAGAGTCTTTATTCTGATATCTACGGAGAAATTCATTCAGATGGAATTAAAGTTTACGGGTCACAATTCTATTTCTTTTCTTGCTCCAATACGAAACCAACCTGCACGTGTAAGAAAGGAAAGTCCGACATTTTTCATTTTACAAACATTCCATTTACTGTTAAACTTAAATAAGAGGACAACCATTGACTTATTGTTAATAGACTGGATTATTGATGTGTGTGTTTGTGGGGGAGGGGTACCTCCTTTCATGTGCCTCCCTGGCTGTGACGTAAACTCTTCTTGCTTCGGATTTCTATAATTTTTCCCATCGCATATTCTGTCCCGACTTTGAGATTATGTTTGAAAAGTGGATGGCGAAGGAGTTTATACATTCTTCAACCTTGTCCCTGGCTAGGATAACACTTTTCCCGAAAGAAAACATAAGTTGCTTCTTGCATTACTTTCAGGAATTACAACAGCACTATTTCCACTTCGCTTATTCGAATTGCTATTTTTTTTTTACTTAATGTTGCTTTTCTTCCATTTTCGGCTTCTCGCAACGATGAAGAGAAACTCGTAATACACCCATGCTCAGGCCAAATTTGAACCTGTGGCCCTCGCATTCTGACGCATTGTGATAGCCAATTCTCCACGAACGTCAAAAATGCGTTTTTGTGCAATATATTTTTCCAGAATTTTTCGCATTTACATTACTTTCAATGTAGACGTGGACAGTCCAGTTAATTAATATTTATGTTGCAATCTTTCCGTTAGGCCTTTTCTTTGAGTCTGAGAGACGCAAAATTCCCTGCATGTGGTTAAAATGTTTGATAGTAAGCAACACTGCTGGTTTACGAACATTTACTTTGGTTGTACTGCTAGACACGAAGATGGACTTCACCTCAATCGAGTGTGCCACTTTCTTTGCAGAGAAGTGTACAAAGCTAAATTAATGCCTACTGCTGGTGACTATCTAGTCTCTGCAAGAAAGTTGATAATTTTGCATGGTTTAGAAATTAGAAGGTGTTACATTTCCGTTGTTTTTCTCTTGCGGAGATATTTTACAGGGAAGGAATAAGTGATTTTGTATTCTACTGTCTTTTTAGTTTAAAATTGCCAGTTACAATTAACCTACATGAACACTATTGACTTTATAAAAAACATTTTTTTGTCAAAATTTCATTTTTCTGTCCTTCGTAGCTAATATACATTTTCTTCAGTTTCTGCCTCACTTTTAGTGTTATTTTGCTCCAGATTGTGAAGCCAAAGTTTATATCGCAACTATTCCAGAGACGGCGTAGCAACTAGTGTGCAATCAGAGCATAGAACGATTGTTGACAAATTCCTTTTTGCCTACTGGCTGCATTGGGGAGGGGAAATTTTTAATTGTCGCTTCTCTCTCAAAAACAAGGAATACTTAGTAGATATCTGCGTGCGTGTGCATGACTCACTTCAAGAAGGAATGTCCACTTATCCAGCCTGCCACATGTCGGGATCCAATTCCTCGATACGCTCATTGTGGACTTATAAATTGCGATGCCTTTGAAGTATTTATTACAATATGTAAAAGAAGAATATTTGGTTTCGTAGGTTTGAAAGTTGTCAGTAATTCGATGAATATGAAGTAGCCTGGATGTTGGGCTGTCTTGTTTAAAATCACAAGATAAAAGATATTCTGAAGTAAGAGTTAAAATTTCACTTGGTTTGGGACCACGCTATAACCGCAATAGAGACTTGTCCTGTTAAATTTGAATCCTACCATTACAAATTGCATCTTAAATAAGAAAGCGAGTGGAGCCATACTACGATCCAACTTTTTGGAAATTCATTTTCTGATATGGATAAGCACTTTAAAATGGTCACCCCAAACTATTTAGTAGAGGCTAAGAATGCTTCCTATGCAATTCATATAAGTGTAACATCACTGACGTATCCAATTATATCTGATCTAGATTTGTTGTTAACTATTAAAACATGGTTACCAGTGCTGCACTATGTTCCCTGTTTTTTTTCTTTTAAATTAATAAACCTATCAAACTGGAAGTCACTCCATAATCCATCACATTGAACGTTTTCGAAATTTCTTCTGAGCAGCTTTTTCATGCAGTAACATTCATAATTCGAACATTGTATTATCAGTTATAACAATATTTGCCTATAACAGATTCGCAATGTGTATAATAAGTGTTTCTGCATTCCCTGCCCGCCCCTGCTTCCCACGGCCTTGATCGCAGTACAGTAGACAACAACGTCATGGACGCCTGAAAATTTCCCTTCACATGGGGGAGTCGTGTTGGTTCACGACATCAGCTGCAGCTGCGCAGGGCGGGAGTAGGCAGGTAGGTATTTATTCCCATTACGACGGGCGGGCAATGGATCGCATTTGCAAACCTCTACTAATGGGCTATTTCATAATGAGTTCCTTCGCAGGAAAACGCTGTAATAGAGGGTCTCTGTCATTAAGACAGTTCCTTCGTCGAATATAAGAGCCACGCGCCTGTAGAACCGTGACATGAATGAAAAGCGTGGATAATAAAATATTCTGGTGAAAAGCAATGTGTATTAATGCATTTTCAAAGATTTAGATTGTTGGAGACAAAACTGAAGAAATCCCTGTCAAATATAACAAAAAAATGTTATTTTTCTCTGCGAAAAACACACTATGCTCAGATCATTTCAAGTGGTTTTGCTCGACCAAGAACGTAAAACACAAACCGATAAACACAAACACAAACCGCGTAACGCATGTCCATCAGCCAGCGAGCAAAGTAGTCTATATAGAGCGCATGCGTCGTGGTGCATCATTTTGTGAAAGGAACAGATAATCTCCGTTCGTAAGTTGAAACCCTGGTAGGATAATTTTTCCTATTCAGAAAAATGAAATGTCATAACCTAAGAAAAAGTTTCCATATGTGTGTGTGTGTGTGTAAATTACGTTTGTCCGATTGCGTGTCCACATGTTAGCAGCAGATAGGAAATGGCTTTCCGCTTTCACACTAAAAAAATAGAGTTAAAGTGATTCAGTTTACACAATATCCATATCACTGTGCCACACAACAACAGCATCCAGATAGTAGTTTAAAACAAAAAGTGTGGAAATTCGAAATGGGATCCCACTGTGTCACATTACATGAATAGTTTTGAACACTGGGTAAATTTCTGATACTGAAGTCATTTTATAGAAAGTTTGCATTTACAATCTTAGTTCATGAAATTAACATATTTTATTCTCTCTTCGCCTTCTTTCTCGATACTAATAAAATAAAATCCCGTTTGACGAGAACGCGACAGATGCCGATCGAGATTTTGGTAAACATACTCTAATTTGTTCCTTGATGAGAGTCCAGGATTTAACCTCGAGAGACCGACCAACTCCAACAAGACTGAGGAAGACATGCATAATTCAAGACAAAGCGATGCCGAAAGAAAGGTAGACCTTCATACGAGAACCAAACAGACCTCATTGCATGTGAGATAAAGTAAAACTGCAATGTTAAGTATCGTCTTTTTTCTCGCTTTCTTCATATGGTATTGCGGTAAAGTGATTGCATTATAATCAAGAAGTTCTGGGTTTCACTGTAAATAATGACTGGATCCCCACTCTAAACTGTTACGTAAGTCATTATTTACCTAGGTATGAATTTAAAATAAGTCTAGTCAACATCAAAACGTTGTGAAATATTTTTTTAATTATTTTGTGAGGTACAGCAAGGTTCTTTTTTTACAAATTAAAGACGGAATCATGAAATGAAGTGATTTGATGTATTTGCTTTGGAGTGTGCAATTTGTACTTTTCTCTGTGTCACTGTTCACACAAAAAATAATACATGATGAAACTGATTTTTTCGTTTCACTTAAGAATAGTTCCTTCCATGAGGATGTTTTATATCCAGTGAAGATACCTACTAGCTACAATCATACTTTTAAATGTGGATCCAGTCCTTACAAACCTATCTATATATAACTGAATAATTTAAAATAAAATATATTAGGTGTATTCTAGGAAGTTTAATAACCGACTATGAAAATAAGAAACTGTGCACATATCACTTGAATAAGTCTAATATTAAGCTTCTAATACTCGCCGTTCAAATTATAAATTGCATTTAACTTTGATCTTTTAACCGATGCGCGTGTCACGTGGAAGAGTCAAATTTATTCAGTGGCACTTTCAAAGTTAATGTTATGGGATCTCGAGAAATCTACTTCAGAAGGAATATAAATATATTTCAATACTTTGTGTAATCAATATATGTTAAACACACGGATCAATGCTGTGGCCCTTGGAAACGTCTTATTCCTAACGAGGAGATATGTGCGGCACTGAAACATATGTGACATTATCACTTGCCATAAGATACACCATCCTATACTTACAATGTACTTTAAGAGAAAATATGGGTAATCACTATAATAGTTTTTGCTGTTGCCACTGATGATTAATTATTCATTTACTATTTTTAAATTAAAAATATCTTTAACAATTCGTGAAAGCGAAGCCAAACTTCTATGGCCTGATTACATATCTAAATTGCCTGAATATTAGCATAAATTGAAACGCAGAAAATCACTTTTTGATAGAGACATTTTTTCACAAAACTTGACAACTGTTACATCAAATTCTTGACTATTATCTCTGTTTCCATAACAACGACAATTTGGCAAAGACATTAACTTAATACAACTTATCGAAAAGAAAAAACAAACTTTATAAAATATCAACTTTAACAGTCACATTTGAAGTTAAAATATTTAATAATTATAATTGTACATTTTATAATAATAAGTAAAATAAATTTATTCTGTAAGATAGCAAAGTCACAACATTCCCCTTCCTTTGGGAAGAAAACGGCGAGTCGTCAGACACTTTTCATTCACTCTATAGCAACTACATATTGACACGAGGAGTTCTCTTCATAATATTTCTAGGTAAACTAAGTACATATCAAAAAGTTAAACTAAAATATATTCTTTTTCGAACCTAGGTACTCTTTATCACGTAGTCTACCTCCTAGAGCATTCACAGATCTGGGTACGTTACATAAAGGATTATTACCCAATTAACATTAAATAATAATTCTCTTTTTAACTCTTCCTATCTCACGACAAGAACTCACATTCTAAGTATTCAATACCTAAATTAATTATGCCAGTTTAACCTTGTAATGATGCGATCATTACTGGATCCTTTTTTATGTTATAAATTGTGTATGGCTATGTATTCCTGTACTTTTGGGTTCTTGGCCGTTGGGGAGCGGTAAGTTTCCAGTAACGGTTTAGGTCATTAGCGGGGCCTATAAAAGGAAGGGAAGGGAGCAGTCGGGCTCAGATGTTTCGGTGCAATTCGGCGAGGTAAAGAGGTGTAGTTTCTCTATGTGGCGAAACGAAGAATCTTTCTTGATAATATGAATACGCGGCTACTTTAACTTTCTTTCTTTCTTTTAATACACACACTTGCTCTTTACACATTATTCCAATAGTTTATTTCATGTGGGAAACCGGGTACACAACACACATACCTTCAGCCACCTTTTTTGGTACTGAGGGTTATATTTTTTTTTACTCGTGGAGCCAGTGGCTACGCGAGTCTACACACTCTCTTCGGGAAGGGGGTACAGGGTACACCGGAATGTAATTTTGTGAATAACGGCCAAGAATTAACTTCTGTAAATATAATATGAATAAACCTATATATATCTAAAAGGAAATGGGCGTTAAGTTGTAATTTGAAGAGGTACGTGTCTATTGCCTAAACTAGCATCCACAGAACATCAGGTACTGCAAGTTTTGAACCTCGGGACAAGGATTAAAAAATGTATGGTTGTGTATATTGTGTATGTTGCGGAGAATCAGCTTAAAAGCACAAATTATACCGTTACATACTGGGGGCTCAGAGTCAGAGATATTTTTTGTAAGAAGTACTGAAGGCATATGTTATTGCGAAGTGGAATGAAAGTAACAGAAGACAAAATGGCAATTCAAATAGACAGGGAGCTCATTGGCAAGTTGCTAGGCAATGCAAACTTGGAGGGAAGGCCTGAGGAAGATATTGTTGGGGAACTTGAGAGACTTTCTCTAAACCGTACGCAAGGAACTTCGGCAAGGACGGGCGAGGAGAAAATGAGCAAAATCTTGGAAAAAAGCAACATAAACATTCCGATCTTTAAGGGAAACGTCGGCGATATAAGTCCACACGATTATTTGTATGAATTACGCAGTTATCAGGAAATCATGGAAATTGGGGATACTTTTCTCTTAGATAGAATCTTGCCGCTTTCGTTGAAGGAAATCGCTGCAGATTGGTTCAGATTTTCGAGATCTTTCGGCACTTTTAGGGAATTCGAGAAGGCTTTTCTTGAGGAATACTTTAGTGTCGATTTTGATTCGGAAATAGCAAGGATCATTCAGAACAATTACCAGTCACCAGACCTCCTCTTCTTGCATTTATTCAACACACCAGGAAGCTTTTTGCAATGAGGGAAAAACCGGGGACAGAAGACGAGGTCATCCAGCACGTTTTGAAATTTTCCCATCCTAAATTCAGAACACACTTGTACAATAGAACATTCGCAACAATCAAAGATTTGGAAACCCATTCTATGGACATTCAAAAGAGACTGTATTCAGAAGCGCTGTACTATTGTCCAGAACTAAGAGACAGCAATTTACCCTTAGTGTCTGCCGCGTCGACTTCAGGGAGTAGCACGAAGCAATTAGCAGCCGCTGGGGCAACGAACCTCTTCGGCAGCGTGAGGACAGAAGTATCAATGAGCGCCATAAATCCTGGACTGGTCAACCGGCTAAGCTTTTCCGGGGAATGTTGGGACCCCGTCGGAGCAGAAGAACCCGACGAAGAGAAGGGGATCCGGTTGTTCTTCGGTGTGACGGTCTTGACACTAAAGCCGCCATGTGTACCTGTGTCCACACTCTTAGCCGCCATGTGTACTGCTCCAAAAAACTCGTTAGGCCCGAAGAGAGCGACACCGCCATCGTAGCAGGCGCTGCGTGGAAGAAAAACAAAGGGGGGAGTAGGAAGATACGCAACTGCAGGAATTTCACTTCTGGCGACAAAGAGCCGTTAGTCCCCTGCAAAATTAATGGAAAGGACTTCTTCCTATTCGTAGACACAGGGGCCTCTGTGAGTACTGTAAATTTTGAGATCGCAAAACAACTGGAAAAACAAGGAAATAAGATTAACAATAAACGTATTAATATTTCTTTGGCAGTAGGCTTTGTACAATCATGTGGGGAAATGTATCTTACTGTACATTTGAATGGGGTTAAAATTAGGCATAAATTCGTCGTTTTGCGCGATTGTTTCAACGGATTCATCGCAGGTCGTGGGTTCATAAGGCAAGCCGGATTATCTCTGCACTTGAAAGAGGGAGGCTACAGCTTTGCAGACAGTGACGTCATCTATTTGTTTTCTGCGGAGAAGAGGGAAGCGGGAATGAGTCTTCCGATTCTGCAGGGGATAACGTCGACTGTGGAGGCTGAAGCTGGGGCAACCGCGACGGTAACCGCGACGATGGGAAAAAGTGAAACATCTGATGCAACAACCGCGACGATGGGATATTGCCAAACACGTCCCGAAATAGCAGAATTGATTGAGCGTGCAGAATGTTCACCAGAAGTAAAGATGAAATTAGCAGATATTTTAAACATCTACAGTAACGTCTTTTCTGAAAAACCTGGAGTTACACACATCTTACAGCACAAAATAGAACTAACCGATAGGACACCATTCTATTCTAAGCTTCGTATTTTGACTCCAGAAAAGCAAGAAATAATGGATAACTGTATCGATGATCTGTTAGCTGGGGGTTTCATTGAGCCCTGCAAATCTAATTACATTAATTCACCGTTGTTAATCAGGAAAGAGGATAAATACAAGGGGATCCTGGATCCTCGAAAGACAAACGCAGTAACAAAGAAATCTAGGAATGAAGTCCCGGATATGTTTGAATCTTTGAGTAAATTAGGCAAGGCTAGATATTTCTGTAAATTAGATTTGGTAAACGCTTTTGGCCAACTTTTATTAGAAGAAAACTCACGCCAATACACTGCTTTCAACACTTCACGAGGAATCTTTCGCTATTTGAGATGTCCCTATGGATTGAGCATGATTCCTAACACACTGGCGAAACTGATGAATATTGTCCTTGGAGAGCTGCAGGGTGTCTCATGCATTGCTTTTTACGATGACATTTTGGTTTATGGAGAAACGGAGGGAGAATTGTTGCTCGCGCTGAAAGAAGTTTTGGAGAGAATGCACAAGGCGATCTTAACACTTTCACCATCGAAGTCCCAACTTTTTACTTCGGAAGTGGATTACCTGGGTTTCAGAATTTCTCACAAGCAAGTGATGTGCCACCCATCCAAGATTGAGTATTTGGACCAGATAAGGACTCCGAAGAATGTGAAGCAACTCCTGAGCATTTTAGGATTCTTCGGATTTCTGAAAGGTCATATTAGCCACATGTCAGAGTTGACGAGTCCTCTCACTGACATGTTACGTAAGGGAGTTCGTTTTCGGTGGACGGATGTTCACGAAGAGTGCCTGACCAAACTGAAGGAAGCTGTAAAGAATAACGTTTCTCTGTACATTCCCGTACTGAATGAGCCGTTCGTCATCTACAGCGACGCGAGCGATAACTGCGCCGGTTTCTTACTAGGACAGAGGGACCAAGGAGGGAAACTGCATGTTGTATGCTTTGGAAGTAAAAAGTTCTCACAGGCCCAGAAGAATTACAGCACAACGCACAAAGAATTCCTCGCTTTGCTCCTTGCAGTAGAGACTTTCGACAAGTACATCTGCCACTCTCCGGCAGTGGAAGTTTTTACTGACCACAGTGCGCTGACCACGATATTCAGTACTGAAAACAAGAGCGCAAAGATGTCAAGGTGGACCGCTCGTCTCTCGCGCTACCCTCTGCTCATCAAATACGTGAAAGGAGAGCTAAATCTGGTAGACTTTCTATCGAGAAATGAAGTATGCAACACTTATCCGTCTGAGTACGACGGGTTGCCCGCAGCGCAGGAAACATTCCCCCTGGAAGATGAAAATGATGAAGGTTACGTAAAATTCGAGATGGAAGACGGAGTTGTGATCGATTCGTCAGATATTGCACAGAAACCAGTTGCTGACCTCAGTGCTTTGTGCACTATACAAAGCGCGAAGCAAATAAAGAAGAAACGACGAGAAATTTTGCTTCGAGGGATCAAACTACCCAGTGTTCGTCTCTCTAAAAGTAAAAAGATGCAGGGCTTTTCATTGTTGCCCTTCTCCCTGGCTGAGGGGGATGAAGACCACGAACCGCTGGATCCGAACAGGCTTCTGGACACCACTTCAATCATTTCCGAGCAAATGAAAGATAAATTTCTTGAAGACATAGCGAAGGCTGTTAGAAACGAGGAGGTGGAAGGAACGAAGAAGTACAAGGAAAAGGTGAAGACACTGGCCAAATCTTCGTATTTCGACGATGATGGAATCCTTAGGAGAAATTTGCCTGCAGAAAAATACAAAGAGAAAGGAACTGGCAAAATATGGGCACCTCTTTCTCTACGTGCGCAAATTCTTATGTCTTTGCACGATAGTGCATTCGCTTCTCACCCTGGAAGATTGAAAACGTTAGCAAAGGTCAGAGAACAATACACTTGGCTAGGCCTAACAAAAGACATTATTCAATACTGTAAGTCGTGCCAACCATGCTGTGTATTTAAAGGGGACACGACTAAGAAGCAAGGCTTCATGGAAAGTAATAAGGAAACAGAAGTTGGCAAGAACTTATACTGTGACATTCTGGGACCACTCGTTCGTTCGAAAAAGGGAAATTTCCAATATGTTCTAGTATGCGTTGATAGCTTTAGCAGATTTACTATCTTGCGCCCTCTTCGCATTGTGACTGCGAAATCTGTGCTAGAAATATTACTGGATATATTCTCGATCCATGGATTCTACCCGAGAATCTCCACTGATAATCAAAGCATTTTCAATTCCAGAATGTGGAAACAGATGATGAAGATGTTTGATTCCAAGCAGATCAGAATTTCTCCATATCGCCCGCAGGGCAATCTCGCAGAATGCTACGTAAAGGCAACTAAACGTGCTCTTTCCACACTAATTTCGTCGCACAACGAGTGGGCGTCATCGTTACCGTACATGCAGTTTGCATTGAATTCACAAGTTTGCAACACGACCACATTCAGTCCAGCATATTTGCACTTTGGACGTTCTGTGAGGGGTCCTTTCGAGAAGGCCAGGGACGTTTTGCCTCAAGAACCTGTAATCAGGCAGGAGGACATCTTGGAATTCGTGGAGGAAACGAAATTCAGGATAGAAGAGGCCAAGAAGATAGCTTGCAGCAATCAAGAGCGCATGCATAATGCACAGAAGAAAGTGTATGATAAGAAACGCTGCAAGTGCACGTTTAAGGTGGGGGAAAAAGCTTGGCTTAAAGAACATCCTCTCTCTGATAAGGCCCGTGGAGTAACCAGTAAACTCTCGGGGAAGTTCTCTGGACCACACGCAATTGTGGAGCAAACTTCGGCAAATACTTTCAAACTAAAACACAGCGAGGACGGAAGAATATTGAGAGCCAACAGCGATCAGTTAAAGCCTTATTCGTCGCCGCCTGAGTTCGCGAAGAAAGTAGCCGGGCAAAATTCAGCGAAGGGAGCGCACGTATCTTCTCCAGATGACGAGAATGAAGATGTACCCCAGATGCGTTACAAGCTGAGAAACAGATTCTGATCTAATTTTAAAAGGGGATTTTTTTGTAATTATTGTATATAGGGATTTATCTATCTTTTCTTTACTTTTTATCTTTCATTTATTTTCTCTCTCTGATACCTCACACACTACTCGTGCAAACGTTTCGTTCCGCAGTCAACAAAAGTAACGCAAAGTTAGTGCGTATTCTTTTACCGCGTAATTTCGTCGAGAAGCCGCAGTTCGGTGGTGAGAAAATCCAGTGAATAGCAGTGGCATCTCTGGATGTAGAGCCAGTTAGACCCATTCATGTGGAACCCGGTCGAAGCGGTGTCTTCCGATCTCGGCAGGAGCGCAGAGCAGTGGCGTTGCCGGGAGTCGACCCAGCAGCCTTGGTGACTTGGATGGATTTCCAGGAGACTGCCTCTCATTGGTCCAGGAGGAAGGATGGAAGAGATGCTGAGTGGGTAAGAATCGACGTGGGTTAACCAGCTCAAGTGCTGAGGGAAGATCGCGGATCTCGAAGTACACTTGTGGACAAAATTCGTGTGAACATTGACTGTGAATTTCGGGTGAACTGTTAAGTGAACAGAAACTGCGAACAAGTGTTTTGTGTATATTATTAGTATTTTTCTAGGTTACAGAACTTTGATCTCTCTCTATTCAGGAAGGGGGGACTATGTAATGATGTGATCATTACTGGATCCTTTTTTATGTTATAAATTGTGTATGGCTATGTATTCCTGTACTTTTGGGTTCTTGGCCGTTGGGGAGCGGTAAGTTTCCAGTAACGGTTTAGGTCATTAGCGGGGCCTATAAAAGGAAGGGAAGGGAGCAGTCGGGCTCAGATGTTTCGGTGCAATTCGGCGAGGTAAAGAGGTGTAGTTTCTCTATGGGGCGAAACGAAGAATCTTTCTTGATAATATGAATACGCGGCTACTTTAACTTTCTTTCTTTCTTTTAATACACACACTTGCTCTTTACACATTATTCCAATAGTTTATTTCATGTGGGAAACCGGGTACACAACACACATACCTTCAACCACCTTTTTTGGTACTGAGGGTTATATTTTTTTTTTACTCGTGGAGCCAGTGGCTACGCGAGTCTACACACTCTCTTCGGGAAGGGGTTACAAGTTACACCGGAATGTAATTTTGTGAATAACGGCCAAGAATTAACTTCTGTAAATATAATATGAATAAACCTATATATATCTAAAAGGAAATGGGCGTTAAGTTGTAATTTGAAGAGGTACGTGTCTATTGCCTAAACTAGCATCCACAGAACTTCAGGTACTGCAAGTTTTGAACATATTGTGTATGTTGCGGAGAATCAGCTTAAAAGCACAAATTATACCGTTACAACATCCTGACTCTTATACCTTTGAATGTGAAATTTTATATCTACAGGGTGTCCCACGAACGGCGAAACTGGGAATTAAGAGTGGCGTTACTTTGTAACGGAAACCTGTACATACATAAGTCGTACACCAAATGTTAGCCCTGTCCAAGTAGATATTTTTAAACATAGAAACAACAAACTGGGTGCAGTGCTGTTCATGCATTGTTGCCAAAGGTAAGTGAAAGTGTAAATTTATTTTTTCACAAAGCATGGAAAATTGCATGTCAAACATTCGTACGGAAATTTGGACGTCAATTTCCACCTTGGGTAGGTGGACTATTTCGCCATCTATAGTTCAGGGAAGAAAACCGGTCGTTTTCGTCTACAGCAAATCCTGAAATGCCTCGTAAAGGCGTACCGGTCCAAATGGGTGTTTTAAAAACATTATGAGGTACAGTGGCAACACTGTTGATGTATGAAGGCAACAAAAAGTTTGTTTAGTGATGGTCTATGACATGGAAATACTGGAAACAGGAAAAAAAGGAAATGAAAATTATGGTGAAAAAAGTGTTACTTACCTACTCCTGGCAATCATGCAATGCGACAAGAGCGCCCACCGAACGAGAACAAAAGAATCAGTTAGTTGTGTACTAAGAACTGTTTGACCCGTGCAATTCGGATTGTTCGTAGGGGAAGATTAGAATTGTTCTGTGAAATGAAGTACTCTTTGGAAGAGTGTTCATTGTGGAACATTATTTTTGTTCAAAATCGTACGCTAGTGTAAAAGCTGTGTTTCGCGAGAAATATAAGAATAACAGTGTTCCAGAAAATTTGACGATATATCGACTTGTTTCCAGATTTCGTGAAACAGGATCAGTTAATGACAAACCCTACCACAGACAACCACCAGTTTTGACACAAGGTGTGCTGCAGGATGTGGAGCAGAGAATATCACAATCTCCCAGGAAATCTGTTCGTAAACTTGCTGCACAGTCAGGTGTATCAAAAACAATAACTCACCGAGCGTTAAAACAATTGCACCTACGTGCATATAAGGTACAGGCTGTGCAAGAACTGAAGGAAGCAGACAAAGGTGCACGTGTAAGATACTGCCAGTGGTTTGGAAATTTTATTAGAGACAATGGTGTGAATATTTTGGATAAGGTTTTTTTTTCACGGATGAAGCATGGTCCCACTTAAATGGATATGTCAACAGTCAAAATTCTCGACACTGGTCAAGTAACAATCCCCATTTGTTACATGAACAATCACTTCATCCACAAAAGATCGGTGTGTGGTGGGCCCGACCCTGTGGCCGAGTGGTAGTATATAGTCTCGCGGAAGCAGCCGTACGAGCAACATCGTCTCGCGTGGCGCTTGCAGCTTGGTTCGAACGCGGCCGTGTCCTGGTGAGTAGGAAGGAATACTAGTTACGGGTCAAATCGAAGTAATTCGGACTAGTGTATAATGGAAACACGTCGTGTTAACACGTTAAAATTGTCTTTTTCGAGTACTAAAAAGAGACCCACGTCAGTGAGGTTACACCGTTGGATTAGTGAAACGCTGGCTCTCACCGAAGACCAGGTTCTAAGCATTGAAATTGACCATTTTCGTAAGTGTGTATACATTAAACTAGTATCACACCTGTTAGGTGAGCAAATAATACAGACGTGTGATCATGATGTACGATTGGAATGGGCGGACAGAATATCAACAATGGTGCGACTACATGTCATCCCGATGGAAGTTACGGATGAGGCATTATCTGCGGTACTCATAAAATATGGCGAAATACAGTCTATTGACGACGAGACTTACTCGCAGGAACATATCTATCGTACCCGCACGGGCATAAAAGTGTTGAAGATGGTATTGAAGCAGTCAATACCGTCTTACGTCACGATCCAAGGTGCGAGATATTGGGTCACATATTAGGGGCAGCAGCCGTCTTGCAAGATCTGTGACGAATTGACACACGCAGCAGCCACGTGTCCCCAAAGACGACGACGCACTAATCCTAATGTAGAAAGTTCAACCGCAGTCCAAGCGGGCACATCTATGAACAACCAGGAACCCAGCACCTATGCCCAACGTGTCAATCGACCACCAACGCAACTCACTGTCAAAGAAACACAATTGGACTCTCGACCCACAGTGTTGCCAATACCCACCAAAACGAAATTGAGTCAGAAGACAGAGGGTGATGTACCAACAGCGTCAACTGAGAAAGCACCGAAAGACGACCCTCCAGTGGTAACAATTTCGGGGAACAACGCGACGGACGAAACCATGGAAACTTCACTGTTATGGGCTGATGAAGTGGAACGGGAAGAAACTGTACAAATGGAACTACATGAAGATCTACCAGAGGGTGCCCACCAAATTAAGTGTGAATACCAGATGAATGTGCATGACAATTCTGATATCCAGCTGACTCCAGATGAAGTCCCAAGTTATGTGAAGCCTGTTGCTGTTTCAAGGGCCCCGTTGAAGGATGCCACCAGAAGGAAGCTACCCATGGAAGGACAGCAGAAGCAGCTGAAGAATCAGAAGCGCAAGAAAAGTTCTCAAAGGGATGCGGAAATCAACCCACCGACCAAGAAGATTGATGACCAACGCCCCCTCTCCTCCTCCCCAGTGCTAATTACCCGGTCCTAAAGTGTTAATAATCTAGGTGCTAGTGTTAGTGCTAGTGAAAAGATAATTCTTCATGAAAATTAATGATGCGTGTGATAGTGTAACTGTTTTTTTGTGTTAATGTTTGGTATAATGTATACAACGCGCTTCTTGCCAGTAAGGGGGCTAAAGCGTCCCTGGTCAGGTTTAGGAATACCCACTTAGCTATGTTTACCTCACTCAGAATAGCCACGATTAACATTAATAAATTGCAAAACCGTAATAAACCAGAGGCGCTGGATGACTTTTTCATCCAGTCGTCTCTCGATATAGCCTTCCTCCAGGAGGTACAAGTGACCAATTTTGACTTACCCCCATCAATAGTAGTCTATAACAATGCAAATTGTCAGGCAACGGGGACGGCTATTCTAGCGAGAAATACTGTGCCGATCACAAATGTTTCTTGTCATCCAAACGGACGAATTATATGTGCGAAAGTGGCAAATGTTTGGATTTGCAATATATATGCCCCGTCAGGTACTCAACAGAGACAACAGAGAAATATTTTTTTTTGCGACAGACGTGGCGGCTGAATTGCAGGGTGCAAAGGAACATATCATATGTGGCGGGGACTTTAATTGCGTATTGCGACCACAAGATCAACGTCCTGGTTTTTACACACACATTCTCTTCAAAAATTGGTGTCGGGTTTTAAATTTGGAGACGTTTGGACAGATAAACATTTCGGTAAGAGGGGATATACATACATTAGAGACAATTGTGCGTCCCGTTTGGACCGGTTCTATGTTACCCCGTTACTGCGTCAGAAAGTAACATCGATTTACCTCACACCTACATGTTTTTCGGACCATCTGGTAGTGGTAATGGCAATTAACATTGATCTTCCCTTAGTGCCTCGGGGATATGGGTATTGGAAATTGAATACGTCAATCTTTTCTGATGACGATTTCAAACGAGCATTTCATGAGCAATGGAGTCTTTGGGAGGCGCACCGCCTTAGACATACTGACATCCTTCGTTGGTGGGACGAGTTCTTAAAACCGGCAATTAAACGATTCTGTTTAGCATACTGTAAAGAGAGGTCTCGTGATTGGAATAATAAATGTCAGTTTTATTATCGGGTTTTGCGCGAATTAATAGACGAAGCATCGGCAGGGAGACCGGTCAACACTGATATAAAACGTGTACAGGCTATTCTCTTACGCATGACAGCGCACAAACGTATGGGTGCTAAAATTCGAAGTAGACTTCCTCAGGTGGACCATGAAGAAGCTGTCTCGATTAGTCACGTGATTCAAGAACGACATAATGCACAACGAAAAATCATCACTGAACTCTCAGATGGTGCGGGTAGTAAAATCACAGCACCTAAGGATATACAAGGTAAAATATATGAGCACTTTAGTTTGATGTTTTCGCAGAAGCACTCGGACAACTCAAATTATGGTACAGTGGTGGATGCCGTGTCGGAGGTACTCTCAGATGAAGAAAGAACTAAGTTGGACGCGGATTTCACAATCGAAGAAGTGTATAAAGCGGTGAAAGCGGCGAAGCCATTCTCCGCCCCTGGTGTTGATGGGCTTCCTACAAGTTTATTTCAAACCTTTTGGACGCTAATGGGACAGACCTTAACTGAGTGGGTCAATGCTATCTTTCAGCAACAGAAAATGGGTAAAACATCCCACACCGGAATTATAGTATTAGTACCGAAATGCGCAAAGCCGACAGAAATTACTCATTATCGCCCCATTACTCTTTTGTGCGCAGACTATAAAATTTTCTCACGATGTATGCTTGCACGTTTAATGCCATACTCCACCAACTTGGTTGGTGATATGCAATATGTATATGGTGGAAACAAAAACATTTATGCCGTGCTGCAAACGCTGCGTGAGGTAGTTACTAATCATCACAATACAAAAAGTTCACAAGATGAAGCGATTTTAGCTCTGGATTTCGAACGTGCTTTTGACTCTCTGACCCATAACTATATGTTTCATGTTTTCCAAAAACTTGGAATACGCGGGACATTTCTCGCAGCGTTGCAGGGGCTTCATCACAATGCTGAATCGCGAATACAGATTAATGGTTTTTTGACAAAATCGCTTCGCATAATGACAGGTGTCCGACAGGGAGATCCCCTATCAATGCTAGCGTTCTGTATTTCCCTAAGTCCCCTGCTTACTTCTTTGGAAGCACAGCTAAAAGGCATTACTATACTGTCCAAGTCTCTAAAAGTGTTAGCTTATGCGGACGATGTCAGCATTGCAACGTCCCCCGGTTGGACACCAGTCATCACAAAGTTAGTCCGCTACTCCTTTAGTCGGGAACATGAGAATCTGCAAATCAACAGGGCTTGCTGGATAGAAAAGAAACACAACACTGTTTTCAAAGTTAAAACGCAGTTTTATAAACGCGTATATTTCATAATCACTTACCAGTACAACACTAGAACATTCACTACTAACGTTGGTATATTCCCTCACATAAAGCGAAAGTCAAAGAACATAATTAATTGTTTACTTTCAACTTATCGGCAAGAAGAAAACTCGAAAAACCAAAATCTATACTTCAATTCTCTCCGTTTCCAAGTTCTTATTATTTTTCACCTTCAATTGTTTTTCAAACTCAGTCTGTCGTCAGGTGAGAAACATTCAGGTTAGTTCACTTCCTCTGCTGAGATTAGCAAGTGACGTCAACACGAACAGATTTTGACGTATTTATAAACATGTATAAAAGTTGCAACTACAACTGTATCAGTCTAAGTATAATTATCTGTGACAACTTGCACATTATTTGAAATAACAAACATTTTAAAAATCTTAACTTCTTATAAATATAAAATCTTAAACTCTCAGGTTCGTTACAATTGCCCCTCGTCTGGGGAAAATTTTTGAAGAAATTGTAATTTACAAGTTCTGAAAAAATTTTGAGTACATAAAAAACATTGAAATATAGAGTTTATTTTGACAATTGAATGACTCAATCTTGGCTTCTCTTCACTTGACAACAGCTCAGAAGGAACGTAGTTTACAGTATCAAAAACAGAATGTAATCGATGGTAGTTAAACAACCAATAAACAGTGAATTCAGGCAATGATTGATTCCATGATGGTTTAATAGAACAGTAGGCTTCCATATATATCTAGTTTTTTCTCCAGAAAGACTTTGTAGAAAACGGTATAGGGTTCGATAAGCAATGAACTGAAACCAGTACTTTCCTATAGCACTTCAAACTCAACACTCTTCTTGCTTCTGTGCTTCTAGAATAATGCCTTTAAATTCCACACCAGCAATATAATAACTCCTGCTTCTGGGAATCATTTAAAATATTAATAGTTTCAACCTTCTCTCTGAGGTCCGCGGTTTTATACATCCACTTCTCATCCTCATCCTGGACCTTTTGGATGTACCGCACTATTTCTATATCTACAGGATTCCCTTCTTCTTGATCAGGAGTTCTACCGAACAACAAAGTAACTGAATTCTTCCTGAAACTTATTTCTGCTTCGTGCTGTCTTAGAAAAGGCATACCTAGAAGAAGATCCGTACGAAAACCTTTTAAGATGAATACTTCTGTGCTAAAATTCATGCCACCAATTTCCAGTTCTACCCGTCTACTTCCGAACACTCTCTTCTTATGACTTCCGGAAAAATCTACCAGTCTTATGTCAGAAACTTTTTGCATTTGAATGCCTGGTATCAGATTAATTAACTGGGTCCAGATCTCGTAACTTAATATTGAACATTCACTTCCAGTATCAATAATGCAAGTCACCGGGATGTCCATTAATTTTGCAGGAACTGCAGGAGATTTGTACTTAGTTTTTGATGTTCGAGCTGATTTTAATTGGCTTTGTAAATTAATTTCTTCCATTTCTGTTAACTGAAAATTTACATGTAATTCTTGTATGGGACGCTCCTCAGAGGCTCCTTGCCTAAACGGAAGCGAAACACCTAGACAAGGTCCTAGTTTGTTTGACATGATTGGGATCGCTGGTTTTGCAGAAACTCTCTAGTAGTCTCCACTGCTTCTTCCTGCTCTGAGGCAACGTCATGTCTTGGTGAGAAGGAACTACAATTGTCACCTCTACGTGGTGGAGAGTACCGTCTGGGCGAAGTAGGACTACGTTGTTCTTGGTAACGCCATCCGTCTGGAGAATTAAGCTCTTGTTCTGGACGAGGTCTGTAGAAATTTCTCTGTCTTTGGTTTTGATCTCGGTTGAAACCTCTCCTGCCTAATCCTCTGTTGAATCTTCGAGGTCGTGAGAAATTTCCTGCTCGACTCCCTGAATCCATCTGGATATTCCGGATCTTAAAACTTTTATTCCCTGCAGCATCTTTATTCTTAGAGTCTTCTTTATTCTTCCAGGCATCAGGGTCATCATAAATATCGAAGTCCTTCAAGAAATGTGTCAATTCATCCACACTTCGTGGAGCGTGCGCCAGACAAAGATTCCGAATGCGATACGGCAACTGTCCAATGATCAAATTAAGAACTTCGCTCTCATTAAAATTGTCAGCTAGGTTTCTGTACGCTGCGTAGACACTCCAGGCAAAACTCTCTAAGTTGTCGTGGACCAGGCGAGAATACCTTCGGTTCCTCACAGCCGCTAGTTGTCTTTGTTTTGCCTTTTCTGATGCAAATTCATCCTTAAAGCGTGCGCAGAAATCAGCATAATTCACAAAGTTGTGCATATTACCAGCTAACCAATGCTCAGCCTTGCCGGTGAAAACCCGAGGTAATAATTCCAATCTATAGTGCTCTGGCACTTGCATTAAGTCGAAACTGACATTTAATTCACGCAGATATCTTTCGGCAGATTGAGCTTCGATATCGCCTTTAAACTTAGGAATGTTCGCGATATCAGCCATTCTGGGCATCTTAAACTCTGTTCTTCGTCGAGGAGAAAAACTGTCATTACTATCCTTTTCTCTAGGCCTCTTGCATCTATCAGAAGTTGTGGTATTACCGGGGAAGAATGGGTTTGGAAGTACAACTGGAGGTTCATAGGAAGTAGCTTCTGGGTTCAGTCCTCGGATTGGATCAGGCAGTATATCGGAAGAGGTTACTGGTCGAATCTGTAAATTATGGATCTTTTCCTGCAGTTCACTGACCCTACTTATAATTGTAACTGTCTGTTCCTGAATTTCTTGGCGAAGAGATACTTCCATCTTTTTAGCCTTCTCATGTAGAAAATTAACCTTTTCTCCAGCTGCCTTTATTTCAACTTTCTGTTCTTGCACTATATTTTCTATGAGTTCTGTTCGTTCACCAAAGGTTTTTAGTGCTACATTAATAGACTCTACAGAACTCTTTAATTCTTGAACTCTCTCTGGAGGGTCACATTCAGATTCTCTTCCAGACTGGACAATTTCAAGGCAGGTTTCCATATTCTTCTTCAATTGATCCTGTTCCTTCTCTATCCGTCCTTGCCGAACTGTTAAGAACTCTAGCTGCTCTTCCACAATTTCCTTTACCCTTTCGTCCACCTTTTCAGTGACTTTACTACTAAGCTTTTCTATCTCTCCTCTGATGCTCTGTACCTGTTCAAGTTTATGTTGAGAGAATAGAGCCTGTAGCTCTGACCTTAGTTTTATATCTTCCTGTATCCTCCTTTCTTCCTGGTTTTCAATCAATGCACGGAAAATATCTAAGTCTTCTTTTCTCTTTCTCTCTTCCTCCTCTTTCTCTTTCCTTTTCTTTTCTTCTTCCTCTTCTTTTTCCTTTTTTCTCCTTTCCTCTTCCTCCTCTTTCTCTTTCCTTCTCTTTTCTTCTTCCTCTTCTTTTTCCTTCTTTCTCCTTTCCTCTTCCTCTTCTTTCTCTTTCCTTCTCTTTTCTTCTATAGACTCAACCATGAGTTTAAAATCCATCATCTCCTTCTTTCGAACTTTCTCTATCTGAGCCATCTCTTTCTTACGCTGTTTCTCCTCCTCTATTCTTTCCTTCTGTCTCCGCTCCTCATCCTTCTGTCTACGCTCCTCATCCTTCTGTCTACGCTCTTCATCCTCCTTTTCTTTCTGTTTTCGCTCTGCTTTATCTTTCATCAACCAATCAAGTAGCCAGTGATCTGATGAGGGTTTGGTAGGAACGCTCAGTTCTGGTTCTGGTGCTGACAAGCATGATGTGCATCGCATCTCTTTATTTGATGCCAACGTTACTTCCTGCCCATCACAACTACTATGAAACCTCTGCAAACATTGGCAACACTGGAAGAATTCCCTGTCATTGGTGAGATCATCACAGCATCCAAACTTGGTTTCTGCATCCATTGTCGTTCTTCCTCTGCTTCGCAGATTCATTCCTGTCGCGTCTTTCTCCATTCTACTACACCGTCTATGACTCTTACCAGTTAATACCTTCACTTCACTATCACATTTTTACCTTCGTGAATTCCAAGGACTTTCAATATCACCTTCGTGAATTCTATGCACGAGCACTTTCAGTATGCACTAAATCGGGTATCACGTTTTAATTGCTAAAATAACTTTGCACTCAAGCCCCACGATTGTACCAAAATAACTATGCACTCGAGCCCCGCGTTGGTGTGCCAAAATAACTATGCAACGTCCCCCGGTTGGACACCAGTCATCACAAAGTTAGTCCGCTACTCCTTTAGTCGGGAACATGAGAATCTGCAAATCAACAGGGCTTGCTGGGTAGAAAAGAAACACAACACTGTTTTCAAAGTTAAAACGCAGTTTTATAAACGCGTATATTTCATAATCACTTACCAGTACAACACTAGAACATTCACTACTAACGTTGGTATATTCCCTCACATAAAGCGAAAGTCAAAGAACATAATTAATTGTTTACTTTCAACTTATCGGCAAGAAGAAAACTCGAAAAACCAAAATCTATACTTCAATTCTCTCCGTTTCCAAGTTCTTATTATTTTTCACCTTCAATTGTTTTTCAAACTCAGTCTGTCGTCAGGTGAGAAACATTTAGGTTAGTTCACTTCCTCTGCTGAGATTAGCAAGTGACGTCAACACGAACAGATTTTGACGTATTTATAAACATGTATAAAAGTTGCAACTACAACTGTATCAGTCTAAGTATAATTATCTGTGACAACTTGCACATTATTTGAAATAACAAACATTTTAAAAATCTTAACTTCTTATAAATATAAAATCTTAAACTCTCAGGTTCGTTACAGCATCTTAGTTCAGTCACCTGTGGTTGTCGATATGGTTCATAAATTAACGTCGGTATTTGGCGTGCATTCAGGCCTCCACATTAATGTAAAAAAATCTTGTCTGATGTATTTAAATACCGACCCATCCAACACACCTGTACAACACTTCCCTGTTGTTAACACCTTAAACATTCTTGGGGTAGTCTTTACGCCTTCTCTGCAACAAATGATACACGTAAATTATGATAGAGTGATTGGGAGCGTTAAATCAGTGTTGCAAATTAATAAGTTTCGAACTCTTAGTTTGCAAGCACGTGTCACGTTTGTCAATGTATATGCACTGTCGAAAGTCTGGTTTGTAGCAAAAATAATTCCAATGCGTATGCTAGATGTAGCAAAACTGAAAAGTGCGGTGAACTGGTTTGTGTGGAATGGGCAGTTGTTACGAGTTAAGCACGAGACCTTGTGTTTACATAATACAGGAGGAGGCTTGAATCTTGCACACGTGCAACATAAGAGCCAGGCGCTCCGCATTCAAGCGGACATCGAGACGATGATTCAGAGGTCGGATAGCATTACCAGTTACGTCCTTCGATACTGCTTGGCTCGTATACCGTTGGAGTTTCCCATAAACGTGACCTCAATTCCCCCCAACCTTAGGTACCTCCGTGATACCTTAGTAGAGATCTGCTATGGCTTGTTACAAACTCCTACCCTGCCTGTTCCAGTAGTGTCGCAAATGTACAGAAGAATGCGTGTAGCGTCTCAACAGGCTGTTAAGATAGTTGCAAGACACCCGGAAGTTCGTTGGCCTGTGGTGTGGAAAAATATACACGCGAGGCACCTCCCAACAAGAATACGATCGGCGTGGTTCGTTATAGTGCATCAAATACTGCTGACTCGAGTGAAACTCTATGATCTGCACATGGCAGATTCGTCATTATGTTTAATATGTAACGTGCCTGATAGTTTAGTGTCGAACCAATGAGAAGAATATTACAATTGATCATCTTCTGTTTCCCAATTTTAATTATTTCCCTCACAAGAAACAGAACAGTGTATTGTGGTTACTGGGGCAATATGCTTGGTTTGCCGCTACTTATCAGCAACTTGACTTTCATGAACAATTTGTGCATTATTTAAGGCACACATTTCAAAATATTTCGGCAAACAAAAATAACAATGTCTATGCAAATTTTCTAAATGTAATATATCCTAGTTTGTAAAACCTGTATAGTAATCATGAAAAGTTTGTTATAATCAGATGTAAATAGTAAAGGAAATAATAATAAAAAAAAGTGGTTAGCACATCGCGCTGCGACGCCAAGGGTCCCGGGTTCGAATCCCGGTCGGGCTTGGTTGTTTGTGAATGTCCTTTTATCAATTTCATCATTTTATCACTCATCCCCATCTTCGCAAATTAGCCAAGAGGCACAAAACGCGAAGTAAAATAAACTAAATCAAATCCAAATCCAAATCGGTGTGTGGTGCGCGATTTCGCGGAGAAAAATAATCGGTCCATTCTTTTTCAACACAACAGTTGAAGGAATAGTTTATCGTGACCTTATCACACAGTTCATTTCTCTGTTGGAACGTGATGAACGTGATTGTTGGTTTCAACAAGACTCCGCAACATGTCACACGTCTAATGAAACTTTAGACATGTTGGCAGCGTTTTTTGGCGATCACATTATAAGCAAAAACTTATGGCCCAGTAGCTCCCCGTATCTGACGTCTCCATATTTTTTTCTGTTTGGTTATTTGAAACACACAGTTTACATTAATAACCCAAGAACACTTGATGATCTAAAAATAAACATTTGCACCGCCATTAACAATATAAACCTTGCATAAAGTTGCTTCCAACATGATAAAACGTGTTGATGAATGTCTCAGGGAAAATGGTTCTCATTTTCAACATCTTTTGTATAGCTACACTTCCTGTTACGCGCATTGCATGGTTGCCAGGAGTAGGTAAGTAACACTTTTTTCACAATAATTTTCAATAATAATAATTGGAAACAAAAACATTTATGCCGTGCTGCAAACGCTGCGTGAGGTAGTTACTAATCATCACAATACAAAAAGTTCACAAGATGAAGCGATTTTAGCTCTGGATTTCGAACGTGCTTTTGACTCTCTGACCCATAACTATATGTTTCATGTTTTCCAAAAACTTGGAATACGCGGGACATTTCTCGCAGCGTTGCAGGGGCTTCATCACAATGCTGAATCGCGAATACAGATTAATGGTTTTTTGACAAAATCGCTTCGCATAATGACAGGTGTCCGACAGGGAGATCCCCTATCAATGCTAGCGTTCTGTATTTCCCTAAGTCCCCTGCTTACTTCTTTGGAAGCACAGCCAAAAGGCATTACTATACTGTCCAAGTCTCTAAAAGTGTTAGCTTATGCGGACGATGTCAGCATTGCAACGTCCCCCGGTTGGACACCAGTCATCACAAAGTTAGTCCGCTACTCCTTTAGTCGGGAACATGAGAATCTGCAAATCAACAGGGCTTGCTGGATAGAAAAGAAACACAACACTGTTTTCAAAGTTAAAACGCAGTTTTATAAACGCGTATATTTCATAATCACTTACCAGTACAACACTAGAACATTCACTACTAACGTTGGTATATTCCCTCACATAAAGCGAAAGTCAAAGAACATAATTAATTGTTTACTTTCAACTTATCGGCAAGAAGAAAACTCGAAAAACCAAAATCTATACTTCAATTCTCTCCGTTTCCAAGTTCTTATTATTTTTCACCTTCAATTGTTTTTCAAACTCAGTCTGTCGTCAGGTGAGAAACATTCAGGTTAGTTCACTTCCTCTGCTGAGATTAGCAAGTGACGTCAACACGAACAGATTTTGACGTATTTATAAACATGTATAAAAGTTGCAACTACAACTGTATCAGTCTAAGTATAATTATCTGTGACAACTTGCACATTATTTGAAATAACAAACATTTTAAAAATCTTAACTTCTTATAAATATAAAATCTTAAACTCTCAGGTTCGTTACAATTGCCCCTCGTCTGGGGAAAATTTTTGAAGAAATTGTAATTTACAAGTTCTGAAAAAATTTTGAGTACATAAAAAACATTGAAATATAGAGTTTATTTTGACAATTGAATGACTCAATCTTGGCTTCTCTTCACTTGACAACAGCTCAGAAGGAACGTAGTTTACAGTATCAAAAACAGAATGTAATCGATGGTAGTTAAACAACCAATAAACAGTGAATTCAGGCAATGATTGATTCCATGATGGTTTAATAGAACAGTAGGCTTCCATATATATCTAGTTTTTTCTCCAGAAAGACTTTGTAGAAAACGGTATAGGGTTCGATAAGCAATGAACTGAAACCAGTACTTTCCTATAGCACTTCAAACTCAACACTCTTCTTGCTTCTGTGCTTCTAGAATAATGCCTTTAAATTCCACACCAGCAATATAATAACTCCTGCTTCTGGGAATCATTTAAAATATTAATAGTTTCAACCTTCTCTCTGAGGTCCGCGGTTTTATACATCCACTTCTCATCCTCATCCTGGACCTTTTGGATGTACCGCACTATTTCTATATCTACAGGATTCCCTTCTTCTTGATCAGGAGTTCTACCGAACAACAAAGTAACTGAATTCTTCCTGAAACTTATTTCTGCTTCGTGCTGTCTTAGAAAAGGCATACCTAGAAGAAGATCCGTACGAAAACCTTTTAAGATGAATACTTCTGTGCTAAAATTCATGCCACCAATTTCCAGTTCTACCCGTCTACTTCCGAACACTCTCTTCTTATGACTTCCGGAAAAATCTACCAGTCTTATGTCAGAAACTTTTTGCATTTGAATGCCTGGTATCAGATTAATTAACTGGGTCCAGATCTCGTAACTTAATATTGAACATTCACTTCCAGTATCAATAATGCAAGTCACCGGGATGTCCATTAATTTTGCAGGAACTGCAGGAGATTTGTACTTAGTTTTTGATGTTCGAGCTGATTTTAATTGGCTTTGTAAATTAATTTCTTCCATTTCTGTTAACTGAAAATTTACATGTAATTCTTGTATGGGACGCTCCTCAGAGGCTCCTTGCCTAAACGGAAGCGAAACACCTAGACAAGGTCCTAGTTTGTTTGACATGATTGGGATCGCTGGTTTTGCAGAAACTCTCTAGTAGTCTCCACTGCTTCTTCCTGCTCTGAGGCAACGTCATGTCTTGGTGAGAAGGAACTACAATTGTCACCTCTACGTGGTGGAGAGTACCGTCTGGGCGAAGTAGGACTACGTTGTTCTTGGTAACGCCATCCGTCTGGAGAATTAAGCTCTTGTTCTGGACGAGGTCTGTAGAAATTTCTCTGTCTTTGGTTTTGATCTCGGTTGAAACCTCTCCTGCCTAATCCTCTGTTGAATCTTCGAGGTCGTGAGAAATTTCCTGCTCGACTCCCTGAATCCATCTGGATATTCCGGATCTTAAAACTTTTATTCCCTGCAGCATCTTTATTCTTAGAGTCTTCTTTATTCTTCCAGGCATCAGGGTCATCATAAATATCGAAGTCCTTCAAGAAATGTGTCAATTCATCCACACTTCGTGGAGCGTGCGCCAGACAAAGATTCCGAATGCGATACGGCAACTGTCCAATGATCAAATTAAGAACTTCGCTCTCATTAAAATTGTCAGCTAGGTTTCTGTACGCTGCGTAGACACTCCAGGCAAAACTCTCTAAGTTGTCGTGGACCAGGCGAGAATACCTTCGGTTCCTCACAGCCGCTAGTTGTCTTTGTTTTGCCTTTTCTGATGCAAATTCATCCTTAAAGCGTGCGCAGAAATCAGCATAATTCACAAAGTTGTGCATATTACCAGCTAACCAATGCTCAGCCTTGCCGGTGAAAACCCGAGGTAATAATTCCAATCTATAGTGCTCTGGCACTTGCATTAAGTCGAAACTGACATTTAATTCACGCAGATATCTTTCGGCAGATTGAGCTTCGATATCGCCTTTAAACTTAGGAATGTTCGCGATATCAGCCATTCTGGGCATCTTAAACTCTGTTCTTCGTCGAGGAGAAAAACTGTCATTACTATCCTTTTCTCTAGGCCTCTTGCATCTATCAGAAGTTGTGGTATTACCGGGGAAGAATGGGTTTGGAAGTACAACTGGAGGTTCATAGGAAGTAGCTTCTGGGTTCAGTCCTCGGATTGGATCAGGCAGTATATCGGAAGAGGTTACTGGTCGAATCTGTAAATTATGGATCTTTTCCTGCAGTTCACTGACCCTACTTATAATTGTAACTGTCTGTTCCTGAATTTCTTGGCGAAGAGATACTTCCATCTTTTTAGCCTTCTCATGTAGAAAATTAACCTTTTCTCCTGCTGCCTTTATTTCAACTTTCTGTTCTTGCACTATATTTTCTATGAGTTCTGTTCGTTCACCAAAGGTTTTTAGTGCTACATTAATAGACTCTACAGAACTCTTTAATTCTTGAACTCTCTCTGGAGGGTCACATTCAGATTCTCTTCCAGACTGGACAATTTCAAGGCAGGTTTCCATATTCTTCTTCAATTGATCCTGTTCCTTCTCTATCCGTCCTTGCCGAACTGTTAAGAACTCTAGCTGCTCTTCCACAATTTCCTTTACCCTTTCGTCCACCTTTTCAGTGACTTTACTACTAAGCTTTTCTATCTCTCCTCTGATGCTCTGTACCTGTTCAAGTTTATGTTGAGAGAATAGAGCCTGTAGCTCTGACCTTAGTTTTATATCTTCCTGTATCCTCCTTTCTTCCTGGTTTTCAATCAATGCACGGAAAATATCTAAGTCTTCTTTTCTCTTTCTCTCTTCCTCCTCTTTCTCTTTCCTTTTCTTTTCTTCTTCCTCTTCTTTTTCCTTTTTTCTCCTTTCCTCTTCCTCCTCTTTCTCTTTCCTTCTCTTTTCTTCTTCCTCTTCTTTTTCCTTCTTTCTCCTTTCCTCTTCCTCTTCTTTCTCTTTCCTTCTCTTTTCTTCTATAGACTCAACCATGAGTTTAAAATCCATCATCTCCTTCTTTCGAACTTTCTCTATCTGAGCCATCTCTTTCTTACGCTGTTTCTCCTCCTCTATTCTTTCCTTCTGTCTCCGCTCCTCATCCTTCTGTCTACGCTCCTCATCCTTCTGTCTACGCTCTTCATCCTCCTTTTCTTTCTGTTTTCGCTCTGCTTTATCTTTCATCAACCAATCAAGTAGCCAGTGATCTGATGAGGGTTTGGTAGGAACGCTCAGTTCTGGTTCTGGTGCTGACAAGCATGATGTGCATCGCATCTCTTTATTTGATGCCAACGTTACTTCCTGCCCATCACAACTACTATGAAACCTCTGCAAACATTGGCAACACTGGAAGAATTCCCTGTCATTGGTGAGATCATCACAGCATCCAAACTTGGTTTCTGCATCCATTGTCGTTCTTCCTCTGCTTCGCAGATTCATTCCTGTCGCGTCTTTCTCCATTCTACTACACCGTCTATGACTCTTACCAGTTAATACCTTCACTTCACTATCACATTTTTACCTTCGTGAATTCCAAGGACTTTCAATATCACCTTCGTGAATTCTATGCACGAGCACTTTCAGTATGCACTAAATCGGGTATCACGTTTTAATTGCTAAAATAACTTTGCACTCAAGCCCCACGATTGTACCAAAATAACTATGCACTCGAGCCCCGCGTTGGTGTGCCAAAATAACTATGCAACGTCCCCCGGTTGGACACCAGTCATCACAAAGTTAGTCCGCTACTCCTTTAGTCGGGAACATGAGAATCTGCAAATCAACAGGGCTTGCTGGGTAGAAAAGAAACACAACACTGTTTTCAAAGTTAAAACGCAGTTTTATAAACGCGTATATTTCATAATCACTTACCAGTACAACACTAGAACATTCACTACTAACGTTGGTATATTCCCTCACATAAAGCGAAAGTCAAAGAACATAATTAATTGTTTACTTTCAACTTATCGGCAAGAAGAAAACTCGAAAAACCAAAATCTATACTTCAATTCTCTCCGTTTCCAAGTTCTTATTATTTTTCACCTTCAATTGTTTTTCAAACTCAGTCTGTCGTCAGGTGAGAAACATTTAGGTTAGTTCACTTCCTCTGCTGAGATTAGCAAGTGACGTCAACACGAACAGATTTTGACGTATTTATAAACATGTATAAAAGTTGCAACTACAACTGTATCAGTCTAAGTATAATTATCTGTGACAACTTGCACATTATTTGAAATAACAAACATTTTAAAAATCTTAACTTCTTATAAATATAAAATCTTAAACTCTCAGGTTCGTTACAGCATCTTAGTTCAGTCACCTGTGGTTGTCGATATGGTTCATAAATTAACGTCGGTATTTGGCGTGCATTCAGGCCTCCACATTAATGTAAAAAAATCTTGTCTGATGTATTTAAATACCGACCCATCCAACACACCTGTACAACACTTCCCTGTTGTTAACACCTTAAACATTCTTGGGGTAGTCTTTACGCCTTCTCTGCAACAAATGATACACGTAAATTATGATAGAGTGATTGGGAGCGTTAAATCAGTGTTGCAAATTAATAAGTTTCGAACTCTTAGTTTGCAAGCACGTGTCACGTTTGTCAATGTATATGCACTGTCGAAAGTCTGGTTTGTAGCAAAAATAATTCCAATGCGTATGCTAGATGTAGCAAAACTGAAAAGTGCGGTGAACTGGTTTGTGTGGAATGGGCAGTTGTTACGAGTTAAGCACGAGACCTTGTGTTTACATAATACAGGAGGAGGCTTGAATCTTGCACACGTGCAACATAAGAGCCAGGCGCTCCGCATTCAAGCGGACATCGAGACGATGATTCAGAGGTCGGATAGCATTACCAGTTACGTCCTTCGATACTGCTTGGCTCGTATACCGTTGGAGTTTCCCATAAACGTGACCTCAATTCCCCCCAACCTTAGGTACCTCCGTGATACCTTAGTAGAGATCTGCTATGGCTTGTTACAAACTCCTACCCTGCCTGTTCCAGTAGTGTCGCAAATGTACAGAAGAATGCGTGTAGCGTCTCAACAGGCTGTTAAGATAGTTGCAAGACACCCGGAAGTTCGTTGGCCTGTGGTGTGGAAAAATATACACGCGAGGCACCTCCCAACAAGAATACGATCGGCGTGGTTCGTTATAGTGCATCAAATACTGCTGACTCGAGTGAAACTCTATGATCTGCACATGGCAGATTCGTCATTATGTTTAATATGTAACGTGCCTGATAGTTTAGTGTCGAACCAATGAGAAGAATATTACAATTGATCATCTTCTGTTTCCCAATTTTAATTATTTCCCTCACAAGAAACAGAACAGTGTATTGTGGTTACTGGGGCAATATGCTTGGTTTGCCGCTACTTATCAGCAACTTGACTTTCATGAACAATTTGTGCATTATTTAAGGCACACATTTCAAAATATTTCGGCAAACAAAAATAACAATGTCTATGCAAATTTTCTAAATGTAATATATCCTAGTTTGTAAAACCTGTATAGTAATCATGAAAAGTTTGTTATAATCAGATGTAAATAGTAAAGGAAATAATAATAAAAAAAAGTGGTTAGCACATCGCGCTGCGACGCCAAGGGTCCCGGGTTCGAATCCCGGTCGGGCTTGGTTGTTTGTGAATGTTCTTTTATCAATTTCATCATTTTATCACTCATCCCCATCTTCGCAAATTAGCCAAGAGGCACAAAACGCGAAGTAAAATAAACTAAATCAAATCCAAATCCAAATCGGTGTGTGGTGCGCGATTTCGCGGAGAAAAATAATCGGTCCATTCTTTTTCAACACAACAGTTGAAGGAATAGTTTATCGTGACCTTATCACACAGTTCATTTCTCTGTTGGAACGTGATGAACGTGATTGTTGGTTTCAACAAGACTCCGCAACATGTCACACGTCTAATGAAACTTTAGACATGTTGGCAGCGTTTTTTGGCGATCACATTATAAGCAAAAACTTATGGCCCAGTAGCTCCCCGTATCTGACGTCTCCATATTTTTTTCTGTTTGGTTATTTGAAACACACAGTTTACATTAATAACCCAAGAACACTTGATGATCTAAAAATAAACATTTGCACCGCCATTAACAATATAAACCTTGCATAAAGTTGCTTCCAACATGATAAAACGTGTTGATGAATGTCTCAGGGAAAATGGTTCTCATTTTCAACATCTTTTGTATAGCTACACTTCCTGTTACGCGCATTGCATGGTTGCCAGGAGTAGGTAAGTAACACTTTTTTCACAATAATTTTCATTTTCTTTCTTTCCTGTTTCCAGTATTTCCATGTCATAGACCATCACTAAACACATCTTTTGTTGCCTTCAAACATCAACAGTGTTGCCACTGTACCTCATAATTGTTTTAAAACACCCATTTGGACCGGTACGCCTTTACGAGGCATTTCAGGATTTGCTGTACGCGAAAACGATCGGTTTTCTTCTCTGAACTATAGATGGCGAAATAGTCCACCTACCCAAGGTGGAAATTGACGTCCAAATTTCCGTACGAATGTTTGACATGTAATTTTCCATGCTTTGTGGAAAAATAAATTTACACTTTCACTTACCTTTGGCAACACTGCATGAACAGCACGGCACCCAGTTTGTTGTTTCTATGTTTAAAAATATCTACTTGGACAGGGCTAACATTTGGTGTATGACTTATGTATGTACAGGTTTCGGTTACAAAGTAACGCCACTCTTAATTCCCAGTTGCGCCGTTCGTGGGACACCCTGTAGTTATTATACTCGACTATAGTATAAATCTGTGACTTTTGTTTTTCAATCTCTTATAAAGTATTCCTGTTCAGCTATGGGCGATAATCATTCTAACAGACTCAGTGCCTTCAATACTTTTACCTTTGTATTCGTATAAGATAATATAATTACAATATTATGCATTTATTCATCATTATAAACTTCAAATGTTTTTGTTAATTCAACCATACATAATATTGTAAAAAAGATCACATTGCAAAGACTGTGAAGGAAACAGAAATCGTACATAAATCGAACATAAATGTCAGTACTGTCCAACATGGGTTTCTTCCAGGTAGCTCTTGCTTGACTAATCTTTCAGTTCTCCTTTCACATGCCAGTAGGGCTATTTCCCAAATTTCCCAGCTAGATGTGATATACTTGGATATTTCAAAAGCCTTTGACAAAATAAACCATGCTCTTCATATTCACAAATTACGAACTAGATTTAACATACATGGCAAATTTATCTCCTTAATCCAGGATTATCTACACTCACGCACACAGCGTGTGACCCTTTCAGGCGCCTCTTCTGATTTTCTTCCTGTCCTGTCTGGGGTACCACAAGGGAGCGTCTTGGGCCCTCTCTTGTTCATGCTATACATGGACGATCTCCCTCAAAGACTTTCCTCACTTCCTGTCAATGGACTCATGTTTACTGACGACTCTAAACTTTTCAAAGAAATCTCAACCACGCAAGATGCTGTGATTCTACAGAATGCTCTTTCCGAACTTGTCACATGGTGTAAGCAGTGGAATCTACAACTTAACCCACAGAAATGTTCCTCCCTCACAGTCTCTTTAAAAAAGAACAAAATACATTCTCATTATGTTCTTGAAAACAATTATATTACTACAGTTGCGACCCAAAAAGATCTAGGTGTTATCATAGATGAAAAACTGAACTGTAAGGAACACATTGCAGCTACAACTAAAAGTGCAATGCGCCTCTTAGGCCTCCCCATACAGATTCACTGAAATTGATACTCCAACTTCTCTTACCCTGTTTTTCAAGTCATTCATTTCTCCGATTCTCGAATACTGTTCTCCAGTCTGGGCCATGGCTTCCAATACAAATCTTTCTAGCATGGATTCCGTCCTCAGCTTCTTAACCGCCATTGTTCGTCATACAATTCCTTCTTTGCGGCATCTTCAGAAACCTGACATCCTGACTACTTTGAACATTCAGTTACTGCAGACCCGACGCGATATGGCCGATATGATTTTTTTCTATAAAATCATCAATGGGAAATTAATATATGAATTTCTTCTTACAGAATTCAACTTCAGAGTTCCCTCTCGATCGACCCGAAACACTGAATTGTTCCACACCTTCACAGCTAGGCTTTCCCTTATACAGCGTGCTCTATTCCACAGGCTGCCCCAGTTCTACAATAAACTACCCACAAACATAAACATTTTTGCCCCTGAAAGCATTTTCCGATCTTCCCAAAATGAATATGTAAATCTTTGTTTGTTTCCTTGTTTATGCCTTATGTTTATATTTAACTTTTCTTGTTTTTACCTTAAACCATCTTGACTTGTTCTTGTTATTTGTTAGAGTTTTCAGTGTAAAATGGCCTTAAAAGTGCTGTATCTGAAACTTTGAATACATAAATAAATAAATAAAAAGTTTTCCTTCAGCAAAATTGAACATTTCAATCGTAAAAAAAGCTTGCTTAACAGTATAACAGTTCTTTAAGAATATAACAATAATATAGTATACGAAATTTCTAAAACTTATAAACTCTTAAACTTTGTACCACAAATGTTTAAAAGTCGAAGATCACCTGCGCAAATCATTTAGTTTTAGATCCGATGCAGACTTATGAAACTGCTTAAGTGCAGTTTCCCTAGTGTCAAAATTAGAAGTGTTTACGTTGAAAGAATTAGTCATAGTCCATCCTTGATAATTTTTGTCTCTAGTTTGACTGTTTTAATTTGGTCTTGCACACATTGGACATACACTAGATGAAGAAAGGTTTGTAAGAAAACGTAAAACTACTAATCTGTTCGTTAGTATAATTTACTGGACTTTGATAGTTAACATTACGCCAATAAAACATATTTTTCGAAAATGTTCTGGTTCCTTGGTAATTTCGGAAATTACATTCAGGTCTTCTATTATTTCCAAACTGATTGTTACAGTCTCAATTCGGGTAGACGGTGTGGAGTCGAGGCTACGGGACTTCGAGAGGCGCCTGAAAGAGATCGTCGAACAGCAGCCAGCCCCTAACATAGTGGACAGCAGCGCCGTTACACCGTTGCAAGATCTCTGCGCTTCGTTCAAGAAATTCAAGTAGGAGGTTGAAGATACATTCAAAGTTGTGAAGAGCGACCTGCAGATTTTAAGGAAGGAAACAGCAGAAAATGCCATCAGAATCGACGACCTCAAAATGTACTCTCAGAGAAACTGCCTCCTCCTGCATGGCTTTCCTGAAATATCGAACGAATATACAGACTCCCTGGTACTTGACGTTCTCCACAAGAATCAAAACCTTCAACACATCACTCTGGAGCACATCGAAAGATCTCACCACCTTGGCCCTCAAAGAAGATCCACCGCCGATGCCGTCCGTGAAGGAAGGAGGTCCATCATCTTTCGTCTGACCAGCTACCGCACCAGGGACGAGGTTAGGAGAAATCTCTGAAAGGGACGAAGCTCCTCATCACTGAATCTCTGACGTCCATGCGACAAGATGTGTTGCGGAGGGCAAAAGACCGCCACGGCCAACGGAACTTGTTTACCCAAGATGGAAGAATTATCATCCTCTTACCGACTGGCCGAAAAGTATCCGTCACAACACTGGCGGTACTTGACAACATGAAATAAATGCGGGAGGAGACGTAAATTTTGCAATAAGGATTCATGAATGTATTTTTAAACAATACAACCTTGTGTGTGTTGTGTGTTTTTATTGTGCCCAAGCTCGTGAAACTATTTTGTCTTTGCGTAAGAATTTATCATCTTTGTGCATGTGAGTGTCTTTAAATTTAAATCTTGTGGAAGTGTATTATTATTTCTGTGTTCACTGCACCTGCCATTCATCAACGCTACTTTTATGGTGTCAAATCTTTTTTAAACTAATTATATATTTAATCTTGTTTAAAATGTGTGCATTACATCCATTTGTCATCTCTTCTAAAAACCGTAAGCAATATTATGGCTGATAGAGACGATTTGTGTACTGTAAATCCGGCAACGCCGACGTCTAACTTTTTCAACCAACTTAGCAACATTTGTACCTCTCCAACTAACAGCAACAATGGCCTTTCCTACTCAACTGCAGCGCTACAAACGGAAACGGTTTATCCATATTCTGAGCCTCATCTGAGTCTTACACCCGGCAGCTTTAACGGAATTCATATCAACGCGCAAAGTATTCTCGCTCATTTCCTAGAAGTAGAAAATATAATTGAAATAGACAAAGACGTGCATGCCTTACTGGTCTCGGAAACGTGGTTGAAGGAGATCTTTGGGACGATCTTGTACATCTTCCGGTATTTCGTTTATTTAGGAAAGACAGAATCGGAAAGGGGGGAGGGGGAGTGGCAATTTATTTGCGCCAGGACATCCCTGCCAAAATTTTCTCAAAGTCGCCCGATGCCTATGAAGGTTCATCGGAATATATAATTCTGGAAATCAGTATCTGCCAACAAAAATTCCTCTTGGCGGTAGTCTATCGTCCACTTTGCACTCGCCTTGATAACTTCGAGAACAACGTTGCAAACTTTCTACCAAAATATTCACACACGATCGCTGTGAGAGATATGAATACCGACGTATGCAGAAAAAAATAAAAGATTATAGAATTCCGTGATTCGTTCTCTGCTTTAAATCTTTCCATATGCCATTTAAATCCAACCCACCACACGGCCACTTCCGACTCATGACTTGACGTCATCTTGGATTCTGACGAAAATCGTGTAATGCGCCATGGCCAAATACCAGTGCCTGGAATTTCCTACCACGATTAAATTTACGTGTCCTATTATCTTCGCGTTCCAAAATATAAAGCAAAACAAGTTTCATATAGAGACTTCAAAAACATTATCGAAGCCCGCATAAATGAAGACACTGTCCTTGTACCATGGCATTTAATCAGTATGTTGCCTACAGTGGATGAGGAAGTTTTATTGTTAAATACTTTTATCCTCCAATTGTACGATAAACTTGCTCCAGTCAGGAATAAGCGAATTTCGCGTCCCCCTGCCTCCTGGCTGACGTACGAGTTGCACCGGCTTTAGGCGATGCGTGACAAAGCGTACACCAAATATAGGAAGGTGATCAAGGTCGGTGATCATAACACATCCACCTTTGAAAATTACAGAATCGTGAGGAACCGTTGCACCCAGGAAGTACGAAAATCAAAGCGCTGATTCACGTCTGAACTACTAACATACGAAAGCAAACCTGCCATCCTCTGGAAAAAATTGAAAATACTGGGAGTTTGGAAGCGGAGAAACTACGAATCCATTAATAAATTTCCACCGGAAGTACTGAACAATCAGTTTTGTGATCTTCCGATCGTCCATGATAATGTGAAAAACGAAACGTATCATAACATTGAAACATGTTCCACAACTGTTCCAAAATTGTGTTTTTCTTATTTTTCGCCAGAACAAGTCAGAAAATCGTTACAGAAAATAAAGTCATCGGGCGCAGGAGTAGAGCAAATTTCTATCCTCGTGATTAAAACAATTCTCTACCACGTACGTGCTCCTATCACTCGTATTTTTAATTATTCTTTAATTACCGGTGCATTTCCCTCGTCTTAGAAACTCGCCCTGGTACGCCCTATACCTAAAACAAGCAACATAATAAACGTGAACGATTACCGACCAATCAGCATCCTCCCAGCCTTGTCTATAGCCCTAGAGCATCTCGTTAGCGATCAAACCAGGGACTTTCTAACGCGAAATAATTTAATAGATCCTTTTCAGTCTGGCTTTCGAAGCAACCACAGCACTTGCACGGCTTTTATCAATGTAACCGATGACATGAGGCCAGCCATGGACAAAAACCACTTACGATTCTGGTACTTCTATACTTTAGAAAAGCTTTTCAGACAATTGATCATTAAATTCTACTCGCTAAATTATCATCGTTATTAAATTTTTCCGACTCCGCGGTTAATTGGGTATGCTCCTATCTACAAACGCGTCAACAGTGTGTGGTGGCAAGAATTAAAGTTGCCCTACTCACAGCCTCTTCAGCTTGTACGAAGAAGCAAATAACGCTGAAACGTGATGTAAGTTACATGGAGAACATGAGAAAGCGAACGCCGATGAAAAGGTGCTTGAATGTTTCACCCTCAGGTGGATATGGGGTGCTGAAATCCATTAACCACACTGTCTTACGCTTCTCAAAGGTGTATATTGAACACTGTTTTACTGACGTAAACTCAAATTACTGGTTGTTGTTACTTCAGTGCCACATTTCCACATAATGGTGACAATTTGAATTTTTTTCCCTCAGCATTCGCTTCCCCATGGTCTTCATAGCCTCTGTGCCAAGTTACAACGTAATCTGATGTTTCGACCGTGTTCCAAGGTACTCTGAGCGGGCAACTTTAATTGTAGGTGGCAAACGTACAATATGTGTATCATGAAGGTATGCAAAGGTTAGCTCCAGCACTATCATGTACTGCATGAAGACTATGGATACTTGTCTGCCCTTTGAGAGAATAACAGACAGATTGTCATATCTGCTTGCCGACCTCTGAGTGGTTATCACAGCGCGAGTGCAGAGAGAGTCAAAATGTGCAGTGAACTATACGGAGTAATCTTTTAGAAGGAACAGTAGTTCAGCAAATGCGCAGCAAGTGATATTGCGCTGTTGCCAAACTAACTGCTAGCTGAAAGGAAAGACTGCAGAACGCGGAGTATATCTTTTTCAAAGTCATCTAAGCTTGCAACACTTTTCTGTTTTCTATCGTTATTACCAGGAGATTTGAGTTGGAGTTCACCTATTTCCGAGTATCATGTTTTACCCAGTTTTATAATACGCGACATATTATGCACACGTACACCACACGCTTGTTCTTGACTGTGAGAAAACACTGATTAAGCACGCACTTATTCCGATGTCATTTCCTTGAAGTAAGAATACACTTGAAAAATTATATTTTTGCTTTGTGAATGAAGTATTTCATCTTTGGTACCTATACTACTGCTGCTAGGTTTCTAGAATCACATAATTGGATAACACTCACTGAACACACACTATTGCACAAAGGGCTGTGTGGAATCCTTCCACAGCTGTTGTATGTGTAGTACAAGTAAACGGTAAGTGAGTAATTTTACACAGACCTTGCTATAAAAACTATATATAATCTCAAACTGACTCAGACTCGAAATGTTCGAGAACGCCCCCGACAATGAAGGGAACAGCAAGAAGACACATCATCTTAGCCGAGTTAACACGGTTGCAAGGAAAATAAAAAATAACAGACGGAAGAAAAATGAAAATTTCTGGGTATTTTAATATTTTTTTTTTTAGACGTGTTGTTTTCAATTGTTTCTTCAAGAGACGATAACTCCGACTGACGGTGACTAAAATTTATGGGACTTGGACAGTCGGGTTCAAATATTCTGCCCCACCTTGTGGTGAACCACAAAGTGGCGAGTTTGACGAAAACTTCTTTCGCGCAAGAAAAATACATAACACGTCGCTTATCTTGATCGCTGCGGCGTTTCATGACAGATCACCACGGGCAGGCTCTTCGTTGCCCCGCCCATTATCGCTGCTAAGACCTTACGCCATAAAGACGACGCTACTGTGCCGTCTCAGTCTGAAACTGGCCCATGCGCACGAAATCCTTGCTTATGTACTAAATGGGCCTGTGTCGCTTCAGTCTCAAACCTCCCAAAGAGAACGGTTTTTCGCCACAACGCAGTGCACAGATAGATAAACGATCCACAACGTAACGATCAGTGGGATCTCTTAATTTTAACATTCAACGAACCCTAAAACATCAGACATTTACCCATTCAAGAAATCGCTGGAACCATCTATGGAATGTCTTGTCAGAAATTGTCAGGCTTCCTTGATCGCCCGCATTGTAAACAGGCGTACAGGCCAGAGGTCTGATTCGGCATTATTGAGTAAATTGATTTGGAAAAAAAATATCTGGGAAGAGAGGGGTCAAGGGTGAGTTCTAAGCCAGGAATCAGTATGAAATTATTAGTCAGAGTAGGAGAGGGAAGTCGTTGCTGTAAAACTTGCAAAGCAACGGATACTTCGTTTACTACAAGTCCGTGGCTTCAACACTCGAAGGAACACCTCCACAGAGAGAGACAGGTAATTACGTCAGTGATTGGTGGTTTACGTTAACATAATAAAGCAGCTTCAACTGTTTCATATTTAAGGTCTTCTTTCTATCATTTAAGAGCATCTTACTAACGTTTACCTTAATCTTCGTGGTAACTCTTATTTTTGTTTCGATTTCACAAGCAATAACTGGATCCCAACTATTGATCTGAAAATTTTAGATGCTGTCTGTATGTGCTAGTTTATGTGTAATTTGCAAGTTGCAGAATATATTCTAATGTATCGTATCTTTCATCATTACAGTGAAAATGATTTACCAACTAGCAAGAAAAGGGAAAGCAATTATCTGGATGGCTTATACAAAACAATTGCTCTCGATGCTAGGGAATCTCTAGGATTTACAATGGGACGGGAAACAGATGTAAGTAATAACGTATGTAAGTGTTGTAACGTTTTGTAAAACTTTGTTTAGTATGGTATATACATTTCAATAGAATTTCTCTAGTAAATGAAATTTATGTTTGAAATATAGCGATTGGGACACTTTCCATCCATGAAATGTGTAGGCATATTTTGCAAGAATTTATACATACAAATCTTCATATTGTTCTTGTTAATAGCAGATATAAAGTTCATTTAGTTAGTATTCGAACAGAACAATCAAAGTGAAAACAACATTATATCGAAGAAATAATTGTAAAATGCAGACACCAGGTTTTCATATTCTATCATTGAATTGAAAGACTACATGGTTCCACAGTCTCCAAAAAATTTACAGCCTTTTCTTGAACGACGTTTGTGAAAGTTTAAAGCAAAATATAATGACTATGAATTTCAGTGCATCAACCGTATGAAATGTAAAGACGAATAAAGGAAAAAAAGTGCGGATATTCCCTTTTATATAATAAATAGGGCTGAGCCGATACCACTTTGAACAGATACTGATAACGATTCTCTCACCAATTCTCACAGATACCGATGCCGATACCGATACTTGTATATTTCCAATTTAGAACAACAAAGGTTATATATAAATTGTATGTGTGTATCTGTGTAATTATTAATATTACGTCTTATACGTATGCATTTCTGACGAGGAGCGATGAATAAATTAACCCAACAAACGACGCTCTGCTGCAACGATGCATCTCAACTTCACATTTTCTTTAAGTGGCAATCGAACAGATGTTTCAAATATTAGAGAAATGTTAAGCGAAGCTAAGATCAAGGCAATCTTGTGGTCGTCGTCCTCCTCTTCCCAAATGTTGAAAAATGAGATCATGCCTCTTCAATTTCCTCTAAAACTAAAAATAAATCATCTGTGAACACAAGAATAAATAGCGATTTACCAGCCCCGGACACGACGTCTTACACTAACAGTAAATCAGTAAATCTGTAATGTGAAAACAATATAGTCTCTTTCCTTGTCCTTTAACAAAGAGAATATAAATTAGTAAACTAAATTTTAGGGTAGAACTTACCAGTCTCTTTCTTCTACAGGAACTCCTACGTTACGCGTGATTTGCAAGATACTTGACCACGAGGCTTATCTGAGTACAGATCTTTGTGTCACGCACTTGCTGTTCCAGGAAACTTGACTACAGGTTCATTTGAGAAATGCACAAAAAATTTTCATCTTCTTTTTCAAAACCAAAGCTACGTTAGAAAAGGTGAACGGAACTTTCAAAAGTAAAAATACAATTGCTTTTGGCCGCGCCTCTAGCGACTTAAAAACAATGGAATCGGCTCGTATCGGTAAAAAAATATCAACCGATACTTACCGGTATTGGCCGATACCGATGCGAATCGATATCGGCTTAGCCCCAATAATAATATTAATAGTAATAATAGTTATTATTGCTTAACAATATTAAATCCATGTTAAATATTATGGTTTTAACTATTTCTAATAATGAAGTTGTACCAGACTTTAGAAACACCTTAACACGAAATGTCCTCTCCGTTTGGGTAAGAACTATGTACGGAACAGTGGTTACGTGCACTCATTGTTACGCCAACACTCGTCAGACTCGGCTACGTCAGCTGGCTTGATGCGTATTGTGCTGTGCACGGTGTGATTGTAATTGTCTACGAAGTCAAGTATCATGTCGACCCGTTTGCAGTTACTTTGTAGCGTGAACTACTTCCTAATATATGTTTGAAAGCCCGGTTGAAAAATTTCAGGATGCTGGCTTTCATGTCGCAGTAACTCAAATAATGCCCGATGTTGCGTTGTAGAATGAATTGTCGGAAGACCGAGTTGTAAAATTCCTTGCCATTGTCGGTTTACAAGTACAGTGGGGATCTGTCTTTCTCGAAGATGGATTTGAACACTTCCTTGACGCACGTGCCTGTTTTAACTTTAAGAGGCAGAGCCTACGCGAATTTGGAAAAGGTGTCCATGACGATCAGAGGGTACTTGTAATCGTTGTTGACTTCATGTAAATTTTGTAAAGTGGCTATTACTTGTTAGGAAATCGGTAAGATGGAAAAGATTAGATTGATCTTGCCCAGGATAGGAACAAATGGAAGGTTTATGTTACTGCATAATGTTTGTTTGAATTTTAGAGAATTAGTTAATTACTTAGTCATAACCCTTTAACTGTTGCAATTTTAAATACTTATTCCACTACAACTTCTTCTGCTACAGTATAATTTGTGAAACGCTACGGGAAAATTGCAACAGATAGTAAAATGACCCTGTTCGAATTGTTCACGATTCTCATTCCAATTGCGTTTGTACTGGTTTTATGCCAAGTTGTGTTCCAAAGAATGACTAAAACAACAATTATCATCATCCAGGCTGTGAACCATATAATCCTGTAAGATCAAATTTGACATATGCTTCGTTAAATTTTCAATCGCAATGCAAAAATTTCATAATTTCGTAACAAGCTGTGAGCTAGTACTTTTTTTAAAAGTTCCAATCCGATCAAGGGTCATTCACGGGTCCTACCAGCTGTTCGCTCCATTTAGATATTTCAAATATGCAACATGAAGTGGTCATCAGGCTTCCTAAAGTGTTGATGTAACAAACAAAGCTGCCAGGTAAACAAAATAATTTTCCTACATAATAGGAAGCCAGAGACTTGAAACATCGGTACGGAGGAAGTCTCCACTGCCAGAGCGATGGAAGACAACACACTCTTTGAATTGACTTGAGATAGTCAGGATGTTTCTTTTGATTGCTCATCGAACAGACTGAGTCTGCCTATTTTAGGCTGACTAGCAACCAGAAGCCTGGAGAAAGTTAATACAGGCTTACGCTTCGATCTTTGACTTGGGTTTCATACTTCACGTATAGACAGATAATTATCCTAAATTCACCACGTATGATTGAGGATTGAAGGTTTTATAATTCAAGTACTGACTATTTGCCATTAGTAGTCATAGAGGGGGCACGAGCAGCCACCCACCCCCCAAAATCTAACAATTTCATAAAGAGCTCTCTTAGTGTAATTTAACTGAAAATCATGATTTTAGCTGATTTTCCAAGTGTAAAAAACTGAAAATTTGTTTTACACAAGAGCTTAAATTTCAATTTTATTGTGTAAAATTTGTATGATTTAGATAATTTCCCCTATGACGTCCAATTTTTTAAAATTTTACTTTTTTTTAAATAACTAAAGCGAAATCCATTACTTTTTTTAACTGTAAAAAATAATTGACTCTCTTGAGTCAATTTTAAATTTTTTTGCACAATACCCCAGTATACATTCGGTCCATATATATCTGAACCGAAGATACCGTACTTGCATATTCTCATGTCCCCCAAGTGTTAAAGCTTTAAAACAGATTTTTGATCTAAGTAAACAGAGAAGAGGTTTGTTAATTACCAAAAAATATAGAGTTTTGTATACTAACATATGAAAATATAAATATTTATTACAGTGTATAGTATATTTTTATATTTTTTTAAATGACATTTTTTAAATTATTTTAATTAAAAATATATCATCTTAATAAAGATTTTTGTATATATAAAACCAATCTCAATTTTTATATTTAAAACTAATTCAAAAACTTAATTATAAAATAATGAATAATCAACATTTTTTAGATCGTATTATATATCATACAACTGATATAATAAATGAAGCATTAGATATTCCCAATTTTCTAACTAAACTTAAACCCCAAATTATAAATAAAATAAATAGTCAACTTAAAATATGTTCTCTCACAATAAATTTTATTTTAACTTCAAACTATAGAAATTATTCTAATAATCAAGAAGACATTTTTTTTCATTATACATTTACAAAAATTCTACACTATATTAACAAACATCAATTAGATGATATTTATGATGGCTTTTGTGAAGAACTTAATTAAAACTTGAAAATTTGAAAAAAGAAATTCAGGATGGTCACTTTGTGATACAGACCATAAACTTGAATTGAAAATAGCAAAAAATCAACCCCTTGGAGGGAGAAGTAGATCTAGTTATTTTAGATTACGAGAACAGATCAGAAACAGATCTTTGGTGCATCATAGCACATTTTCATCCAGCTAAAGATCACAAATATCGTGTTTCGTAATATAGAAAATATGAAATAGAATTTAAAAAAAGGATTAAAATATCCAGTAGACATCTTAGCTATTGAGCAATTTGAAAAACAATACATACAAAGAAGACAATAATCGATCGATAGCTGTTCATGTTTATGGTTATAATGAAAAAATTATGATATTTATGTACTCAAACAAAATCATTTATCACCACATGATATACATACTGTAAATTTATTATATGTTAAAAACACACTACTGTCTCATACAGGATCTCCAAAAATTGACAAAAAGTCGAGTAAAAGCACATCATGGTAAAATTACTATATGTGATAGATGTATGAAAACATTTTTATGGAAGGGGTAAAATATCAAGCGAATAACAATTAGAGCAACATATTAGAAATTGTAATACTCATCCTCATGTAACTTACACATTTTAAAAGAAAAGTATAACATTTTCTATGTTTAGGGCACTGCTAAAACATCCATTTATAATCTCTGCTGATTTGGAAACAATACAAAAACTAATAGCAAATAACTTTAACCAAGATTCAAGTACATCATATACAGGACATATAGCTAACCATGAAGCTTGTAGTTTTGGACTAAAATTAATAAATACTTATGGGATCCAGATACCAGGTAACTTAAGAGAACCGTTTATATATCGAGGTTAAGATACAGCCAAAAAAATATTGAAACACTTTGAGAGTGGTAAAAATTCTTGCTCCATTCTTACATTCAGAAAAACTAAGGAAGAAACTTACACCAGAACAACAACAGGAATATAATAATGCTATACGTTGTAAATACTGTAAAAGTAATTTTGATTTAGATAATCGAAAATTTCTACACCATAACTATTTTAATGGATAATATATCCATACGATTTGTAATTAATGTAACTTGAAAATACAAGAAAAAAATATTCCAGTAATTATTCACAATTCAAAAAAATTTAATACACATTCATTTATTATAGAATTAGATTATGATGCAGAGAATATTAATATTATATCACAGACTAAAGAAAAATATATTATTGTAGAGAAAACTATCAGATTAGAAAATAAAAGAACAGTTGTCCTTAAATTTTTCGATTCATATCAGTTTCTTTCAACCAGTTTAGCGACTATGGACAAACAATTAACAGAAGACAAATTTATTTATACAAAAGAAGAATTTGGGCAATATGATATAAATTTGTTATTAAGAAAAGAAGTCTACCCCTATCAATACATTGATGATTCTGAAAAGTTTGAAGTGACACAGTTATTACCGAGAGAAGCATTTTATAACCATCTTCAAGATAAAGAATGTAGTGATCAAGATTGTCAACTTGCACACACAATTTGGGACATGCTAGTTTGCGAAACAATGGGAGATTATCATGATTATTATTTGAAATTACATGTTCTCTTGTTGGCTAATGTGTTCGACACTTTTCGAAAAAAATGTTTTCAAAAATATAATTTGGATCCTGTTTTTATGTGTACAACACCCGGTTTATCTTGGCAAGCTATGCTTTTAAATACTGGAGTTGAAATTGGTCTTTTCAAAGATACTGAACAGGTTACATTTGTTGAATCTACTATACGTAGTGGTATAGTACAGTGTCCTTTAAGATATGTAAAAGCAAACAATAAATATTTATGTGATTATGATGCTAATAAAAAATCTAAATATATTTACTATATTGATATGAACAATTTATATGGGTATGTTATGACTCAATCACTCCCAATTGGTAATTACGAATGGATGACATAGGAAGAACTTATAGACAGGGATTTTTTTAAATGGCCTGAAGATCATTCAAAAGGTTGTCTATTGGAAGTTGATATGTTATACCCACCATGGTGTCATGAGAAACACCACGGATTAGCTATGGCACCACTATCTCAAAAGGTTCCAGGTACAGAAGAAACAAAATTAATGTTAACATTCGAAAACAAAAATAATTATGTACTTCATTATCGACTGTTACAATATTACGAAAAGCAAGGTATAATATTTACAAGAATCCATAGGGTTTAAAATTTGATCGAACAAAATGGCTAGCTCAATATATTGTAAAAAATACAATACAAACAAATTCTAAAGTTTTGAAAGATCTTTATAAATTAATAATTAATGCCATATATGGAAAATTTTTAGAGAACAAAAGAAATCGATTGAGGTGTAGTTTGGTGACCCATTGGAAAAAAAAAATTTGAAACTTATTGCTGATCCTACATTCAAAAGTTTTATAGAAATTACTGAAAATATGACTCTTATTGAAAGAAGTAACACCGATATAGTGTGTGATGTGCCAATAGATGTGGGTGTTACAATTCTTGAATTATCTAAATTAGAAATGCATAAATTTCATTATGATGTGATGCAAGCTAGATACGAAAACATAAAAGTAACATACATGGATACTGATAATTTTATATATGAAATAGAAACAGAGCATTTGTACAAATATTTACTACATATGAAAGAACATTTTGATTTTAGTAACTATCCAAAAGATTGTCCATTATATAATTTATTATACAGTGTTGAAAACCAGATGATACCTGGGTTAATGAAAGATGAAGCAGCAGGATCTATAATATCAGAATTTGCTGGACTCAGAGCAAAAATGTATTGTGTCAAAATAGATGAAAAAGAAGAGGAAATTAAAAAAGCTAAGGGTATGAAACGACCAAATATAGTAAGACTGACAATGGATGATTTTAAAAATTGTTTATTTGAAAATAAAAATGAAAATAAATTAATGTCTGCATATTATTTTACCAACAAAAATCATGATGTTTATACTACAATAAAATAGCCCTCGATGGCCATGACAATAAATTAGAAATATTAGATTGTAACATTGATACTAGAGAATATGGGCACTATGAAAATGTTGACACAAAACATTGTAATAAATGTAAATTAAAAAGTTGATATAAAATATTTATATTATTTTTTTAATGTTATATATAATTATTCATATATTTTTATTGAGCCTAATGATCTGAAGTAAATAATAAAATAATAAAATTCTATATTTTATTCTATTCTATTTAAAATTGTTCTATCATTCTTTCATTTTTTACATCAGATATGTATGATTTCTCTACAATTAAAATTGTACTGCATATGGTATTTTCGGTAAAGTTTCATGAAACTCACATATTAATTTAATATTCGTTCGATCATTAATAACTACCAATTTTCTTTTTCATGCATTTATTAAAAACATTGGTTTGTGAAATATAAACTCATCTGGATTATAATACATGCCTATGTTGCCTTCAGTTACTTGTTTAAAAGCACTAAAAGCTTCATATAACTTCAAATAAACTTGTTCTGCAATGTTTAAATTATAAGTTTCACGAGGGAACACCTCATTTCTGCCATTCTTCAAATACACATTTTTAACTTTTCAATTATCAAACTGGCTGCCATCCTTTTCATGATTGTCATCTCTCCCCGTCTGAAACAACACAGCTACAAAATCTGGCATATCGTATTGTAAAGATTGAAACTGATTAGTAATGTCAAATTCAAAAAATTGCCCTCCACAGGCTTCTGTATGCACTGATAAGTATAAAATTGAATCGGAATTTGAGAATTTTTCAAAATGTTGGCTTTGTATGTGAGACCATAATTGGACTCATATTCAACTATAGGCATTCGTAACTCCATAGACTGGATTTCACATTTTGCAGATTCTGGTAAACTAGCATCATTAGCTGTTCCATCTGCATTTAAAGTTTTGTATCTCATGATGGCATTATGACACTCAAACCACCTTTCCACATATTTTTTTTATAATCTGAGAAAAATCCAAATACCAATCTCATGGGGAACATTACTGGGTGACTTTTGCTGGAATTTTTATTCCAGCTTCGAACCCACTGACTTTATAATATGTACTCTCTGATTTGGACAGTATCAATGTCCCCACTGTAGTGGATGTAATTCCAGGGCAATCAATCCTGTCTATCACTGTACCATGATTCCTAATTTCAATTTGAGAGAATAAGAATGGAACAAAATTATCTATAAGTTTTATATTAGCCCTGGGTAGGGGATATTCTTCACCATTACTTTGTTTTACAATATTAAATTTTATATACAGATCTGATCTATGTGGATGAATGAACCCATCCCCCACCGTGATGTCATACTGTATCTCTTTGTTGGGCATATTCAAATTTGAAAATGTCCTCCTGTTTGGTGGGAAGGACATTAATTCATAACTCTCGATATTTTCCATTTGGTATTTATTTATGTATTTTAAATATTATTTTATATTGTTGCAGTGCTATTAGCACCAGCTAAATTGATTATCTCATTTTTTTTCATTTGTATTTGTTATCTCTATGTAATTAACTTTATCAATAGAAACAAGGAAATAGACTGGTGGGATTGTGGAATATAAGATGGGTTCCATAAATTTGAATTTGGTTTAAATGTAGCAATGATACCTGTTTCTTTGTGGCTACAAATCGAATTTTCTTCTGCTTTGATAATCATACCTTTGGCAATGTTGCAGTGAATATTCAATGTCTCTATAGCTAAGAATTTTGGTATAAATTTACCTATGTGCCTAACACCTGGTTGTAATTTGCTATTGTTCTCGAATCCTAGAAGTTCCCCCATGGTAGATAAGTCCACTGTTTCATTGGTAGACACAATCTCCACTCTGTGTGTAACAGAAATTTGAGACAACAATACGGTTTTTGGAAGTCCAGATTGTAAAGTAGATAGGTTATACTGTCCGGGAGGAATAATAATTTGTTCATTACCTACTAATATGGTATTGTTGTAAGTAGTTACATTCGGAATCAGATACATGCTGTAGAATGCTCTCAGAGCTATGGATTTTGGATAGATAATATCATCGTGAAGATGTAGTTTCAAAACCGAAGTCTCGCCGGAGAGATGAAATATTCCCATATTTAATATATAATACAGCTTTTTGAAAATTATTAATTTGATGTTAGGTAATTCATTCAATATTCTGAGCATCGTAATGCAAACATGGCCACATGTATTTTGATCGAAATCTTGAATACGATCGTCGTTGTAATAAACCTTAAAATGTTGTAAGTAACGAATTAATTCTGTAGGAGGTACACATCCCAAAGAATCGAAAATAAATGCATTGTCATTTTGTTTATAATAGCATATCCAGTGGGTACCAATGTTTTCGGACTTATCCAAATTCACAACGCCAAATTCTTGAGAGTGAGGACTACCTTTAGGGAGAGAATCAGACATGAAAACTCCCTATGAATTGTTTAATTTTAAATATATTAACTAAAGATTCAATGTCTTGGTTCGTGAGTGCTTCTCCTTTTTTTAATTTTCTGAGTGCTCTGGACTTCACACCGCTGCCTATTTTTTTTCCATGGCAAGATTATGATGCTTCTGCTCTTCTAGTTCTGCCTTATTCTCTTTTGAATCAATTACAGTTTTGGCTATAGCAGCACTGCCCCCGGCTAGGCTCAAAACTGACCCCAGTGCTGCAAAGATGGCTGGAATGCTGAATATGAATCCACCACTATGTGTTTTCTTTCTTTTATTTTGCAATCTTTTTAATTGTGGCGTACTGAGTAATAATTTTATTCCATTTCCTTTGGCTATTTATTGTCTCTTCTTTTGTTGTTGTTTTTTTAGTTAAATTTAAATTTATTTTTAAATTTTTAAGATTGTGATATTGTATTTGGTACACAACCCCTTTTGGGTTCATTTTGTTGTTATTATTTATTTTCATTATATTTCAGGGTATATATATTATATATTTATTTATATTACAAACCCCACCCTAATTTTGTAACCCCATTTGTACCCAATGCTGTTATTCGTTCACTTAATTATGCATTTTTGCTGGTTAATCTTCCAAATGCAGTCTCTTTTAATTTTTGATCAGCCAAATGACGATCATCCAGATCTTTGTGTGTATTGTATGCAATGGTATGTTCTTTTCAAGCTGCATCGAGAGGATTAATACCCCTGTCTCCTGTTTTTAACCTTATTTTATGTTTTGTCCCCGGACAACAGTATTGGTAAACAGGTACGTGTAATTCTAATGGAAGTTTATTTATAATATCAATCACCAAACCTCGACCCTCTGATATATTCCAGAATTAAGGAGGTAAAGTATTGATAATTTTAATTAAGTATCCTATACCTTTGGGATCATTTACAATGAATTAAGCTAGTTTGTCATTAATCATGTTTACAATACACATTTTCTCATTATGGAATTTGTTGTTACCAGCATTTTCTTCCCCTGCTATAACCAGAAATCTATCTACTAGTTTTCTAACATCCTTTAACCACACAAATTCTTTAGGCAGAGTTTTGTATTTCTTGATACCACAACCGGTTTTGAGTTGGTTCCAGATGGGTATGATCAATTTTTTTTATTTATCACAACTGCTCGATTTCACTCGCATCTGACTGGCATCATGATTTTGGTACAGGGCATCAGAGAGTGTCAAAATTTCAGATTAACTTTGATAATCATCTTATGTAAAATTTTTGGTTGTTTCTTAGTGATGAGCTCCCCTTGCCCAGCAGTACCATGATACCTGGACCAGCAGTTTCGCCCACAGAAATTAATTTTTATGTTGTCCCGTTCGAATGTTACTTTAGATTTGCCAATTTTCCAGTCTTGGATTTTGGGGGAACAGCCCATGCATATTTGCTAAAGGTATCAATAACTGTAAGCATATAATTGTAACCATGATTTATCTTATCCAAATTTTTGAATTTTTAAAGTCCCTGTAGCAATATCAATCAGATCAGCTTGAAACAAATCATTCACGCCATTCGTTACCACACTCAGTCGTTTGTAGTTACGACAAGCTGGTCTGTGTAATTCATTAACTATATATTGTCTTGACATCGGATTCTATAAGAAAATATGACATGAAATGGGTTATCCTCGGGGTGTAATTGTTTCACTTCAAATTATAATTTGTCATTAGCTTGGACAGGGAAAACAGATAATTCTTGATCCTCATGTATTTTATATTTTTTACCAGATTCGTCCCAATATGCAACAGGTATCTGTAGTGCTCTGTAGACACCATATTTTCTCTGTATGGTGAAATTTGGCACTTCCACATGCTTTCCCATTTTCACATAGCCAAATTTTAAAAATTTAATTTCGCTATCAAGGAAAAATTCATGATACTGACTGTAAGGGTACGTTTTGTAAACATTTCCTGCATTAACATAAGTCCAGTGTCCTCGTACATTTGGTACACTTTCAAGTCTAACTATCTCAACAATAAAAAAATGGACGTAATTCGAGATCGTCTAATCTGCTTAATACCGTTTCTTGATATTCGTTTATTGTGCGTACCACTTCATCGTAGCTGGGTTAGATTTTTACAACGACATACAATTGTTTAAATTGTTCTTTGAGATCGTGAAATTCCGATATCAAACCTTAAAAAGCAGATTTTTGGCTTGTTTCGAGTTTAGCAATTTGTTCTCTAATATTGGAAGAAATCTCCAGTAAACTTTCTAAAAGTTACAATTTAGTTCTCTGGTTTGTAACATCGAATACCTTTTTTTTGATTTCTACAAACAATGCATGCAATTCATTCACAATCTGATTGGTAGGCAAACAGCAATAGTGTCTTGTATTATGGCAATTTCCGCTTGAATATTTTTTAATGTCCTCCGACTTCAATATTCTATTTACTGCTCTTTTTACAGATCTCATCTCCTGGGAAGTTGGTAAATTGGATACTGTGGTTTGAAGTGAGGTTAAAACTTGCTTAACTACATCTAATTCTGTAGCAGATGCTACACTGGTTAAGGCATTTTTAAGTTGCTGTTTGTCATCTAGCGTAGGGGTAGACTGTTGCAATGTTCGCAATTTTTTCTGTCTGTCGTCTATGAGATGTTGAAAATGAGATAGTTCAGATTCAGTGTTGAGATTCTCTAGTTTTGTGATCTGTCGTTGAATTACATTTAAAGATTCGGTTATGCTTGGCAACTTAAATTCCAGAGTTTCCTTTACATTCGTTAATTCGTTTCTCATGGTTGTCAAAGTATCTTCATTATGAGCTATGGTGCCCTGTATCTTTCCAAAATCTTCGTAAGTTTCTAATTGCAATTTGATACTAGCAACACTGCGAGCGAAGGCATTTAATTCGGAAGATGAAGGTAAATTATTGATAAAGTCTTCTAATGTTTGTAGTTTCGATTGAACTTCTGTTACGGCTGCATGTAATGGGTCTGTTTGCAGTTCGGATTTAATATATTCCAGTGAGGGAATTTCAAAAGGTACAAATTGGTCCCGTAATTCAAGAATGCTTGCATTAAGCAGTTCACATTGCTCTTGACTCTTGATAGTTTCAATTATGGAAAGTAGTTCGGTACGAATAGTATTTGCTTGGTTATTTAGTTCTTGCTTTAGATGTTCCGAAATAATTGTTTAAATATGACGGAATTTCTCAAGATCAATTTTTAATTTAGCTAAATTCTCTTTTAAATTTTCAACGTTATCGAGAGACGGTAAATTAGTATATATTTGAAGTAAAGACTTGAGTTCCCCATCAATTTTTACTATGGGAATAATTAATTCAGACTGTAGATTGGTAATTTCAGCGTGTAGACTTACATTCAAAGAATTTAGTAATATTAATAAATCAGATTTAAGTTTCTTAAGACGTTCGTCTAATCTGGAAATGTCGCTGGAATTATCTGGTATTTCCTGCTTTCTTCTGTTTCCAAATATCTCCATTTTGTTTTGTTTATGTTTTATTTTTATTTATTTATTTTCATTTTTGTTTCGGTATTTATATATTTATAAGAAGAAAAATTATTCTTGTTTTGATAAAGAGGGGAATTAGTTTATCATAATCGCCAATTATTTCAGCATAGAGGAATCACCTGCTTCCACATTATAAATTGTTTTGGTAATCATATTATTGTGTTTAATCCTGTACAAATTTCGACCTATGTGTATAACTGCTGAATTGGGTGGAGAGATACTTACTTGAACTTTCCCTGTTAAAGGGATTTCATATGATGTTTGGTTATTGTTGAATATATGTAATTGTTTACCCGTATCTTCATCCACTTGGTACCAAATACTAATAAGATGGATGATAACCAGACCTCTTAGTTTATGATAAATATCTCTAATAATATCCATATTTACTTGAGTTCCCTCGATTGAAATAATCTTTTTAAAACCAAACACATTCATGGGCAAAATTTCCTTGTGGAGTTTGGTCTCGAATTAAAGAGAACGTCAAAACAAACGAATGCAAAAAACCGCACCCTTCTATGTCGCTTGGTTCTCGAGATAAAGGTTTTTTAATAATTTGGAAATATTCAGAGGAAAATAATCAAAAAGTGGAAAAAGGGGAAGGGGGATTCCATTGACATACTGGTTCTCATGCTATGAATGGGAAAGAGTAATAATTCTTTTCATGTCTACACATTCCCGAATGCACAAAATTATATCTTTGCACGTCACACAGGAGCAATTCTATATTTCCTGTGACGAGTATTGGTTAGAATATATAAGTTAATTGCGAATGCCACAAGTTATTTGCCCGACCCTGTGGCCGAGTGGTTAGCACATCGCGCTGCGATGCCAAGGGTCCCGGGTTCGAATCCCGGTCGGGCTTGGTTGTTTGTGAATGTCCATTCATCAATTTCATCATTTCATCACTCATCCCCATCTTCGCAAATTAGCCAAGAGGCACAAAACGCGAAGTAAAATAAACTAAATCAATCAATCAATCAACCACAAGTTAGTTGACCTTAATAAGGGAATGTATTGTGTACGTTTGAAGCTTGCACAACATTGAGTAATGAATACATATGTATTCAACGCTCTTCATGATGTCATCTTTGAGTCAATAGGTGAGTTTTTTTTTAAACCGGGGTTTCCCCGTTTTTTAGCATTTTTATAGCATTCGTAAGGTATAAAAGGGATCGCATAAGAATACTCGGGTTATTTGCTTATAGTAGGTAGTAGTGAACATACACACTTGAAGACCCTGATACAGAGTTGAAACGTTACCTGTTAAGTGTTTTTATCTTAATAAACTGCCTTGGTCAGCAACTTAGTGTTTTTAATGTGGAAACAATGCTTAATTATATTACAACTCAAAATTATGAGAGTCAATTATTTTTTACAGTTAAAAAAAAGTAATGGAGTTTACTTTAGTTACTTGAAAAATAGTAAAATTTTAAAAAAATAGATGTCATAGGGGAAATTATCTAAATCTTAGAATTTTTATACAATAAAATTGAAATTTAAGCTCTTGCGTAAAACAAATTTTCAGTTTTCTACACTTGGAAAATCAGCTAAAATCATGATTTTCAGTTAAATTACACTAAGAGAGCTCACTATGAAATTATTAGATTTTTGGGGGGGATGGCTGCTCTTGCCCCCTTTATGACTACTACATTTCAAGTTGTTTTGTAGTGCATTTTGTTTCAGTAGTACCTGTTGGACCCTTACTATGAGGCCAACGTGCTAGCCAGTAAGACTCTCCTCTGGAAATGAAGGAGAGTTTTGGTTAAATCACCCAATAAGCAAATATAGGAGTTCGATCCCTCATTCGTTAGAATGATACGTGGTTGAGATGCTGAGTACCTCTTACACGCCAAGCAAGAGCTCTGCCACCTGAACTACACCGATTTTCAAAGGCTACAATACTTTGAGAGCTATTCTCAAATAATAGATTGCAATTATTATACATTTAATGTTAGTCAACTTGTGGCCTAGGATTTTACTTATGACGTAACACATTGCGGAAAACAAGTTTTCATATTATAGGATATGTGTTATCTTCATCAATTACATGCACTAATTTTGTTTTGTGACCATTTTTTTTGTAATTATTATGGTTCACTTAAATTCTAACAAGTAGTTTAAGTTGATTTATTGTTTTCATTTCCATTTCGCGTATGTTGATTTTTCTTTTGTTTTAGGATTTACGTGTGTGTTGCTATTTGTCAAACACAAAGATAAATATGAAACAGCCAATAAATATATACTAATATAACTAATCAATAAATTAGAAAATGAGCATTATTGATAGCTTTCATCAATATATACATCGGTATGGATTCACTACAGGTATAATACAAACTTCTTCCACTAAATAGCGCAATTGTGGTGTATCATTAGGTTTGTAGAGTTTAATTGTCCTGATGCTGAATCACACCACACTATTCAGAAATTCTAGACCCAGTGGCGGCGAATAGAGGGGCTAGCGGGTTGATGCCTGTCTTCTTGCCTCACTATTGTACCTTAATACTAAGACTAGTCCACTAAGCTCAGGGAACACAAATTTTCGTGTAAACTGTAACCTGCCCCAGCTTTGGCGCACAATAGTCGCCACTGGATGAATTGTGTTCCCGTAAAGTTTCGTGAATAATGTCTTAATGCATGATGCCCCTTAACGAACAACACAACACCGGTTGCTTGATCGTTGCTTTGTTGTTCGTACATTCTCTAGCGTTTCATCTTACTTTTATCATGATCTCTTCCGTCCACAAATTTCACAAGTAATCGACGTTTGATCGCTGGTTACCACACAATGTAAATTCTAACAGTAAAATACTTGAGTTATGGAAAACTATGGAATCCGAAATATGTATTTATTTAAAAAAATGTTATTGTGTAATAACATTAAAAAATACGAATGGATAGATAGGTTAACCCATAACCACGCGCGGAATGAAAAATACCCTGTTTTATTATACGTATATGGGTTGGCAGCTCAGATGTTGAAGATATACCATAATGAAATATTCAGTACTGTTCAAACAGCCATTCCTGAATCATTCCGGCATGATTTGTTTAGTTTGGTGTAGTCGCTTGAAACGTAAAGGTGTTCATACTAGTGTATTGTTAAAAGTGTACCAACGAAATATTGTGATTGTTAGTATGGAGAGGCGAGGCGACCGGTCATCGAGAGATGGGGCGATAAGGAAATATAATAATTAAAATTATGCATTTTAAATATTTTACAGTGGAGGTAAGTAGTGGTTGAACCAACCAAGGCCGGTCGGTATTTAATATTCATAATATGTTTGCATCATTTAGAATAAATTTGCATATCATTAGAACAATTTACATATACGTATTTGCATATTTATAACTTTTATGAATATATAATTATTTATTTTATGAAAAATATGTATATAGAAGGTAATTAGTGTTACTAAACTCTATGCATATGATTTTATATTAATTTCTGTAAGGTACGTAATGTACGAACCGATAATATTAATGTTTATAATATTGAAAATAATAGTTTATGGTTTATGAAACGCTATGAAGGGTGTCAATGGTACGAAAGAAGACGGTCCAGGTACTCGAACCCACGATATGTAACGGTAATAAATGGTTATAGTGTACTATGTAATAATGTTACATGCTATATGTTATGAAAGACGGTGGTTAGACACGCTAGACAGAATACTGTCTCCGAACCTGAACTCCGCGCTAAGGGTAGACAGAGGAATTTGGGGAGTGTGCAGTAAAATTCAAATGACGTTAGAACGCCAGAACAAAGAAAGAACGCGAGAACTTGATTCACCAATAAGAGCACGCGTCGGTAGATTTACAGAACCGGTTTTTTCCTAGGTCAATTAGAACGCAAGAACAGGGGAAAGGTATGCAACGCCGTATGGCAGGGGAGGGATTGAACCAGACAAGAAAGGATGTCAGGGACTGCTCGGTCAAGGTCAATTCCTTGAAGCTATCAGTCGCTTGTAGAACCGGTTTCCGCCGCCAATTAATATTCCGCTCAGAGTTGCCCCAAGGCACAGGACGCTTTAGCACGGTTTTTAGGGTAGAACATTTGCATGTCAGAAGAGGTTTCCGTCAAAGTAGGCCAAGGTTACCGAGAACACAAAAAAAATACGAATTTTTGAATACCCAATTATATTGGAGCGAAAATTTACCCTGAACAAGGAGAACGAAGCGGAAGGGTTTTATTTGAACAAGGAAGAGGTGAAAGCTATCTAGGACTGGGCCTACAGTTTTCACTATTTGCTTCTTTCTTTAGGACGGGATAACGAACCATGGATTGATTAATTATTGGTTTTTCAAGTAAATTTATGTTACTGTGTGCTCATTAACATAATATTGACTTTAATTGTTTACCAAACATTGGCTTTATGCCAATTGTTTTACAAGTTTTTATGTATTTTATTTAAATAACGCAATTTTATTTATTCACTAAAGATTTTTAATATACTTTAGACTTACAAAGATTTTTTCAACTTCTAATTTATCATTTTACAAGTTTATGCTTATTTTTACCAAAATAACGCAATTTTATCTATTCAGGCAAGATATTTTATTATATTTTGGTTGCACAAAGAGATGTTTTCAACTTTTTTACTGATTTTTTGCAGAGTTTGTATTAATTTTTATTTATTTTTTGTATCACATATACATTCACAAATTTTTAACTTAGAGTTTGGTATTTATTTAATTCTTTTGAAAAACACTAAAGAAAGACTACTTTTAGCTAAAATGTAAGGCACAGAATATATTATTATTAATACTATTATTAGGGTTTACTGATTTCCACTATGCCATTTTTGGATTGTATTTATATATTAATTTAGGGCTGGTTACGCCTGCTACGTAGGAAAGTTCGTTTATTTTAGAGTTTGCTGAGTATGTTGTTATTTTTATACTAGATAAAAGTTTCCTTAATATATGCAGTAGGGCTATATGTAATTTGGAGAAAATACAATCAGCACCACTTTCCATCTGCTTTTTATTATATGTACCCAATATTATTTTTAGGCTTAGTGATTTGTAGAGCCTATTTATGCAGGAGAGAGGGCTTGAAAATTTCAATCTGAGATAACCCACAACTATTTGTCAGAATATGTTAAAGGATATTTTATACTTATTATGTGCCACTAGAATATCATTGCTTGCTTAATTTTTATGTTTGTAATGCTGTTATTGTACTTTTAGCTAAGGCTTAACGGATAAAGTACACGAATGATTTAACATTTTGACTATTTGTGGCCACGGTGGTTCAGTCTACTATGCTAAAGGTCCCGGATTCGATCCCCGGAAGGTTCAAATCCGGGAATTTTTCTAACGACGGAAGTTGGCCCAGCGCCCACCCAGCGTCGAATAACATGGGTACCTGAGGGGTAAAATCGGTCAGGGGCGTGATGCTGATTACATCACCCCCACTCACGACCGGATCAAAAAAATTTGGGCGTTACCCTCACTCCCCCTATACGCCTTCATGGCGATATGCACAGGGGAGCACTTTACCTTTTTTACTATTTGCCCTTATACGAGGCCAAACTTTTACTGTAACTAAAATTGTTATGTTTCTATAAAGACTGAAATCTTTCTTTTCCAAGGGGTCCATGACTGGAGGCTTACCAACATTGTTTCATTTCTCCTTTAAATATAACCATTTATCAATATATTGATAATTCACAGGACAAAACGAAATTCACCGACGACTGACTATATGAACCATAGGTCCGCTTGCTAAACTTTTATTTCTATACTAGAAGAACAATTTAGCCTTATATCCCTTTTCAAGGTATTTTCAGGTACAACTGGTACTTTTGAATTTATCAACACGTGGGTTATTTCCATTTTTATATTATGCGAGGATACAATCACTATTTGAGGACTAAAATCCCCTGAATGAAACTAAAACTTAGGTTGTATCTAGGGACTGAGCACGAATATCTACAATTTATAGGACAACACGAACGTTACAGAGGATTGTAGGTGACGTAGGACCACACGCCAGAGCATTGTAAATCTGCAAGAAGCACTTACAGCTAATGTTACGAGGAAATAAGGTTGATTTTTTTTTACCGTTTCACAAGAATGTTATTCTTTTGCACGCGCAATATTTGCTTCTTCAAGTAACTACATGTACTAGAAGCATTTACAGACCAACTAGACTTCTATTTATTTTATATATCAGGTTCTAAATTTATTAAGAACTATGATTGTCTATATTTCTGAGAAAGTACGGAAAATCAGATTTTCCTATGTAAGTAAGTCAAAAACAGATTTGTCTATGTAACTAACTAACAATTATATTTTACACACAAAAATAATATTTTCAGGTAAATTACTTTAATCAGATACTAATATTTTACAGTAATTGAATTATTTAGCTCTAGTCAGTACTTTTATGAATCAGATTTTTTTTTTAATTTTCTATTACGCATGCTCTTTTGCGCTATTTTTAAAATGTATTTCCAATGAAAATTGGTTTAATTTTCTGCTTATAATGCAAAGTTGACACAGATTTCGCACAATGTAATGTACATTTGCTATACTCACAACTTACAAACCAAAAAAATATTATTATTTAATGTATAACTAACTAACTATGTCTCTAGCGTTGAACCCTAAGGTTCATGGCCGCAGCAACACATGCCTTTCATGTGTACCTGTCCTGAGCATGATCTATATATTTTTTTTCATCCCTACCAATTTAATTAAGGTCAATCTCTACATTATCCCTCAATTTTTGTTTTGGTCTTCCTATTGGTCTTTTACCATCAGGTCTCCCAACAATAATTTTGTATACTCTTCGTTCCTCTCCCATTTGTACCATATGACCTATCCACCAGAGTTTTTTTTTTATATAATCATTATAATAATATCTGGACATGAATACCAATTATGTACTTCCCTTTTCCTTCACATGGGGGAGTCGTGTTGGTTCACGACATCAGCTGCAGCTGCGCAGGCCGGGAGTAGGCAGGTAGGTATTTATTCCCATTACGACGGGCGGGCAATGGATCGCATTTGCAAACCTCTACTAATGGGCTATTTCATAATGAGTTCCTTCGCAGGAAAACGCTGTAATAGAGGGTCTCTGTCATTAAGACAGTTCCTTCGTCGAATATAAGAGCCACGCGCCTGTAGAACCGTGACATGAATGAAAAGCGTGGATAATAAAATATTCTGGTGAAAAGCAATGTGTATTAATGCATTTTCAAAGATTTAGATTGTTGGAGACAAAACTGAAGAAATCCCTGTCAAATATAACAAAAAAATGTTATTTTTCTCTGCGAAAAACACACTATGCTCAGATCATTTCAAGTGGTTTTGCTCGACCAAGAACGTAAAACACAAACCGATAAACACAAACACAAACCGCGTAACGCATGTCCATCAGCCAGCGAGCAAAGTAGTCTATATAGAGCGCATGCGTCGTGGTGCATCATTTTGTGAAAGGAACAGATAATCTCCGTTCGTAAGTTGAAACCCTGGTAGGATAATTTTTCCTATTCAGAAAAATGAAATGTCATAACCTAAGAAAAAGTTTCCATATGTGTGTGTGTGTGTGTAAATTACGTTTGTCCGATTGCGTGTCCACATGTTAGCAGCAGATAGGAAATGGCTTTCCGCTTTCACACTAAAAAAATAGAGTTAAAGTGATTCAGTTTACACAATATCCATATCACTGTGCCACACAACAACAGCATCCAGATAGTAGTTTAAAACAAAAAGTGTGGAAATTCGAAATGGGATCCCACTGTGTCACATTACATGAATAGTTTTGAACACTGGGTAAATTTCTGATACTGAAGTCATTTTATAGAAAGTTTGCATTTACAATCTTAGTTCATGAAATTAACATATTTTATTCTCTCTTCGCCTTCTTTCTCGATACTAATAAAAGAAAATCCCGTTTGACGAGAACGCGACAGATGCCGATCGAGATTTTGGTAAACATACTCTAATTTGTTCCTTGATGAGAGTCCAGGATTTAACCTCGAGAGACCGACCAACTCCAACAAGACTGAGGAAGACATGCATAATTCAAGACAAAGCGATGCCGAAAGAAAGGTAGACCTTCATACGAGAATCAAACAGACCTCATTGCATGTGAGATAAAGTAAAACTGCAATGTTAAGTATCGTCTTTTTTCTCGCTTTCTTCATATGGTATTGCGGTAAAGTGATTGCATTATAATCAAGAAGTTCTGGGTTTCACTGTAAATAATGACTGGATCCCCACTCTAAACTGTTACGTAAGTCATTATTTACCTAGGTATGAATTTAAAATAAGTCTAGTCAACATCAAAACGTTGTGAAATATTTTTTTAATTATTTTGTGAGGTACAGCAAGGTTCTTTTTTTACAAATTAAAGACGGAATCATGAAATGAAGTGATTTGATGTATTTGCTTTGGAGTGTGCAATTTGTACTTTTCTCTGTGTCACTGTTCACACAAAAAATAATACATGATGAAACTGATTTTTTCGTTTCACTTAAGAATAGTTCCTTCCATGAGGATGTTTTATATCCAGTGAAGATACCTACTAGCTACAATCATACTTTTAAATGTGGATCCAGTCCTTACAAACCTATCTATATATAACTGAATAATTTAAAATAAAATATATTAGGTGTATTCTAGGAAGTTTAATAACCGACTATGAAAATAAGAAACTGTGCACATATCACTTGAATAAGTCTAATATTAAGCTTCTAATACTCGCCGTGCAAATTATAAATTGCATTTAACTTTGATCTTTTAACCGATGCGCGTGTCACGTGGAAGAGTCAAATTTATTCAGTGGCACTTTCAAAGTTAATGTTATGGGATCTCGAGAAATCTACTTCAGAAGGAATATAAATATATTTCAATACTTTGTGTAATCAATATATGTTAAACACACGGATCAATGCTGTGGCCCTTGGAAACGTCTTATTCCTAACGAGGAGATATGTGCGGCACTGAAACATATGTGACATTATCACTTGCCATAAGATACACCATCCTATACTTACAATGTACCTTAAGAGAAAATATGCTTAATCACTATAATAGTTTTTGCTGTTGCCACTGATGATTAATTATTCATTTACTATTTTTAAATTAAAAATATCTTTAACAATTCGTGAAAGCGAAGCCAAATTTCTATGGGCTGATTACATATCTAAATTGCCTGAATATTAGCATAAATTGAAACGCAGAAAATCACTTTTTGATAGAGACATTTTTTCACAAAACTTGACAACTGTTACATCAAATTCTTGACTATTATCTCTGTTTCCATAACAACGACAATTTGGCAAAGACATTAACTTAATACAACTTATCGAAAAGAAAAAACAAACTTTATAAAATATCAACTTTAACAGTCACATTTGAAGTTAAAATATTTAATAATTATAATTGTACATTTTATAATAATAAGTAAAATAAATTTATTCTGTAAGATAGCAAAGTCACAACATTCCCCTTCCTTTGGGAAGAAAACGGCGAGTCGTCAGACACTTTTCATTCACTCTATAGCAACTACATATTGACACGAGGAGTTCTCTTCATAATATTTCTAGGTAAACTAAGTACATATCAAAAAGTTAAACTAAAATATATTCTTTTTCGAACCTAGGTACTCTTTATCACGTAGTCTACCTCCTAGAGCATTCACAGATCTGGGTACGTTACATAAAGGATTATTACCCAATTAACATTAAATAATAATTCTCTTTTTAACTCTTCCTATCTCACGACAAGAACTCACATTCTAAGTATTCAATACCTAAATTAATTATGCCAGTTTAACCTTGTAATGATGCGATCATTACTGGATCCTTTTTTATGTTATAAATTGTGTATGGCTATGTATTCCTGTACTTTTGGGTTCTTGGCCGTTGGGGAGCGGTAAGTTTCCAGTAACGGTTTAGGTCATTAGCGGGGCCTATAAAAGGAAGGGAAGGGAGCAGTCGGGCTCAGATGTTTCGGTGCAATTCGGCGAGGTAAAGAGGTGTCGTTTCTCTATGGGGCGAAACGAAGAATCTTTCTTGATAATATGAATACGCGGCTACTTTAACTTTCTTTCTTTCTTTTAATACACACACTTGCTCTTTACACATTATTCCAATAGTTTATTTCATGTGGGAAACCGGGTACACAACACACATACCTTCAGCCACCTTTTTTGGTACTGAGGGTTATTTTTTTTTTTTACTCGTGGAGCCAGTGGCTACGCGAGTCTACACACTCTCTTCGGGAAGGGGGTACAGGGTACACCGGAATGTAATTTTGTGAATAACGGCCAAGAATTAACTTCTGTAAATGTAATATGAATAAACCTATATATATCTAAAAGGAAATGGGCGTTAAGTTGTAATTTGAAGAGGTACGTGTCTATTGCCTAAACTAGCATCCACAGAACATCAGGTACTGCAAGTTTTGAACCTCGGGACAAGGATTAAAAAATGTATGGTTGTGTATATTGTGTATGTTGCGGAGAATCAGCTTAAAAGCACAAATTATACCGTTACATACTGGGGGCTCAGAGTCAGAGATATTTTTTGTAAGAAGTACTGAAGGCATATGTTATTGCGAAGTGGAATGAAAGTAACAGAAGACAAAATGGCAATTCAAATAGACAGGGAGCTCATTGGCAAGTTGCTAGGCAATGCAAACTTGGAGGGAAGGCCTGAGGAAGATATTGTTGGGGAACTTGAGAGACTTTCTCTAAACCGTACGCAAGGAACTTCGGCAAGGACGGGCGAGGAGAAAATGAGCAAAATCTTGGAAAAAAGCAACATAAACATTCCGATCTTTAAGGGAAACGTCGGCGATATAAGTCCACACGATTATTTGTATGAATTACGCAGTTATCAGGAAATCATGGAAATTGGGGATACTTTTCTCTTAGATAGAATCTTGCCGCTTTCGTTGAAGGAAATCGCTGCAGATTGGTTCAGATTTTCGAGATCTTTCGGCACTTTTAGGGAATTCGAGAAGGCTTTTCTTGAGGAATACTTTAGTGTCGATTTTGATTCGGAAATAGCAAGGATCATTCAGAACAATTACCAGTCACCAGACCAGTCTCTTCTTGCATTTATTCAACACACCAGGAAGCTTTTTGCAATGAGGGAAAAACCGGGGACAGAAGACGAGGTCATCCAGCACGTTTTGAAATTTTCCCATCCTAAATTCAGAACACACTTGTACAATAGAACATTCGCAACAATCAAAGATTTGGAAACCCATTCTATGGACATTCAAAAGAGACTGTATTCAGAAGCGCTGTACTATTGTCCAGAACTAAGAGACAGCAATTTACCCTTAGTGTCTGCCGCGTCGACTTCAGGGAGTAGCACGAAGCAATTAGCAGCCGCTGGGGCAACGAACCTCTTCGGCAGCGTGAGGACAGAAGTATCAATGAGCGCCATAAATCCTGGACTGGTCAACCGGCTAAGCTTTTCCGGGAATGTTGGGACCCCGTCGGAGCAGAAGAACCGACGAAGAGAAGGGGGATCCGTTGTTTTCGGTGTGACGGTCTTGACCACAAAGCCGCCATGTGTACTGCTCCAAAAAACTCGTTAGGCCCGAAGAGACCGACACCGCCATCGTAGCAGGCGCTGCGTGGAAGAAAAACAAAGGGGGGAGTAGGAAGATACGCAACTGCAGGAATTTCACTTCTGGCGACAAAGAGCCGTTAGTCCCCTGCAAAATTAATGGAAAGGACTTCCTCCTATTCGTAGACACAGGGGCCTCTGTGAGTACTGTAAATTTTGAGATCGCAAAACAACTGGAAAAACAAGGAAATAAGATTAACAATAAACGTATTAATATTTCTTTGGCAGTAGGCTTTGTACAATCATGTGGGGAAATGTATCTTACTGTACATTTGAATGGGGTTAAAATTAGGCATAAATTCGTCGTTTTGCGCGATTGTTTCAACGGATTCATCGCAGGTCGTGGGTTCATAAGGCAAGCCGGATTATCTCTGCACTTGAAAGAGGGAGGCTACAGCTTTGCAGACAGTGACGTCATCTATTTGTTTTCTGCGGAGAAGAGGGAAGCGGGAATGAGTCTTCCGATTCTGCAGGGGATAACGTCGACTGTTGAGGCTGAAGCTGGGGCAACCGCGACGGTAACCGCGACGATGGGAAAAAGTGAAACATCTGATGCAACAACCGCGACGATGGGATATTGCCAAACACGTCCCGAAATAGCAGAATTGATTGAGCGTGCAGAATGTTCACCAGAAGTAAAGATGAAATTAGCAGATATTTTAAACATCTACAGTAACGTCTTTTCTGAAAAACCTGGAGTTACACACATCTTACAGCACAAAATAGAACTAACCGATAGGACACCATTCTATTCTAAGCTTCGTATTTTGACTCCAGAAAAGCAAGAAATAATGGATAACTGTATCGATGATCTGTTAGCTGGGGGTTTCATTGAGCCCTGCAAATCTAATTACATTAATTCACCGTTGTTAATCAGGAAAGAGGATAAATACAAGGGGATCCTGGATCCTCGAAAGACAAACGCAGTAACAAAGAAATCTAGGAATGAAGTCCCGGATATGTTTGAATCTTTGAGTAAATTAGGCAAGGCTAGATATTTCTGTAAATTAGATTTGGTAAACGCTTTTGGCCAGCTTTTATTGGAAGAAAACTCACGCCAATACACTGCTTTCAACACTTCACGAGGAATCTTTCGCTATTTGAGATGTCCCTATGGATTGAGCATGATTCCTAACACACTGGCGAAACTGATGAATATTGTCCTTGGAGAGCTGCAGGGTGTCTCATGCATTGCTTTTTACGATGACATTTTGGTTTATTATTTATTTATTTATTTATTTATTAATGCCTTGTTTTAAATGGCGGAGTTAAGGCCGTACAATGCCTTTTCTTCCACTCAACCATACATTTAAAATTATACATTATTATATTATACACAAAGTACACTAAGTCATTTCACATAGGTCCACACACACACATTATACTCATACACACAAGTCTTAAAGCCCTGAATATAACACACAAAATACAAAATATATAATACACAAAAAACTAAATATGGAATGAAAGAATGCAAAATTTGAAATTGTATTTAAGTAACTGCAAGGTATTTTAAGAATTCGTTCACTTGCACATGCTTTTTAGTCTGCTTGACAGGGGAAGATCTAACAACTACTCTGAAGAGAGTGGCGAACACGTCTGCTAAAGGAACCGACGGAGCTTACTGCTCTAGTGCTTTCTGGCAGCTGATTCCATAGTCTTACAGCCGATACGGAGAAAGAGTTGGAGAAGAAGTTTGATCTGTGGACAGGGATAGAGAGAACTGAGGAGCTGCGTGATCTGGTGTCGCGATCGTGAAATTCGTGAAGAAATTGGAAGCGAGAGAGGAGATAGGAAGGTGACTTGAGGTTGAGAACTTTGTAAAGTAAAATCAGAGTGTGCAGCGTTCGTCTTTCTTGCATACGTAGCCACCCCAATTTGAGAAAATAAGGTGATAGGTGGTCCCAATATTTTAAATTAAAAATGTATCGTACGCAGGCATTTTGAACACTCTGCAGACGTCTAGCTGACTCACCTGTTAAGCCGGAATACGCTACGTCACAATAATCTAAATGGCATAAAACTAGGGACTGACATAGTTTTGCCTTGATAGAGGTGGGGAGGAACTTGCCCATGCGTCTTATAGAATACAGAGATGCGAAAGCTTTTCTACACGCCGAACTTGTGTGATGTGACCATGATAAATTTCCGTCTAATACAATTCCCAGATCTTTAACAGTTTGGTTAAATGGAATGTGAGTCGAATCTACAAGAATGGAAGGCAGAATGTTAAGATCTACGTAACGTTTCAGTTTATCGGAAGCAATCAAAATTGCTTGTGTTTTATTAGGGTTAATATACATGCCATTGTCTAGCGACCAGTTAACAATCCTCTCTATATCTTCATTAACCTTGGAAATACCATCGTTTAACATTACTGGGGGTGCAGAATAGTACAACTGGAGGTCATCGGCATACAGGTGATAACGGCAGTGTTTCAAGATATTTGGTAGGTCATTAATGTATAAAGAAAATAATAAAGGGCCGAGTACACTTCCTTGCGGAACGCCACAAGTAATCTCAGATAGCGCCGAGCACTTGCCATCATAAACCACCCTTTGTTTACGTCCAGTTAAGTAGGATTTGACCCAGTCGGTTGCAGAGGTGGTGAAATTAAAAAATGATTTTAGCTTGGAAATGAGAATATCATGGTCGAGTGACTGGAAAGCTTTCGTGTAGTCCAATAAAACTAAAACTGTCGCCTGTCTGCAGTCCATAGCTTGTCTGACGTCGTCGGTTATGTGAGTCATGGCGGTGCTAGTGCCGTGATTAGGTCTAAATCCCGACTGAAACGGAGCCAGAACTTCATTTGTATGTCGGCTGATTTGGTCGTGAGCAATGTATTCTAATGCTTTCGATAGCGCGGGAAGAATACTGATAGGTCGGAAATTGTCAATGGAAGTGGCGGGGTCAGTCTTGGCGAGAGGAAGAACGTGTGCTATTTTCCACTTATCTGGAAAAATACCAGAGCGCAGAGAAAGATTAAAAATGTCAGTGATGTATGGCAATACATGAGGTAAAATCAGCTTTATTAGTCGCAATGGGAGGTTGTCGGCTCCTTCAGAACCAGATTTGATCCGACCGATTGCAGTTGCAACTTGGAACTCATAGACTGGGTTAAAATTGAACTCTATCATTTCTGTTTTGTGGTTTGCTATAGCTCTAATAGTAACATTTTTAGCATCGTTATTCATTGAATTAGAGAGAGAGAAATGTGTATTTAATTCATCAAGGGACGAAACACGAGTAGGATCTACGTTACGTTTCTCTCCTAGCCCTAGATTTCTTAAGTTATTCCACAACATTCGGGGGTTGCCTTGCATATTTAATAATTCGTAAGAGAGCCTTCTCTTTGCGTTGCGCACGGCCTGATTACATCGATTTCTCAACACGCGGTAGTTATTAAAACTGTTTAAAGTATTTGGAGATTTGAGGCGCTTGTCAGATTTAAACCTGCGGTGAGCCGAATCACGCTCCGCCATAAGTGCGAGAATGCTGTCGGTCATCCAGGGGGAAGCAGGCCGCGTGACGCGTTTTTTCTTGAGTGGAGCATGTTTGTCGAAAAGGTGTAAGATTAGACTATTTAATTCATTAAGCTTATCGTTAATATCAGTGAAGCTGTTTATTGAATTCCATGGGGTTCTTGTAGCATCTTCGTTTAGTGAAGCGGGGTTAATTTTCTTTAAATCGCGGTATTCAATTATGTTTGGCTTGGATTTCGGAACATTGAGCGAGTAAGCAACGTAAATAAGATCGTGGAACGAGAGACCGCAGGCGCTCGTTTGTCCATGTTTGGTGATTCGAGAGCAGTCTCCTGTTAAGATGACATCTAGCCAAGAATGCGACGTAGCCGTGTGGAAGGTAGGATCGAGCTTCAAAATATTTAGATTGTAAGAAGAGATAGCAGCGCGGAATTTATTTACTTCGGGTTTGTCAGTTTCTAAATGAAAGTTCAGATCCCCAAGTAATAATACATGCGAGTACATGGGAATGAGTTTAGCCAGTTCCTCCTCACAATTTACAAAGCACGTTCCAGGTGGACGGTACGCAACAGCTAGAAGTAGCTTCTGTTTGTTGATGGTAAGTTCCAGGAAAAGATATTCTGTCATTCGTGCGTAGTTACCGTCAGATTTAGCCACAACCACCGCGGTAATATCTTCCCTTATCAGTGCCATCACCCCGCCACCTCGTTTCCCCAACCTGTCGTTTCGGAAGACGTTGTAGCCTCGGAAGGAGACCATGCTGGAGGGTGTGAGGGGATTAAGCCATGTCTCCGATACAAGAATGCAGTGGAGATTCAGGGGGGAGAAAATAGCTTTGAAGCTATCGAGGTGCGCTTCGATGCTCTGTGCATTCACGTGTGACACCAACAGTGAGTTCGGACAAGTCTTCAGCTCATTTCCGAGAATTTCGGCTGTGCTGACCGCGGGGGGCGGAGTGCCAGGGCAATTAGCAGAGCGACGACCCTCTTCAGAATTTCGTCCACTGTCACCGAGATGCGTTGTTGCCAGATTAGCCATTTTTAGAATTGAGGTTTAACGAACAGAAACAAGATGGGAGAAGAAACATTAGCATACCAAAATTAAATTTAGAATTATTACTTACCCTGTCAAGCAGAATAGCATGGAGGAAAGCATCAGGGAATGACACACACACACTCACATTAAAAAACGATAACATAAACAAGAACCCGGACAAAAAACTCACACTATACACACATGATTTGAACACATCACACACACAATTATTCATACAAAGCGTATCATAACGACAAAAGTCACATATGCTCTTCATTACACTTCGTACTCAGTTCGCGTTGCACCCCATCTCAAGGGAGAACGTCAAGATCCTCGGGGGAAGATATAAGGTAGCGACGACCTCCGTGAAATACGAAAATGCGCCCGTCTTGGCTCCAGGCATTGCGTGTCCCTACGCGATCCTTTGCCACTCGCAAAACCCTCTGTCTGTAGGGAGTTAGCGACTCTGTAATTAATAGGGACGAGTTCTTTAGCATCTTCTTTGATTTCCACACCTCGTTCCTGGAGCGGTAGCTTACAAATTTCACTATGATGGGGCGTTTTCCCGATCTCAAAACTTCCGCAGACGATCTTTTCGGAGGGCCAAGCCTGTGGCACCGGTCAACGTGCTCGAGCTTGATGTGCTGCAACTGAAGCTTATTTTGTAAAGTCTGGAGCACGATGCTGTCCACGTCTTCGTTGGTGGTTTCGGGGACCCCATGCAGCAAAATGCAGTTCCTCCTAGAGTACTGCGCTAGGTCATCTATTTCAATGGTGTTCGTGCGTATCTGCTTGTTCATGCTCTCTAGGTCGCGCCGCAGCTCTGTCATGGAGTCGCTCGTCGATCTCTTAAATTGCACAAACTCCTCTCTGAGGTTCAGGAGTGACTTGCGGAGGTCAGCATCTTCTTGCACCGATCCATGGTTGTCTAGCAACTCATCAAGTCGTTGCTGGAATGCTTCCATGGTTTTGCCTATTTCTTCAACTTTGGTCGAAACAACTGATAGTGTAGGCTTGGACATGATAACAACCCCGAAGATCCACACGGTGAAGCTATTGACCTGGCGGAAGATGTGGCAACGTACAGCGGTGGAGAATAGAATGCCAGGCTAGCTGAGGGGTGAAAGCGCGGAGCTCTATTCAAGCACGTCCATCCACTACAACTCACACTACAAACTCACTATGGAGAAACGGAGGGAGAATTGTTGCTCGCGCTGAAAGAAGTTTTGGAGAGAATGCACAAGGCGATCTTAACACTTTCACCATCGAAGTCCCAACTTTTTACTTCGGAAGTGGATTACCTGGGTTTCAGAATTTCTCACAAGCAAGTGATGTGCCACCCATCCAGGATTGAGTATTTGGACCAGATAAGGACTCCGAAGAATGTGAAGCAACTCCAGAGCATTTTAGGATTCTTCGGATTTCTGAAAGGTCATATTAGCCACATGTCAGAGTTGACGAGTCCTCTCACTGACATGTTACGTAAGGGAGTTCGTTTTCGGTGGACGGATGTTCACGAAGAGTGCCTGACCAAACTGAAGGAAGCTGTAAAGAATAACGTTTCTCTGTACATTCCCGTACTGAATGAGCCGTTCGTCATCTACAGCGACGCGAGCGATAACTGCGCCGGTTTCTTACTAGGACAGAGGGACCAAGGAGGGAAACTGCATGTTGTATGCTTTGGAAGTAAAAAGTTCTCACAGGCCCAGAAGAATTACAGCACAACGCACAAAGAATTCCTCGCTTTGCTCCTTGCAGTAGAGACTTTCGACAAGTACATCTGCCACGCTCCGGCAGTGGAAGTTTTTACTGACCACAGTGCGCTGACCACGATATTCAGTACTGAAAACAAGAGCGCAAAGATGTCAAGGTGGACCGCTCGTCTCTCGCGCTACCCTCTGCTCATCAAATACGTGAAAGGAGAGCTAAATCTGGTAGACTTTCTATCGAGAAATGAAGTATGCAACACTTATCCGTCTGAGTACGACGGGTTGCCCGCAGCGCAGGAAACATTCCCCCTGGAAGATGAAAATGATGAAGGTTACGTAAAATTCGAGATGGAAGACGGAGTTGTAATCGATTCGTCAGATATTGCACAGAAACCAGTTGCTGACCTCAGTGCTTTGTGCACTATACAAAGCGCGAAGCAAATAAAGAAGAAACGACGAGAAATTTTGCTTCGAGGGATCAAACTACCCAGTGTTCGTCTCTCTAAAAGTAAAAAGATGCAGGGCTTTTCATTGTTGCCCTTCACCCTGGCTGAGGGGGATGAAGACCACGAACCGCTGGATCCGAACAGGCTTCTGGACACCACTTCAATCATTTCCGAGCAAATGAAAGATAAATTTCTTGAAGACATAGCGAAGGCTGTTAGAAACGAGGAGGTGGAAGGAACGAAGAAGTACAAGGAAAAGGTGAAGACACTGGCCAAATCTTCGTATTTCGACGATGATGGAATCCTTAGGAGAAATTTGCCTGCAGAAAAATACAAAGAGAAAGGAACTGGCAAAATATGGGCACCTCTTTCTCTACGTGCGCAAATTCTTATGTCTGCACGATAGTGCATTCGCTTCTCACCCTGGAAGATTGAAAACGTTAGCAAAGGTCAGAGAACAATACACGTGGCTAGGCCTAACAAAAGACATTATTCAATACTGTAAGTCGTGCCAACCATGCTGTGTATTTAAAGGGGACACGACTAAGAAGCAAGGCTTCATGGAAAGTAATAAGGAAACAGAAGTTGGCAAGAACTTATACTGTGACATTCTGGGACCACTCGTTCGTTCGAAAAAGGGAAATTTCCAATATGTTCTAGTATGCGTTGATAGCTTTAGCAGATTTACTATCTTGCGCCCTCTTCGCATTGTGACTGTGAAATCTGTGCTAGAAATATTACTGGATATATTCTCGATCCATGGATTCTACCCGAGAATCTCCACTGATAATCAAAGCATTTTCAATTCCAGAATGTGGAAACAGATGATGAAGATGTTTGATTCCAAGCAGATCAGAATTTCTCCATATCGCCCGCAGGGCAATCTCGCAGAATGCTACGTAAAGGCAACTAAACGTGCTCTTTCCACACTAATTTCGTCGCACAACGAGTGGGCGTCATCGTTACCGTACGTGCAGTTTGCATTGAATTCACAAGTTTGCAACACGACCACATTCAGTCCAGCATATTTGCACTTTGGACGTTCTGTGAGGGGTCCTTTCGAGAAGGCCAGGGACGTTTTGCCTCAAGAACCTGTAATCAGGCAGGAGGACATCTTGGAATTCGTGGAGGAAACGAAATTCAGGATAGAAGAGGCCAAGAAGATAGCTTGCAGCAATCAAGAGCGCATGCATAATGCACAGAAGAAAGTGTATGATAAGAAACGCTGCAAGTGCACGTTTAAGGTGGGGGAAAAAGCTTGGCTTAAGGAACATCCTCTCTCTGATAAGGCCCGTGGAGTAACCAGTAAACTCTCGGGGAAGTTCTCTGGACCACACGCAATTGTGGAGCAAACTTCGGCAAATACTTTCAAACTAAAACACAGCGAGGACGGAAGAATATTGAGAGCCAACAGCGATCAGTTAAAGCCTTATTCGTCGCCGCCTGAGTTCGCGAAGAAAGTAGCCGGGCAAAATTCAGCGAAGGGAGCGCACGTATCTTCTCCAGATGACGAGAATGAAGATGTACCCCAGATGCGTTACAAGGTGAGAAACAGACCAAGAAGATTGATGACCAACGCCCCCTCTCCCCCTCCCCAGTGCTAATTACCCGGTCCTAAAGTGTTAATATAGGTGCTAGTGTTAGTGCTAGTGAAAAGATAATTCTTCATGAAAATTAATGATGCGTGTGATAGTGTTACTGTTTTTTGTGTTAATGTTTGTTATAATGTATACAACGCGCTTCTTGCCAGTAAGGGGGCTAAAGCGTCCCTGGTCACGTTTAGGAATACCCACTTAGCTATGTTTACCTCACTCAGAATAGCCACGATTAACATTAATAAATTGCAAAACCGTAATAAACAAGAGGCGCTGGATGACTTTTTCATCCAGTCGTCTCTCGATATAGTCTTACTCCAGGAGGTACAAGTGACCAATTTTGACTTACCCCCATCAATAGTAGTCTATAACAATGCAAATTGTCAGGCAACGGGGACGGCTATTCTAGCGAGAAATACTGTGCCGATCACAAATGTTTCTTGTCATCCAAACGGACGAATTATATGTGCGAAAGTGGCAAATGTTTGGATTTGCAATATATATGCCCCGTCAGGTACTCAACAGAGACAACAGAGAATTTTTTTTTTTTGCGACAGACGTGGCGGATGAATTGCAGGGTGCAAAGGAACATATCATATGTGGCGGGGACTTTAATTGCGTATTGCGACCACAAGATCAACGTCCTGGTTTTTACACAAACATTCTCTTCAAAAATTGGTGTCGGGTTTTAAATTTGGAGACGTTTGGACAGATAAACATTTCGGTAAGAGGGGATATACATACATTAGAGACAATTGTGCGTCCCGTTTGGACCGGTTCTATGTTACCCCGTTACTGCGTCAGAAAGTAACATCGATTTACCTCACACCTACATGTTTTTCGGACCATCTGGTAGTGGTAATGGCAATTAACATTGATCTTCCCTTAGTGCCTCGGGGATATGGGTATTGGAAATTGAATACGTCAATCTTTTCTGATGACGATTTCAAACGAGCATTTCATGAGCAATGGAGTCTTTGGGAGGCGCACCGCCTTAGACATACTGACATCCTTCGTTGGTGGGACGAGTTCTTAAAACCGGCAATTAAACGATTCTGTTTAGCATACTGTAAAGAGAGGTCTCGTGATTGGAATAATAAATGTCAGTTTTATTATCGGGTTTTGCGCGAATTAATAGACGAAGCATCGGCAGGGAGACCGGTCAACACTGATATAAAACGTGTACAGGCTATTCTCTTACGCATGACAGCGCACAAACGTATGGGTGCTAAAATTCGAAGTAGACTTCCTCAGGTGGACCATGAAGAAGCTGTCTCGATTAGTCACGTGATTCAAGAACGACATAATGCACAACGAAAAATCATCACTGAACTCTCAGATGGTGCGGGTAGTAAAATCACAGCACCTAAGGATATACAAGGTAAAATATATGAGCACTTTAGTTTGATGTTTTCGCAGAAGCACTCGGACAACTCAAATTATGGTACAGTGGTGGATGCCGTGTCGGAGGTACTCTCAGATGAAGAAAGAACTAAGTTGGACGCGGATTTCACAATCGAAGAAGTGTATAAAGCGGTGAAAGCGGCGAAGCCATTCTCCGCCCCTGGTGTTGATGGGCTTCCTACAAGTTTATTTCAAACCTTTTGGACGCTAATGGGACAGACCTTAACTGAGTGGGTCAATGCTATCTTTCAGCAACAGAAAATGGGTAAAACTTCCCACACCGGAATTATAGTATTAGTACCGAAATGCGCAAAGCCGACAGAAATTACTCATTATCGCCCCATTACTCTTTTGTGCGCAGACTATAAAATTTTCTCACGATGTATGCTTGCACGTTTAATGCCATACTCCACCAACTTGGTTGGTGATATGCAATATGTATATGGTGGAAACAAAAACATTTATGCCGTGCTGCAAACGCTGCGTGAGGTAGTTACTAATCATCACAATACAAAAAGTTCACAAGATGAAGCGATTTTAGCTCTGGATTTCGAACGTGCTTTTGACTCTCTGACCCATAACTATATGTTTCATGTTTTCCAAAAACTTGGAATACGCGGGACATTTCTCGCAGCGTTGCAGGGGCTTCATCACAATGCTGAATCGCGAATACAGATTAATGGTTTTTTGACAAAATCGCTTCGCATAATGACAGGTGTCCGACAGGGAGATCCCCTATCAATGCTAGCGTTCTGTATTTCCCTAAGTCCCCTGCTTACTTCTTTGGAAGCACAGCTAAAAGGCATTACTATACTGTCCAAGTCTCTAAAAGTGTTAGCTTATGCGGACGATGTCAGCATCTTAGTTCAGTCACCTGTGGTTGTCGATATGGTTCATAAATTAACGTCGGTATTTGGCGTGCATTCAGGCCTCCACATTAATGTAAAAAAATCTTGTCTGATGTATTTAAATACCGACCCATCCAACACACCTGTACAACACTTCCCTGTTGTTAACACCTTAAACATTCTTGGGGTAGTCTTTACGCCTTCTCTGCAACAAATGATACACGTAAATTATGATAGAGTGATTGGGAGCGTTAAATCAGTGTTGCAAATTAATAAGTTTCGAACTCTTAGTTTGCAAGCACGTGTCACGTTTGTCAATGTATATGCACTGTCGAAAGTCTGGTTTGTAGCAAAAATAATTCCAATGCGTATGCTAGATGTAGCAAAACTGAAAAGTGCGGTGAACTGGTTTGTGTGGAATGGGCAGTTGTTACGAGTTAAGCACGAGACCTTGTGTTTACATAATACAGGAGGAGGCTTGAATCTTGCACACGTGCAACATAAGAGCCAGGCGCTCCGCATTCAAGCGGACATCGAGACGATGATTCAGAGGTCGGATAGCATTACCAGTTACGTCCTTCGATACTGCTTGGCTCGTATACCGTTGGAGTCTCCCATAAACGTGACCTCAATTCCCCCCAACCTTAGGTACCTCCGTGATACCTTAGTAGAGATCTGCTATGGCTTGTTACAAACTCCTACCCTGCCTGTTCCAGTAGTGTCGCAAATGTACAGAAGAATGCGTGTAGCGTCTCAACAGGCTGTTAAGATAGTTGCAAGACACCCGGAAGTTCGTTGGCCTGTGGTGTGGAAAAATATACACGCGAGGCACCTCCCAACAAGAATACGATCGGCGTGGTTCGTTATAGTGCATCAAATACTGCTGACTCGAGTGAAACTCTATGATCTGCACATGGCAGATTCGTCATTATGTTTAATATGTAACGTGCCTGATAGTTTAGTGCATAAGCTCAGTGAATGCTTAATAACCGCTACGTCATGGAAATATGTTGCGAAACTCGTAAGTGTCATTTGTCGAACCAATGAGAAGAATATTACAATTGATCATCTTCTGTTTCCCAATTTTAATTATTTCCCTCACAAGAAACAGAACAGTGTATTGTGGTTACTGGGGCAATATGCTTGGTTTGCCGCTACTTATCAGCAACTTGACTTTCATGAACAATTTGTGCATTATTTAAGGCACACATTTCAAAATATTTCGGCAAACAAAAAGAACAATGTCTATGCAAATTTTCTAAATGTAATATATCCTAGTTTGTAAAACCTGTATAGTAATCATGAAAAGTTTGTTATAATCAGATGTAAATAGTAAAGGAAATAATAAAAAAAAGTGGTTAGCACATCGCGCTGCGACGCCAAGGGTCCCGGGTTCGAATCCCGGTCGGGCTTGGTTGTTTGTGAATGTCCTTTTATCAATTTCATCATTTTATCACTCATCCCCATCTTCGCAAATTAGCCAAGAGGCACAAAACGCGAAGTAAAATAAACTAAATCAAATCCAAATCCAAATCGGTGTGTGGTGCGCGATTTCGCGGAGAAAAATAATCGGTCCATTCTTTTTCAACACAACAGTTGAAGGAATAGTTTATCGTGACCTTATCACACAGTTCATTTCTCTGTTGGAACGTGATGAACGTGATTGTTGGTTTCAACAAGACTCCGCAACATGTCACACGTCTAATGAAACTTTAGACATGTTGGCAGCGTTTTTTGGCGATCACATTATAAGCAAAAACTTATGGCCCAGTAGCTCCCCGTATCTGACGTCTCCATATTTTTTTCTGTTTGGTTATTTGAAACACACAGTTTACATTAATAACCCAAGAACACTTGATGATCTAAAAATAAACATTTGCACCGCCATTAACAATATAAACCTTGCATAAAGTTGCTTCCAACATGATAAAACGTGTTGATGAATGTCTCAGGGAAAATGGTTCTCATTTTCAACATCTTTTGTATAGCTACACTTCCTGTTACGCGCATTGCATGGTTGCCAGGAGTAGGTAAGTAACACTTTTTTCACAATAATTTTCATTTTCTTTCTTTCCTGTTTCCAGTATTTCCATGTCATAGACCATCACTAAACACATCTTTTGTTGCCTTCAAACATCAACAGTGTTGCCACTGTACCTCATAATTGTTTTAAAACACCCATTTGGACCGGTACGCCTTTACGAGGCATTTCAGGATTTGCTGTACGCGAAAACGATCGGTTTTCTTCTCTGAACTATAGATGGCGAAATAGTCCACCTACCCAAGGTGGAAATTGACGTCCAAATTTCCGTACGAATGTTTGACATGTAATTTTCCATGCTTTGTGGAAAAATAAATTTACACTTTCACTTACCTTTGGCAACACTGCATGAACAGCACGGCACCCAGTTTGTTGTTTCTATGTTTAAAAATATCTACTTGGACAGGGCTAACATTTGGTGTATGACTTATGTATGTACAGGTTTCGGTTACAAAGTAACGCCACTCTTAATTCCCAGTTGCGCCGTTCGTGGGACACCCTGTAGTTATTATACTCGACTATAGTATAAATCTGTGACTTTTGTTTTTCAATCTCTTATAAAGTATTCCTGTTCAGCTATGGGCGATAATCATTCTAACAGACTCAGTGCCTTCAATACTTTTACCTTTGTATTCGTATAAGATATTATAATTACAATATTATGCATTTATTCATCATTATAAACTTCAAATGTTTTTGTTAATTCAACCATACATAATATTGTAAAAAAGATCACATTGCAAAGACTGTGAAGGAAACAGAAATCGTACATAAATCGAACATAAATGTCAGTACTGTCCAACATGGGTTTCTTCCAGGTAGCTCTTGCTTGACTAATCTTTCAGTTCTCCTTTCACATGCCAGTAGGGCTATTTCCCAAATTTCCCAGCTAGATGTGATATACTTGGATATTTCAAAAGCCTTTGACAAAATAAACCATGCTCTTCATATTCACAAATTACGAACTAGATTTAACATACATGGCAAATTTATCTCCTTAATCCAGGATTATCTACACTCACGCACACAGCGTGTGACCCTTTCAGGCGCCTCTTCTGATTTTCTTCCTGTCCTGTCTGGGGTACCACAAGGGAGCGTCTTGGGCCCTCTCTTGTTCATGCTATACATGGACGATCTCCCTCAAAGACTTTCCTCACTTCCTGTCAATGGACTCATGTTTACTGACGACTCTAAACTTTTCAAAGAAATCTCAACCACGCAAGATGCTGTGATTCTACAGAATGCTCTTTCCGAACTTGTCACATGGTGTAAGCAGTGGAATCTACAACTTAACCCACAGAAATGTTCCTCCCTCACAGTCTCTTTAAAAAAGAACAAAATACATTCTCATTATGTTCTTGAAAACAATTATATTACTACAGTTGCGACCCAAAAAGATCTAGGTGTTATCATAGATGAAAAACTGAACTGTAAGGAACACATTGCAGCTACAACTAAAAGTGCAATGCGCCTCTTAGGCCTCCCCATACAGATTCACTGAAATTGATACTCCAACTTCTCTTACCCTGTTTTTCAAGTCATTCATTTCTCCGATTCTCGAATACTGTTCTCCAGTCTGGGCCATGGCTTCCAATACAAATCTTTCTAGCATGGATTCCGTCCTCAGCTTCTTAACCGCCATTGTTCGTCATACAATTCCTTCTTTGCGGCATCTTCAGAAACCTGACATCCTGACTACTTTGAACATTCAGTTACTGCAGACCCGACGCGATATGGCCGATATGATTTTTTTCTATAAAATCATCAATGGGAAATTAATATATGAATTTCTTCTTACAGAATTCAACTTCAGAGTTCCCTCTCGATCGACCCGAAACACTGAATTGTTCCACACCTTCACAGCTAGGCTTTCCCTTATACAGCGTGCTCTATTCCACAGGCTGCCCCAGTTCTACAATAAACTACCCACAAACATAAACATTTTTGCCCCTGAAAGCATTTTCCGATCTTCCCAAAATGAATATGTAAATCTTTGTTTGTTTCCTTGTTTATGCCTTATGTTTATATTTAACTTTTCTTGTTTTTACCTTAAACCATCTTGACTTGTTCTTGTTATTTGTTAGAGTTTTCAGTGTAAAATGGCCTTAAAAGTGCTGTATCTGAAACTTTGAATACATAAATAAATAAATAAAAAGTTTTCCTTCAGCAAAATTGAACATTTCAATCGTAAAAAAAGCTTGCTTAACAGTATAACAGTTCTTTAAGAATATAACAATAATATAGTATACGAAATTTCTAAAACTTATAAACTCTTAAACTTTGTACCACAAATGTTTAAAAGTCGAAGATCACCTGCGCAAATCATTTAGTTTTAGATCCGATGCAGACTTATGAAACTGCTTAAGTGCAGTTTCCCTAGTGTCAAAATTAGAAGTGTTTACGTTGAAAGAATTAGTCATAGTCCATCCTTGATAATTTTTGTCTCTAGTTTGACTGTTTTAATTTGGTCTTGCACACATTGGACATACACTAGATGAAGAAAGGTTTGTAAGAAAACGTAAAACTACTAATCTGTTCGTTAGTATAATTTACTGGACTTTGATAGTTAACATTACGCCAATAAAACATATTTTTCGAAAATGTTCTGGTTCCTTGGTAATTTCGGAAATTACATTCAGGTCTTCTATTATTTCCAAACTGATTGTTACAGTCTCAATTCGGGTAGACGGTGTGGAGTCGAGGCTACGGGACTTCGAGAGGCGCCTGAAAGAGATCGTCGAACAGCAGCCAGCCCCTAACATAGTGGACAGCAGCGCCGTTACACCGTTGCAAGATCTCTGCGCTTCGTTCAAGAAATTCAAGTAGGAGGTTGAAGATACATTCAAAGTTGTGAAGAGCGACCTGCAGATTTTAAGGAAGGAAACAGCAGAAAATGCCATCAGAATCGACGACCTCAAAATGTACTCTCAGAGAAACTGCCTCCTCCTGCATGGCTTTCCTGAAATATCGAACGAATATACAGACTCCCTGGTACTTGACGTTCTCCACAAGAATCAAAACCTTCAACACATCACTCTGGAGCACATCGAAAGATCTCACCACCTTGGCCCTCAAAGAAGATCCACCGCCGATGCCGTCCGTGAAGGAAGGAGGTCCATCATCTTTCGTCTGACCAGCTACCGCACCAGGGACGAGGTTAGGAGAAATCTCTGAAAGGGACGAAGCTCCTCATCACTGAATCTCTGACGTCCATGCGACAAGATGTGTTGCGGAGGGCAAAAGACCGCCACGGCCAACGGAACTTGTTTACCCAAGATGGAAGAATTATCATCCTCTTACCGACTGGCCGAAAAGTATCCGTCACAACACTGGCGGTACTTGACAACATGAAATAAATGCGGGAGGAGACGTAAATTTGCAATAAGGATTCATGAATGTATTTTTAAACAATACAACCTTGTGTGTGTTGTGTGTTTTTATTGTGCCCAAGCTCGTGAAACTATTTTGTCTTTGCGTAAGAATTTATCATCTTTGTGCATGTGAGTGTCTTTAAATTTAAATCTTGTGGAAGTGTATTATTATTTCTGTGTTCACTGCACCTGCCATTCATCAACGCTACTTTTATGGTGTCAAATATTTTTTAAACTAATTATATATTTAATCTTGTTTAAAATGTGTGCATTACATCCATTTGTCATCTCTTCTAAAAACCGTAAGCAATATTATGGCTGATAGAGACGATTTGTGTACTGTAAATCCGGCAACGCCGACGTCTAACTTTTTCAACCAACTTAGCAACATTTGTACCTCTCCAACAAACAGCAACAATGGCCTTTCCTACTCAACTGCAGCGCTACAAACGGAAACGGTTTATCCATATTCTGAGCCTCATCTGAGTCTTACACCCGGCAGCTTTAACGGAATTCATATCAACGCGCAAAGTATTCTCGCTCATTTCCTAGAAGTAGAAAATATAATTGAAATAGACAAAGACGTGCATGCCTTACTGGTCTCGGAAACGTGGTTGAAGGAGATCTTTGGGACGATCTTGTACATCTTCCGGTATTTCGTTTATTTAGGAAAGACAGAATCGGAAAGGGGGGAGGGGGAGTGGCAATTTATTTGCGCCAGGACATCCCTGCCAAAATTTTCTCAAAGTCGCCCGATGCCTATGAAGGTTCATCGGAATATATAATTCTGGAAATCAGTATCTGCCAACAACAATTCCTCTTGGCGGTAGTCTATCGTCCACTTTGCACTCGCCTTGATAACTTCGAGAACAACGTTGCAAACTTTCTACCAAAATATTCACACACGATCGTTGTGAGAGATATGAATACCGACGTATGCAGAAAAAAATAAAAGATTATAGAATTCCGTGATTCGTTCTCTGCTTTAAATCTTTCCATATGCCATTTAAATCCAACCCACCACACGGCCACTTCCAACTCATGACTTGACGTCATCTTGGATTCTGACGAAAATCGTGTAATGCGCCATGGCCAAATACCAGTGCCTGGAATTTCCTACCACGATTAAAATTACGTGTCCTATTATCTTCGCGTTCCAAAATATAAAGCAAAACAAGTTTCATATAGAGACTTCAAAAACATTATCGAAGCCCGCATAAATGAAGACACTGTCCTTGTACCATGGCATTTAATCAGTATGTTGCCTACAGTGGATGAGGAAGTTTTATTGTTAAATGCTTTTATCCTCCAATTGTACGATAAACTTGCTCCAGTCAGGAATAAGCGAATTTCGCGTCCCCCTGCCTCCTGGCTGACGTACGAGTTGCACCGGCTTTAGGCGATGCGTGACAAAGCGTACACCAAATATAGGAAGGTGATCAAGGTCGGTGATCATAACACATCCACCTTTGAAAATTACAGAATCGTGAGGAACCGTTGCACCCAGGAAGTACGAAAATCAAAGCGCTGATTCACGTCTGAACTACTAACATACGAAAGCAAACCTGCCATCCTCTGGAAAAAATTGAAAATACTGGGAGTTTGGAAGCGGAGAAACTACGAATCCATTAATAAATTTCCACCGGAAGTACTGAACAATCAGTTTTGTGATCTTCCGATCGTCCATGATAATGTGAAAAACGAAACGTATCATAACATTGAAACATGTTCCACAACTGTTCCAAAATTGTGTTTTTCTTATTTTTCGCCAGAACAAGTCAGAAAATCGTTACAGAAAATAAAGTCATCGGCCGCAGGAGTAGAGTAAATTTCTATCCTCGTGATTAAAACTATTCTCTACCACGTACGTGCTCCTATCATTCGTATTTTTAATTATTCTTTAATTACCGGTGCATTTCCCTCGTCTTAGAAACTCGCCCTGGTACGCCCTATACCTAAAACAAGCAACATAATAAACGTGAACGATTACCGACCAATCAGCATCCTCCAAGCCTTGTCTATAGCCCTAGAGCATCTCGTTAGCGATCAAACCAGGGACTTTCTAACGCGAAATAATTTAATAGATCCTTTTCAGTCTGGCTTTCGAAGCAACCACAGCACTTGCACGGCTTTTATCAATGTAACCGATGACATGAGGCCAGTAGGTGAAACCCAACGTTCTGGAGCGGTCTTTTGACCTACTTTTCGCCTTACGACATTTTACTATAAGGCTGTCTCCCCTTACGATATTTTTCTGTAAGGCTAGACCGGTCCTTTGACCTACTTTTCGCCTTACGACATTTTACTATAAGGCTGTCTCCCCTTACGATATTTTTCTGTAAGCTCAGTTCTAGAGCGGTTCTTTGACCTACTTTTCGTGTAGACCCAAATGGAGAATTCAACGCCCGAAAATGGAGCTCGGTGGAGCTCGCCTTAATGGTTTGCTCTTGTAAGGCATGAGCTCCATTTTCTCGCAGTGTTACCAACTCCTCACTCGAAAAAATCACCAGGGTTTTTGTTTTTGGGTATAACCTAACCTAAAGCAAGGAGGTGGCAACCTTGCTTGAGGTATTTTCTCGCAGTGTTGCCAACTCCTCACTCGAAAAAAATCACCAAGGTTTTTTTTCTTGGTCTAACGTAACCTAAACAAGGAGGTGGCAATTTTGCTTGAGGCTTGCCTTACAGTGCATAAAGCAAGGTTGCCAACCCACTGGTACTTTTGCCATAGCCTTTTACAAGAAAAAAAAAGAGAAAGGGAAGAGTTAAACAACCGACAGCTTACCCACAGCCTTTTTTGCTCTAACCTAACCTAAAGCAAGGAGCTGGCAACTTTGCTTGTGCAATCAACCCGGTCGACCGCCCTCAAGTGGAGATAAGCGTTGCCAACTCCTCACTCGAAAAAAAAAATCACCAAGGTTTTTTTGGTCTAACCTAACCTAAAGCAAGGAGGTGGCAATTTTGCTTGTGCAATCAACCCGGTTGACCGCCCTCAAGTAAAGATCAGCGTTGCCAACCTACATATACTAAACAAGGAGAGCCGGCACTGCCGTAAAAGAGAGAGAGAGATGGGTGGATGGTAATATAGTATGTGTGTGCGTGTGTGCGTATAATATGTAGCATTATTAACTAGAGTGTGTTGGCAATTTACTTGCAACTAAAAAAATAGAGATGCCAACGTTGGTGTAAGATGAAGAGAGAGAGAGAGAGAGAGAGATTTATGGCTGGCAACAGTAACGAGCGAATGCGCCATATCGTAATTTTCCAACTCCGTATATCGTGATTTTTGTAAACCTCTCTCTCGGGGGAAACACGATGTGTTATACACACGCGCGCGCGCGCCTGTATTGTGACGCAAACAAACAAACAAAATAATAAATGTTGTCTTTTATGATACCTGGCCCCCTATAACCTCGCGAGGGTGCGTGGTGCCCAACGCAGTTCTAATGGCCGCGGCTAACAAAGCCATGCCTTTGTAGAGTTTCATGGGTTCTTTTTTTTTTTCCTCCCACCTCCTCAATTTGTTTAAGAAATTCGATTTGATCCTAAAAAACACTCTGCATCCTATTGGAGTGCTTTGGATGTGTTTTTAGATTAAAAATTTTGTAATTGGGGAATGTAGAAAAGCTATTCTTGCTTGTTGGCGATATTTTTTAAAACTGCTCTGTGACCCTCTCGTTCTTCACGTCGTAGGCGAAGGACTTCTCTGCAATCAGGATGACACTGCATAGGGTATCCTCGGGCAAGGCATCGTGGAACTCGCAGACGACCTTGATGTTGGTTCTCTTAGATGTGTTGATGACGGTCATGGGTCTCCGTGCTTTGAACTCGCTGGGCGTGTAGTACATGTCCACGCTTCCCTCGGTCACGCGTTTGTAAGCCGAGAACGCTTCGTAAAGTTTGAGGTAATCGTTTTTGGTCACGTCGAGGTTGTAATTCTCGCGCGGGAACACTTCGTTGCGTCCATTCTTCAGATAAACGTTCTTGATCTTGCAGTCGTCGAACTTGCTGGAATCTTTTTCCTGATCGTTATCGCGTCCGGTCTGAAAGAGCACTACGACGAAATCTGGCATGTCGAACTGTATGTTGTTGAACTGCGTCGTCACGTCGAATTCCATGTGACTTCCCGACGCCACCTTCTGCACGCACTGGTAACCGTGAAAGTGAATCGACACCTGCGGACTTTTCAAGATCTCCGCTTTGTACTTGAGGGCGTAGTTCGTTTCGTATTCCACCACCGGCATTCTCAATTCCATGCTTCGGATGACGCATTTCGCTGCTTCGGGTAAAGTGTTGGCTATCGGCGTGGTGCCGTCCGGACCCAAAGTAGCGTATCGCATCAGTGCGTCGTTGTCGTTGGCCGCTCTTCGAAACGTGATCCTCAGTCCCCCCTTCCACATGATCTCCTTGTAATCCGAGAAGAAACCAGGCAGCAGACGCATGGGAAAGAGCACCGTGTGACTTTTCGTCGATATTTTGGTTCCGGCTTCGAATCCCCCGGCCTGGTAGTACGCTGCGTCCGTTTTGGATAATTTCAACGTTCCCACTGCCGTCGACGTGATGCCTGGATAATCTATTCTGTCGATGACGGTGTTGTGTTTCCTCACCTCCACCTGCGAGAACAGGTAAGGCACGAAGTTGTCCACGAGTATCAAGTTTGCTGCTGCGGGAAACGCGTCTCCGCTTTCTTTCTTCACCACGTCGAATTGAAGGTAGAGGTCCGCTCTGTGAGGATGAATAAACCCGTCGCCTACGTCCACGTCGTATTCGATCTCCCTGTTTGCCTCGTTGAGATTGGCGAACGTGCGACGGTTGGGAGGGAAAGATTGCAATTCGTAACTTTCGATTTGCTCCATTTTACATGTATGGTTATTTATTATATGTTGATCTCCACGATGGCCGTCGTAGTGGCACCTGCGAAATCCACCACGTCTCCTTTCTCGTTCGTCACCACCAACTCTATGTCGTCTATGCGGTTGCGACATACTGGAAAATAGATCGGCGAAGAGGGCGTGTAGATGATCGGTTCCATGAACTCGGAACTTGGTTTGAAAGTGGCTATGATTCCCGTCTGCTTGTGACTTCCTAACAATCCGTCCGAAGATTTCGTGATCATACCTTCCGCCACGTTGCAGTGTACGTTCAGAGTCTCTATGGCCAAAAATTTAGGAATGTTGGTTGCTACGTGCTTGATGGCAGCTTCGAGTTTGGTGTTGTTCTCGAAACCTAAAAGTTCTCCCATGGTGCCCAGGTCCACGGTCTCCGTCGCGGATAGGATTTCCACTCTGTGCGTGACCGAATTTTGAGAAAGGTATGTGCCTTTGGGTAATTGAGCTTGCAAAGTGGAAAGATTGTATTGGCCTGGCGTGACGACGATGTGTTCGCTTCCGACGCTAATTTTGTTGTTGTGCTGGGTGACGTTAGGTATGAGGTACATGCTGTAGAATGCACGCAGAGCCACGGATTTAGGATAGACGATGTCGTCGTGCAGCGTGAGTTTCAAGATTGAAGATTCGCTCGTGAGATGGAACACGCCCATCCTAGTGATGCTGTTTGAGGTTCCACAATGCTTTCTGGAAATCCTCGATCGTAGGGTTATTTATTTTAGAGAGAAACGCGAGCACGGAAAGGCAGAGATGACCGCAGTTCACGTCTCCGAAATTTTGAATGCGTTCGTCGTTGTAGTATATGGAGGTTTTGTTCGTTTTCAGATAATGAATTAAATTTGTAGGTGGAACACCTCCGAAAGAATCGAAAACGAATGCTTTATCATCATTTTTGTGGTAACATATCCAATGCGTGCCTGGATTTTCTTGACCGTCCAAGTTGACTACTCCGCATTCTCTTCTTTTGACGGTTGAAGGTAACGAGTCGGACATGAAAACTCCTCTGAAGTGTTTGATTTGTAACGGTTCGATCAGAGATTCAATGTCTCGGTTGGTGAGTGCTTCTGTTTCTTTTTTTTAAACTTTTTCATCACGCCCTTCCCCTTCTTCTCCATGGCCAGGTTGTGACGTTTCTGTTCTTCCAATTCCGCCTTGTTCTTCTTCGAGTCGATGACGGTTTTCGCGATGGCGGCGCTACCGCCGGCTAAACTTCCAACGGCCCCCAATGCTGCCAGGATGGCCGGGATGCTGAATATGAAACCTCCGACCTTTTGCTGTTTCCGCGAACGTTGCAATCTTTTCAATTGAGGTGTGCTGAGCAGCAATTTCATTCCGTGTCCTTTTGACAAGCAAGAACGTTTCTTCTCGCGTTGTTTCTTGGTGAGTAACCCATCGAGGGTACCTAGATTTTTAAGATTGGAGTATGGTATCTGGTACACGACACCCTTGGGCTTCATGTTGATGCTCTATGTGTTATTTTCACGGTATGTTATTTATATATATATTCTGAGATTTTTTCTTGTGTAGTTTTTTACGGTATGTTATTTATATATTTTCAAGGCCTCGCTGTCGTTACACAAATTCTATTACGTGCTTCGTTTTCTTGCCAAGAAGTTCCTTTGTCCCCTTGTACACGATTCGAGTTTTGTTCTCGATTAAAATAGATAGCTTCTCGTCGGATAACATGTTAGCGTATCGATCTGGTAAAAATAGACTGTATTGTGCGTTGAGCAACAGGCGTACCTTGGGACCATACTGGGTAGAAACAATTGAACCGGAAGTTATCGTGTAAGGTTTGTCGACTTCCAATTCCTGAATTTTTACATACTCGACTGACAAATTTAGCATTTGTTTTAATGCTTGGAGATCACTTATTTTTTCGGTCGTCATATCAAAGAAAAATTTCAAAGTGTTAGAGAGAAATTTAATTGTTTTTCACGATGTGTGTTATTTATATATACCGAAGATTATTTTTTTTTCACGATGTGTGTTATTTATATATCAAGTTTTTTTTTGACACGTATATATATTATTATTTTTTAACAGAGGAAGAAAGTTCGTGCTTCGGAAAACGCGAGGATGTGCGTAGTGATATCTTCCGTCTCCTGTATAGACTTGTACCAATCATCAGTATACTGTCTTCTTCCCTGCCTTGCCTCGTACAGTTCGTCCGACCTATCGTCCAATTTTTGCCCTGCAGCCAAAAGCAGAATGTTGAGATCACCGCACCTCAGGCCGCTGATCTCCCGAAGAAGGTCCTTGAGAACCATTTCACAAGGGATGCGAAATTCCGGCATTGTTCTTGCTATGTTTACAAGTTTATTAACATCTCCGTTAACTACCTTTTTGAATATTTTAGATAGTAGCTCGGGTGGCAAATTAGTTATGCAATCCATGTTGTTTTTTTACGGTATGTTATTTATATACCCCACCCCAATTTTTGTTTCGTGTTCATGGCGATGGTGGTACCCAGTGCGGCGACCCGTTCACCCAGCGATGCGTCTCTGCTCACGAACCTTTCGAAAGCTGCATGCTCTAACTTTCTGTCTGCTTCGTGACGTGCGTCCAGATCCGTCTGCGTGGTGTTGTAGGCGATGTCGTGATCTTTGCATGCGGCGTCCAACGGATTCACACCCTTGTCTCCTCTCTCCAATCTTTTCTCGAGTTTGGTACCCGGTCCGCAGTACTGGTAGCCAGGTAGATGCATCTCGAAAGGTAACTTGTTGATGATGTCGTTCACGAGTCCCTTTCCTTCGGCCACGTTCCAAAATTTCGGAGGCAGCGTGTTGATGATTTTGATCAGGTAACCTATGCCCTTGTCGTCGTTCACGATGAAGTTGGAAAGTTTCGTGCTGATCATGTCCACGATGCCAACCTTCTCGTTGTAGAAATTACGGTTGCCTGCATTCTCTTCGCCGGCTATCACCAACAATCGGTCCACGAGTTTCCTAACGTCGTCCACCCAAACGAATTCTTTGGGTAACGTGTTGTAGCGTTTGACGCCGCTGCCTGTTTTGACCTGGTTCCAAATCGGTTTGATGAGATTCCTGTACTTCTCGCCGCTGCTCGATTTCACCCTATTCTGCGAGGCGTCGTTGTTCTGGTACAAGGCATCCGTCATGATCAGAATTTCCTTGTAACTCTGGTAATCTTCGTCGGTGTAATCTTTCGGGTGCTTTTTGGCGACGAGTTCCCACAGTCCCACCGTACCCGGATACCTGTTCCAACTATCCTTGTCGCCTAAATTGACTTTAATGTCGTTGCCTTCGAAGGTCACCTTCGATTTCCCAATCTTCCACACCACACCGCCGCCTTCGCTGGTTTCCATGCTGGGATACAATCCGAACACTTCATCCTTGTCGAATTTCCCCGTGCTCAGGTAGTCTTGTGCCAAAGGTCCCAACTCGATCTTATCCGAAGACGACGACGTGCTACCAATGGCTCGACGTCGTGCCGGTGCATCCTTCAGTTCGAACGGCGTTGAAGGAATGCTCGAAATGGGCGTGGGTACGGTGTAACTTTTAGCTGCGAGCGGTACGAGTTCATTAATCAAATTTTTATTTTGTTCCGTGACACTTTTAATTTCTTTACCTAGACCGCTGATGGCATCGATCACAGGTTGATCCTGACGTTTCTTCTCTTCGTAGAATCCGCGATTCTCGGATTTCCAACCTTTGAAGCGTTTCGCGAGGTATTTTCGCAACTTGAGATTTTCGTCTTCGATTTTTCGTTTCGTCATGACGTTATTTATATACGTCGTTTCTCACAACGTTGCAACGTTTAGAAAGTCGTTGATTTTGTTTCTGTATTTTCCATCGTTGGGTTTCCTCGTCATGTCGATCGTCGCGAATCCGAAATCGTCACCGTTCCAGCAAGTAGAGCAGCAGCGTTCCGAAAATTGATTGTAGTTCATGTCTCCGCCTACGTAGTCATCGTACGCGTGCTTGAGGTTGGTGTGATCTTGACGAAACAAACATATGAAATTAGCGTTGTCGCGTACTAACTGTTTTGGAATTTTGGAAAACGTTTGAGCTAGGTAGAAGCAATCCATTCCTTTGTGACGACCTTGCGTGAAAAAGTTGCGAATTTCATTTTGATTTTCCAGGATGGCGTCGTCGAACACGACGACTGAATTTTCACGACAATCGTCGAGTGGTTTTATTTCCGAGGCGAACGTTGCAATGTCCAGACCATCGTACAGTTTCATCAGTTGCTGGTATTTGGATTGCTCCAAACTTTTCGAGAACACGTACAGGTGCCTGTTCTTCCAATCTAACGAATTCGGTGCGAGGAGAAAATTGTCCACGAGCAGTGTCGTTTTCCCACACCCCGAAGGACCTACGATCAGACAGCGGATGCTGTCTTGAAGCAACTTGCCGTTCTTTTTCTTCGTTTGACTTTCCGGATCCGGTAGACGCTTCACCACGTTCCACGTACTCACAAGATCACTTCGTTCGCGTCGATCCAACTCTTTTCTGGAAGTCCCAGCCATTTGACAAACAGTTTGTCACCTTTCCTACGCAATACTTTCTCGATGAGGTACGTGTCGGGGTGTTTCGTTTTAGAGAGTTCCTCTTCGTAAAATCTTCCTTTCAAAATCTCGCCGCTACTATCTTTTATTATATACGTGTGTCGGTTTCCGGGTAGAACTCGAACCACCGTAAAAAGTTCCGTGCTCCAATTTTTTGTGAATCCCTTCTCGAAGGTGCGTTTGAATTTGCTGATCCTCACCTGGTCTCCAATTTTGTATTTAGCTTTTTTTGTCGTGGGTGTGTACTTTGGACAGTAAACGGTAGAAATTAAACGCTGCTCGTCGGACTTGGTAACGTCGGCTGGCTTCATGCCTATCGTTCTGTGTACCGTATCATTATAGGTGTCGACGAGTTCCGGCAGGATGTCGACCCATTTGTAATTTCCCCGAAGCGTGAATCGTTTCCACATGTGTGTTTTCAAGGTTCGATTGAATCTTTCCACGATGCTGGCTTTGATGTGACTGAAGCTCGAATAATGTCGAATCTTGTGTTTTTGAATAAACTTTTGGAATACGGCGTTGTAAAATTCTTTACCGTTGTCCGTTTGCAGAAACCGTGGTCGTCTGCCGCCGCTTTCGCGAAAAATTGTCTTGAATGCTTCCGTGACGCACGTTCCTGTTTTTGCCTTCAAAGGTAGAGCCCATGCGAATTTCGAAAACGTGTCTATGACGGTGAGGAGGTACTTGTTGCCCTTGTTCAATTTATGCACGTTTTTCAAATTGCCGCTACTCATCTCCACGAGGTCACTTTGCCAGAGGTCGTCGATGCCCTTGGTTACCACGGCCAAACGTTCGTAGTTACGGCGTGCAGGTTTATGCAATTCTTGGACGATGGCTTGCCTTGACATTTTTTCTTAGAGATTACGTTTCAAGAGAAGCACAAGCGTGATGGGATTCAAAGAGGGTGGCACTTCGCTCGTGTTTTGAACGATCAGCTTATCGCCGGCACTCACGTCGAAAACAGTAAGATCTTCGTCTTCGTGTATTTCATATATGTTGCGCGTTTCGTTCCAGAGGAATATTTCCTGCTTTCTGGACACCACGATTCGATATCAAAGTCATGGTGGGAACGCTAGCTTTTCTGCCGTGAGACCAGTACGAAAATTCGTTTATCTGAATCGTGCCATCGAGGAGAAACTTGTAGTACGGATGATAAGGATGTAGCATGTACAGCTTGTTACCTTCGACGAAGGTGGAGATTCTCTGTTGATTGGGTACGCTGTTGATTTCGATGGCTTGCAGAGAATGCAGTTTAGCGAATTTAGTGTCGACGCTAACGAGGTTGCTGTGAAGCTGACCCAGTGTGTTTTGTATGGGCAACAAATGTTCGACTATGGTATCCGTTACGGTAGAAAATGACGGTTTGATTTTTACTTCCACGTTCAACTGCTTGTAGCTTTCGTTGAGTTCTTGCAACTTGGCACCGAAAGAGGCCAGCGTCGATTCCTGTGTTGATTCCAGCACTCCAACTTGATCTCTGATGTTGACGACAATGTTCTGAAGGTTCTCGATTTGATTCAATTTCGAGCTCTTCTCGGTAAGATCGTTCACGATGATTCGCATGTCTGTAAACTGCATGTGAAGGTCGGCGACGCTCTGCGAAGTGGGCAGCGTCGACACCAGCGAGGCAAGTTCGTCTCGAATCTGTTCCACGTTAGCCGTTTCCGTTTCCAGTCGTTTCAGCATGCGTGATATGTTCCTTTTCAAAGCGTGTAATTCTTTGGAGGTAGGGAGATTGCCCACTTTACTCTCGAGATCGCTCAACGAACTTTTGATGTCACTCGAATCTGATAGTGCCGTCACCGCCGTTTTCAATTTTTCCAAATCTTCGCTCGAAGGCACGCTCGTTCGTAACGATTCCAAGTCACCCTGTATGTTGTCCAGTACGTGATGAAAATGAGCGAGATTCGTTTCGACGTTTAAATTTTCTAAATATTCGATCTTCTGCTGAACCGTGCTTAACGTGTCTTGAATGCTCGTCAACGCTCTCGCTTCAGCGTGAATATTTTTAATTTCTTCGTTGATCAATTCCAAGGACGCCTGAAGCGTGGCGATGGTGGTTTGAATGTGTTCGAAATCTTGATAGGCCTCCAATTGAATTTTTATGTTCGCGACGCTTTTACCGATGACCTGCAGTTCGTCCGACGATGGTAGGTTCGTCATTGTATCTTCCAAAGTCTGCAACTTGGATTTAATTTCTTCCAACCTGCTGGTGAATTCTTCTTGTAATTTGGAAACGACGACGTGCAAGCGTTCTACATCAATATCGTTCACGACGGTTTGAAGTTCAGAGAAATTCTTTTCTATTGCGGAAGTTCGTTCTTCGATTTCGAGTTTCAATTTTTCCAAATCTTCATTTTTCGCTTGAAATTGCTGTAATTTCGCCAAATCATTTTGAAGCGAATCCACGCTCAACTGTATATTTTGAACGTTGTCGTAAGAAGGTACGTCGACATAATTTTTTATCAGCGTTTTCAGTTCGGAATCGATTTTCAGAATGGGGTCGAGACATTGCGTTTGGAGCGTAGCGATTTCCGACTCTAAACTTTTGTTTAAGGTTTCCTGCAAAGCAATCAAATCGGTCCTCAACTTCTTAACTCGAATGTCCAACATGAGAATCTCTTCTGCGTGGTCTACACGCTTGGTGTTGCCGAAAATGTCGTTAGGCATTTTGTTAACGGTTATTTATAATAGGATAGACGATTCGTAATTCTACGAAGAGAGGAATAAGTTTATCGTAATCTCCGAGGAGTTCCACGTAAAGATAATCTCCTGCAGACACATCGTACGTAATGTTAGAAAGCATCTTGTCGTGCTTGATTCGAAAAATGTTCTTGCCGGTAGAAATTTTGATTTCGCCTGCGTTTTCCGGATTCACGGTGATTTGAAGTTTCCCGTCGATCGGAATTTCGTAGAAATGTAAATTGTTATTAAAAACATAAAACATCTTGCCCACGTCCTCATCCAATTTCGTCCAAATGCTGTTGAGGTGAATGATCAACAGACCGTTGAGTTTAGTTAATACGGAAGGTAGAAATTCATGATCTGTCGTCGTGCGGTGTACAGTCTCCATTGTTTGCTTTCGGAAACCAAAGAGATTCATGTTGGTTATTTAAGAAAAAATTGAGAACGTATCTAATATAAATAACACCACAAAAAAAAAATGTGTGCAATTTAGTAACCATCTTTTTTTCTTAGCAAAAAAAATGGAGAAGAAGAAAGCAAAACGTGCATGCGACCAATATGGGAAATATATATCCATTTCTAACTTGAGAAGACATCGGAAGAATGTGCATGGCAAAGGATCAAGTAAGAGAGAGCTCGATGTTGACGATCAAGCGCCACGAAAGAAGCAGAAGAGTGCCGGCGAAAGTATTCGAAATATTTTAACCGAGGAGACTTTCCGATCTGAAGAAACATCTGAACTAAACAACTTTTTTGGCTCGGTCAAAAGCAAGTTAATTTCGTCTATCACCGAAGCTTTGTTGCAATACTCGTTGAAAATCCACCTCATCGTTTCCGCCATTTACGAAAACGTAAAAAAAGAGCGAGAAACTTTCCATCATTACACTGGTGTAAAAAGCCTCCACGCCGCCGACGTCGATGAGGTGGATGCCATTTGCAACCAGATGATTGACGCTTTGTTGAACAAGCACGAGACTTTCCAAAAACGTGGATCGGGTTGGACACTTTGCGGTTCGTCTCACACTTTAACTTTGAAGGTGGCACGATACAACCCGATGGGAGCATCCAGCTACATCAATTTGCCCTCGGAAATAGCCAGTAAGAAAGCCATCATCAACATTCAAAATGAGGATAACAGATGCTTTTTGTGGTGCATCATTGCCGATCATCACCCAGCCAATGATGACAAACATCGTTTATACCACTACAACAAGCCGGAATATCTCTCAGAATTTGAAAAACCTATGGCTGGCATTAATTACCCCGTAAATCTACGAGACATTAGTAAATTTGAGGCACAGTACAAGACAGATAAAAACAAAAATATAGCAGTACACATCTTCGGATTAGACAAAAACAACACCATCTACGTTCTCAGACACAGCAACATTAAAAGTAATCGTGTCATCAGATTACTCCTGATCGAAGATGATGATAATTATCATTACTGTCTAATTCAGAATCTTCCAAAATTAACAAGAAGTCAAATTACCACAGATCACCATAAAATTGGAGTATGCGACAGATGCCTGAGTATATTCTACGGTCAAGAAAAAAAGAATGCTGATGAAGAACTCCGAGATCATCATGAAATGTGTAGTAAACATTCGGCTACGACTATCAAAATGCCTTCTCGAGACATGACATTTTCCAACTACACCGCATTACTCTGGCATCCCGTGGTCATATGCGCCGACTTTGAAAGTTTCCAACTTCCACTCGCCACATGCGAACCGAATCCCAGCGTATCGAGCACCACCGAAATTCTACATCACGAAGCCTGCGCTTTTGGATTGATGGTCAACAACACAAGCGATGTTATTTTACATCGTGGCAATGATGCTCCACAAATATTCCTTCAAACCTTGAAGCAGATGGCCATACAATTCGCTCCTCCACTAAGAGAAGACAAAGCAATGGCACCTCTTACCCAGGAAGAGAAGAAAGCATACGACCTTGCCTCTCAGTGTGATGTGTGCGAAAGTAACTTCACCCTCGAAAATATCAAAGTTCGCCACCACAATCATCACACGGGAAAATATGTGGCCCCCCTGTGTAACAACTGTAATCTACAAATCAAAAAACCGAATTTTATTCCAGTATTCATTCACAATTTGGAGGGCTACGACGCCAAAATCTTCATAAAAAAGATGGGATGCGACGCTCAACCCATTAGCGTCATAGCTCGCACCAACGAGAAATTCATTTCATTCAGCAAGAAGGTGGACGTTGGAAATAGCAATCGCGTAGAAATTCGCTTCTTGGACTCCTACAACTTTCTGTCTTCGAGTTTGGCGACACTCGCGTCTCAACTCACCGACGATGATTTGATCGCCACCAGGAAATGTTTCGGCGACCAACATTTAGCACTGTTGAGACGCAAGGGTGTTTACCCGTACGAATACATGACGGATGCTTCCAAATTCTCAGAAACATCATTACCACCAAGAGAAGCATTCTACAGTCGTCTTAGCGACACCTGTTGCAGCGAAGAGGACTACCATCATGCTCACCTCGTGTGGTCTACATTCTCTTGTCAAACCATGGGTGACTATCACGATCTGTATCTGAAGCTGGATGTTACGCTATTGAGCGACCGTTTTCATCTCCATCGCTCGAGAGGAATGGCAGCATATGGTTTGGACCCCGCTTTCAGCTACACCACACCGGGTTATTCTTGGCAGGCGATGTTAAAATCCACGAAGGTGAAGATAGAACTCATCAAAAACGTCAATCAACTTTTGTTTGTCGAAGAAGCAAAACGTGGTGGAATCGTCCAGTGTCCCCTTCGATACGTCAAGGCCAACAATCCATATGTTGCCGATTTCGATGCAGGGAAACCGACAAACTTCTTGGCATACTGGGACATGAACAATCTGTATGGTTATGCCATGTCCGAGACTCTGCCTATCGGAGAATACGAATGGATGAGCGAGCAGGAACTTCAAGATTGTTTGGAATGGAGTGAAGATCATAAAAATGGATGTTTCCTGAAAGTAGATTTGGAATATCCTGCATCGCTTCATCGAGAACACCATGGATTTGCGATGGCACCTGTGATGGAATCGACTCCGGAGAAGAAGCTGATGCTCACCTTCAAGAGCAAAGAAAATTACGTGGTGCATTATCGCCTCCTACAATTCTACCTCCAGCATGGATTGGTTTTGAAGCACGTGCACTCGGGATTGAAGTTTAGACAGACCAGGTGGCTAGCACCCTATATCGACGGCAACACTCAACGTCGAGCATCAGCTTCTTCTTCCGCAGACAAAAACCTATACAAGTTGATGAATAACAGCATCTACGGCAAGAGCATGGAAGATGCGAGGAAAAGAAGAAATATCAACTTGGTCTCCGACCCGAAGAAAATAAACAAGCTCGTCGCTCAGCCCACGTACAAGAACTTCACGATACTGAGCGACACGTTGGTATTGATCGAACGTGCTCTCCGCCACATAACATTCGACAAACCAATCGCCGTGGGAGTCGCAATCCTCGAGTTGTCAAAGCTGGCCATGTACAAGTTTCACTACGACATCATGAAACCGCGCTATGGAGAGGCAATCGAGGTGGCGTACACCGACACGGACAGCTTCGTGTACAACATCCACACCAATGATCTATACGAAGATCTAAAAAGCATAAGCCACCATTTCGACTTCTCGAACTATCCAAAAGATCACGCGCTCTTCGACGACAGCCAGAAAATGACGATCGGGAAGATGAAGGATGAAGTCAACGGCCGCATCATCACAGAGTTTGCGGGTCTTCGAGCGAAAATGTATGCCGTGAAAATCCAGGACGAGACCGAAATAAAAAAAAGCAAAAGGGGTGGGGCGTTCGAGCACAAACAAACTGACCGTAGAAGATTACAAGTCGTGCTTGTTCGACAAAAAAATCAAACGCATGACCGAACATCGGATCACGAGCACCATCGACCAGTTGCATACATCCACGATCAACAAAGTGGCGCTTGATCCCCACGACACCAAATTGAGGCTACTCGACTGCAACATCCACACCCGAGAATGGGGATGTCATGACGAGGAAGAAACCTGCTCGCACCATTAGACTTCTGCATCAAAAAAGTACGTATTATTTCTTGCACCACTTTTTTTTTAAAAAAACAATCATTCAGACTAATTTTTGCATTCACACTTTTTTTTTATATTTTTCTATCATTTTTTTTAAAGAAAAATAATCATTCACACTTTTTTTTATATTTTTCTATCGTTTTTTTTTAAAAAAAACAATCATTCACACTAATTTTTGCATTTACATTTTTTTTATATTTTTCTATCATATTATGTACACTATTTTGAGGATATTTTTTTTTCTTTCAGATGCAGCACCCTACGGAAACTTTTTTACTTCTTACACTTTCTATTCTTAACCAAAATATTTTTCTTCTCTTCAATCATAAAACACACACATTACACACGGAGGTCCTCTGTAGGGAGTTATGGGGGGGGGGGTTAAAAAAAAACCCATGAAACTCTACAAAGGCATGGCTTTGTTAGCCGCGGCCATTAGAACTGCGTTGGGCACCACGCACCCTCGCGAGGTTATAGGGGGCCAGGTATCCTAAAAGACAACATTTATTATTTTGTTTGTTTGTTTGCGTCACAATACAGGCGCGCGCGCGCGTGTGTATAACACATCGTGTTTCCCCCGAGAGAGAGGTTTACAAAAATCACGATATACGGAGTTGGAAAATTACGATATGGCGCATTCGCTCGTTACTGTTGCCAGCCATAAATCTCTCTCTCTCTCTCTCTCTCTTCATCTTACACCAACGTTGGCATCTCTATTTTTTTAGTTGCAAGTAAATTGCCAACACACTCTAGTTAATAATGCTACATATTATACGCACACACGCACACACATACTATATTACCATCCACCCATCTCTCTCTCTCTTTTACGGCAGTGCCGGCTCTCCTTGTTTAGTATATGTAGGTTGGCAACGCTGATCTTTACTTGAGGGCGGTCAACCGGGTTGATTGCACAAGCAAAATTGCCACCTCCTTGCTTTAGGTTAGGTTAGACCAAAAAAACCTTGGTGATTTTTTTTTTCGAGTGAGGAGTTGGCAACGCTTATCTCCACTTGAGGGCGATCGACCGGGTTGATTGCACAAGCAAAGTTGCCAGCTCCTTGCTTTAGGTTAGGTTAGAGCAAAAAAGGCTGTGGGTAAGCTGTCGGTTGTTTAACTCTTCCCTTTCTCTTTTTTTTTCTTGTAAAAGGCTATGGCAAAAGTACCAGTGGGTTGGCAACCTTGCTTTATGCACTGTAAGGCAAGCCTCAAGCAAAATTGCCACCTCCTTGCTTTAGGTTACGTTAGACCAAGAAAAAAAACCTTGGTGATTTTTTTCGAGTGAGGAGTTGGCAACACTGCGAGAAAATACCTCAAGCAAGGTTGCCACCTCCTTGCTTTAGGTTAGGTTATACCCAAAAACAAAAACCCTGGTGATTTTTTCGAGTGAGGAGTTGGTAATACTGCGAGAAAATAGAGCTCATGCCTTACAAGAGCAAACCATTAAGGCGAGCTCCACCGAGCTCCATTTTCGGGCGTTGAATTCTCCATTTGGGTCTACACGAAAAGTAGGTCAAAGAACCGCTCTAGAACTGAGCTTACAGAAAAATATCGTAAGGGGAGACAGCCTTATAGTAAAATGTCGTAAGGCGAAAAGTAGGTCAAAGAACCGGTCTAGCCTTACAGAAAAATATCGTAAGGGGAGACAGCCTTATAGTAAAATGTCGTAAGGCGAAAAGTAGGTCAAAAGACCGCTCCAGAACGTTGGGTTTCACCTACTGAGGCCAGCCATGGACAAAAACCACTTACGATTCTGGTACTTCTATACTTTAGAAAAGCTTTTCAGACAATTGATCATTAAATTCTACTCGCTAAATTATCATCGTTATTAAATTTTTCCGACTCCGCGGTTAATTGGGTATGCTCCTATCTACAAACGCGTCAACAGTGTGTGGTGGCAAGAATTAAAGTTGCCCTACTCACAGCCTCTTCAGCTTGTACGAAGAAGCAAATAACGCTGAAACGTGATGTAAGTTACATGGAGAACATGAGAAAGCGAACCCCGATGAAAAGGTGCTTCAATGTTTCACCCTCAGGTGGATATGGGGTGCTGAAATCCATTAACCACACTGTCTTACGCTTCTCAAAGGTGTATATTGAACACTGTTTTACTGACGTAAAGGTGGCCGCGGTGGCTCAGTCGGTAACGCGTCTGACTACCATGCTAAAGGTCCCGGGTTCGATCCCCGGCCGGTTCAAATCCGGGAACTTTTCTAACGGTGGAAGCGGATCCGACGCCTACCCAGCGTCGAATAACATGGGTACCTGGGGGAAACCCTGGGGGGTAAAGGCGGTCAGGGGCGTGATGCTGATCACATCACCCCCACTCACGACCGGATCAAGAAAGTGTGGGGCGTTACCCCTATACGCCTTCATGGCGTGGTGCTAAGCACAGGGGAACACTTTACCTTTTTTACTTTTTTAATGACGTAAACTCAAATTACTGGTTGTTGTTACTTCAGTGCCACATTTCCACATAATGGTGACAATTTGAATTTTTTTCCCTCAGCATTCGCTTCCCCATGGTCTTCATAGCCTCTGTGCCAAGTTACAACGTAATCTGATGTTTCGACCGTGTTCCAAGGTACTCTGAGCGGGCAACTTTAATTGTAGGTGGCAAACGTACAATATGTGTATCATGAAGGTATGCAAAGGTTAGCTCCAGCACTATCATGTACTGCATGAAGACTATGGATACTTGTCTGCCCTTTGAGAGAATAACAGACAGATTGTCATATCTGCTTGCCGACCTCTGAGTGGTTATCACAGCGCGAGTGCAGAGAGAGTCAAAATGTGCAGTGAACTATACGGAGTAATCTTTTAGAAGGAACAGTAGTTCAGCAAATGCGCAGCAAGTGATATTGCGCTGTTGCCAAACTAACTGCTAGCTGAAAGGAAAGACTGCAGAACGCGGAGTATATCTTTTTCAAAGTCATCTAAGCTTGCAACACTTTTCTGTTTTCTATCGTTATTACCAGGAGATTTAAGTAGGAGTTCACCTATTTCCGAGTAACATGTTTTACCCAGTTTTATAATACGCGACATATTATGCACACGTACACCACACGCTTGTTCTTGACTGTGAGAAAACACTGATTAAGCACGCACTTATTCCGACGTCATTTCCTTGAAGTAAGAATACACTTGAAAATTTATATTTTTGCTTTGTGAATGAAGTATTTCATCTTTGGTACCTATACTACTGCTGCTAGGTTTCTAGAATCACATAATTGGATAACACTCACTGAACACACACTATTGCACAAAGGGCTGTGTGGAATCCTCCCACAGCTGTTGTATGTGTAGTACAAGTAAACGGTAAGGGAGTAATTTTACACAGACCTTGCTATAAAAACTATATATAATCTCAAACTGACTCAGACTCGAAATGTTCGAGAACGCCCCCGACAATGAAGGGAACAGCAAGAAGACACATCATCTTAGCCGAGTTAACACGGTTGCAAGGAAAATAAAAAATAACAGACGGAAGAAAAATGAAAATTTCTGGGTATTTTAATATTTTTTTTTAGACGTGTTGTTTTCAATTGTTTCTTCAAGAGACGATAACTCCGACTGACGGTGACTAAAATTTATGGGACTTGGACAGTCGGGTTCAAATATTCTGCCCCACCTTGTGGTGAACCACAAAGTGGCGAGTTTGACGAAAACTTCTTTCGCGCAAGAAAAATACATAACACGTCGCTTATCTTGATCGCCGCGGCGTTTCATGACAGATCACCACGGGCAGGCTCTTCGTTGCCCCGCCCATTATCGCTGCTAAGACCTTACGCCATAAAGACGACGCTACTGTGCCGTCTCAGTCTGAAACTGGCCCATGCGCACGAAATCCTTGCTTATGTACTAAATGGGCCTGTGTCGCTTCAGTCTCAAACCTCCCAAAGAGAACGGTTTTTCGCCACAACGCAGTGCACAGATAGATAAACGATCCACAACGTAACGATCAGTGGGATCTCTTAATTTTAACATTCAACGAACCCTAAAACATCAGACATTTACCCATTCAAGAAATCGCTGGAACCATCTATGGAATGTCTTGTCAGAAATTGTCAGGCTTCCTTGATCGCCCGCATTGTAAACAGGCGTAGAGGCCAGAGGTCTGATTCGGCATTATTGAGTAAATTGATTTGGAAAAAAAATATCTGGGAAGAGAGGGGTCAAGGGTGAGTTCTAAGCCAGGAATCAGTATGAAATTATTAGTCAGAGTAGGAGAGGGAAGTCGATGCTGTAAAACTTGCAAAGCAACGGATACTTCGTTTACTACAAGTCCGTGGCTTCAACACTCGAAGGAACACCTCCACAGAGAGAGACAGGTAATTACGTCAGTGATTGGTGGTTTACGTTAACATAATAAAGCAGCTTCAACTGTTTCATATTTAAGGTCTTCTTTCTATCATTTAAGAGCATCTTACTAACGTTTACCTTAATCTTCGTGGTAACTCTTATTTTTGTTTCGATTTCACAAGCAATAACTGGATCCCAACTATTGATCTGAAAATTTTAGATGCTGTCTGTATGTGCTAGTTCATGTGTAATTTGCAAGTTGCAGAATATATTCTAATGTATCGTATCTTTCATCATTACAGTGAAAATGATTTACCAACTAGCAAGAAAAGGGAAAGCAATTATCTGGATGGCTTATACAAAACAATTGCTCTCGACGCTAGGGAATCTCTAGGATTTACAATGGGACGGGAAACAGATGTAAGTAATAACGTATGTAAGTGTTGTAACGTTTTGTAAAACTTTGTTTAGTATGGTATATACATTTCAATAGAATTTCTCTAGTAAATGAAATTTATGTTTGAAATATAGCGATTGGGACACTTTCCATCCATGAAATGTGTAGGCATATTTTGCAAGAATTTATACATACAAATCTTCATATTGTTCTTGTTAATAGCAGATATAAAGTTCATTTAGTTAGTATTCGAACAGAACAATCAAAGTGAAAACAACATTATATCGAAGAAATAATTGTAAAATGCAGACACCAGGTTTTCATATTCTATCATTGAATTGAAAGACTACATGGTTCCACAGTCTCCAAAAAATTTACAGCCTTTTCTTGAACGACGTTTGTGAAAGTTTAAAGCAAAATATAATGACTATGAATTTCAGTGCATCAACCGTATGAAATGTAAAGCCGAATAAAGGAAAAAAAGTGCGGATATTCCCTTTTATATAATAAATAGGGCTGAGCCGATACCACTTTGAACAGATACTGATAACGATTCTCTCACCGATACTCACAGATACCGATGCCGATACCGATACTTGTATATTTCCAATTTAAAACAACAAAGGTTATATATAAATTGTATGTGTGTATCTGTGTAATTATTAATATTACGTCTTATACGTATGCATTTCTGACGAGGAGCGATGAATAAATTAACCCAACAAACGACGCTCTGCTGCAACGATGCATCTCAACTTCACATTTTCTTTAAGTGGCAATCGAACAGATGTTTCAAATATTAGAGAAATGTTAAGCGAAGCTAAGATCAAGGCAATCTTGTGGTCGTCGTCCTCCTCTTCCCAAATGTTGAAAAATGAGATCATGCCTCTTCAATTTCCTCTAAAACTAAAAATAAATCATCTGTGAACACAAGAATAAATAGCGATTTACCAGCCCCGGACACGACGTCTTACACTAACAGTAAATCAGTAAATCTGTAATGTGAAAACAATATAGTCTCTTTCCTTGTCCTTTAACAAAGAGAATATAAATTAGTAAACTAAATTTTAGGGTAGAACTTACCAGTCTCTTTCTTCTACAGGAACTCCTACGTTACGCGTGATTTGCAAGATACTTGACCACGAGGCTTATCTGAGTACAGATCTTTGTGTCACGCACTTGCTGTTCCAGGAAACTTGACTACAGGTTCATTTGAGAAATGCACAAAAAAATTTCATCTTCTTTTTCAAAACCAAAGCTACGTTAGAAAAGGTGAACGGAACTTTCAAAAGTAAAAATACAATTGCTTTTGGCCGCGCCTCTAGCGACTTAAAAACAATGGAATCGGCTCGTATCGGTGAAAAAATATCAACCGATACTTACCGGTATTGGCCGATACCGATGCGAATCGATATCGGCTTATCCCCAATAATAATATTAATAGTAATAATAGTTATTATTGCTTAACAATATTAAATCCATGTTAAATATTATTGTTTTAACTATTTCTAATAATGAAGTTGTACCAGACTTTAGAAACACCATAACACGAAATGTCCTCTCCGTTTGGGTAAGAACTATGTACGGAACAGTGGTTACGTGCACTCATTGTTACGCCAACACTCGTCAGACTACGTCAGCTGGCTTGATGCGTATTGTGCTGTGCACGGTGTGATTGTAATTGTCTACGAAGTCAAGTATCATGTCGACCCGTTTGCAGTTACTTTGTAGCGTGAACTACTTCCTAATATATGTTTGAAAGCCCGGTTGAAAAATTTCAGGATGCTGGCTTTCATGTCGCAGTAACTCAAATAATGCCCGATGTTGCGTTGTAGAATGAATTGTCGGAAGACCGAGTTGTAAAATTCCTTGCCATTGTCGGTTTACAAGTACAGTGGGGATCTGTCTTTCTCGAAGATGGATTTGAACACTTCCTTGACGCACGTGCCTGTTTTAACTTTAAGAGGCAGAGCCTACGCGAATTTGGAAAAGGTGTCCATGACGATCAGAGGGTACTTGTAACCGTTGTTGACTTCATGTAAATTTTGTAAAGTGGCTATTACTTGTTAGGAAATCGGTAAGATGGAAAAGATTAGATTGATCTTGCCCGGGATAGGAACAAATGGAAGGTTTATGTTACTGCATAATGTTTGTTTGAATTTTAGAGAATTAGTTAATTACTTAGTCATAACCCTTTAACTGTTGCAATTTTAAATACTTATTCCACTACAACTTCTTCTGCTACAGTATAATTTGTGAAACGCTACGGGAAAATTGCAACAGATAGTAAAATGACCCTGTTCGAATTGTTCATGATTCTCATTCCAATTGCGTTTGTACTGGTTTTATGCCAAGTTGTGTTCCAAAGAATGACTAAAACAACAATTATCATCATCCAGGCTGTGAACCATATAATCCTGTAAGATCAAATTTGACATATGCTTCGTTAAATTTTCAATCGCAATGCAAAAATTTCATAATTTCGTAACAAGCTGTGAGCTAGTACTTTTTTTAAAAGTTCCAATCCGATCAAGGGTCATTCACGGGTCCTACCAACTGTTCGCTCCATTTAGATATTTCAAATATGCAACATGAAGTGGTCATCAGGCTTCCAAAAGTGTTGATGTAACAAACAAAGCTGCCAGGTAAACAAAATAATTTTCCTACATAATAGGAAGCCAGAGACTTGAAACATCGGTACGGAGGAAGTCTCCACTGCCAGAGCGATGGAAGACAACACACTCTTTGAATTGACTTGAGATAGTCAGGATGTTTCTTTTGATTGCTCATCGAACAGACTGAGTCTGCCTATTTTAGGCTGACTAGCAACCAGAAACCTGGAGAAAGTTAATACAGGCTTACGCTTCGAACTTTGACTTGGGTTTCATACTTCACGTATAGACAGATAATTATCCTAACTTCACCACGTATGATTGAGGATTGAAGGTTTTATAATACATTGTTAGCACACAGGGGGAACAAAATTGAAGTTTCTAGATGTCCACAGAAAAATAATTTTCAAATACGATAACAGTCGCTTTTCGATACCAAAAAACTAATTGCTGCAATACAATAAGTATATATTTACAATTAATAGCAAAATATTAATATTTATTTAACATTATCTATGAATTTGCTTCGAACGAAAACATGTTATAGTTGGCAGAATACAGAATGAACAATAGGTAGGGGCCTTGGACGGCGGAAGTTATACTTCCTGGTTTTTTTCACTAGCTGAACGATGGAATTTCTCGCCGTCCAATTTTAACTTTACAGCTAGAAATGTTTCTATAAAATAACAATGCAAATGAATCTGTTTGGCTTCAGGAAGCAAGCTATGGAAGTGCCCGTCCAGCCTACGAGCTTCAACGAACTCCTGCCTTCCATGCTATCTAAACTTAACGGTCTGTTAATTATACACTTGAATAGTATTTTGACCCAGTACGACGAGGATGTGAGCAATACTTTCTATGTATTCAACAACAACTTGAATTATTACCAGTTCCCCATCTCTGGCAAACTTAAGTTCAACATGAATCCCGAGAACAAAGGGGATGCCAAGGTTTCCTCTGGCAAGAACATCTATCGCATCAAGTATGATAGGATGGACAGTACCACTACGTACGATGTGTCTGCTGGCGATCGCCTGTACGTGGAGCTCTTGGACGACTACGATAAACTCATACCTTTTTCATAGAAATAAAAATCAACTACCCTATAATAAATAACCATAGCAACAATGCCTAACGATATTTTTGGTCACACCAAGCGCGATGATCACGGCGACAAGCTTCTCATGCTCGACGTCAGGGTCAAGAAGTTGCGAAACGACCTGCAGGCCCTGCAGTCCACGCTCAACTCCAGCCTCCAGTCAGAGATAGCTAGCCTACAGTCTCAGTGCCTGGACCCCGTACTCAAAATTGACGCCGAGCTTAAATCGCTGCTGCAAAAGTACACCGACCTCGCGTCAGTAGACAACTTCGACAACTTGGCGCTGAGTGTACGCAAGCTCCAAAACGAACTTGTGAAGCTGCAGCAAGCGCAAACTTCTGACGTGGAACAGCTGAAGCGACACTTGCAGGACCAAACGAGAACCATCCAGACTGAACTGCAAAACATTATCCAGAGTATAAAAACTCAAGATGACTACGATCGCGTGAATGCCAGTATTGCCAAATTGCACGAACAGTTTTAATCGTTCGAAATTCCTACGTTGGAAAGTATCAAGGCTGAGCTTCAAACAGACGCTTTGCATGCAGCCATCAAAGAAGTCAAAACTAAACTTCAAACGCTAGAGGACTTCATTGACAATCTACCTTCGTCCAGCGAGCTGAATGCTATTGCCCGTAGCGTGCCCAACATAAAACTCCAACTTGAGACCTACGACGATTTCGGGAAGCTGCAAGATACCATAGCCCATGTTGAGGATGCTCTTGCATTCATCAAAAATGATCTGGCAAACGTACACGAAGCACTGGAATCCAAACTGCCTGGCATCAGGGATACTCTGGCCAGCGTCCAACAGCAGAACACCAAGTTGGAAAATCTAAACACCGAATCAGAGTTGTCGCATTTTCATCACTTGATCGACGACATACAGGCTAAGTTGGAAACTTTGCAACAATCCACCCCCACCCAGGACGACATAACACAATTACAAGGAGGCATACGCGCTGCTGCTGCTGCCTCAAAGTTGGATGCGATGAAAAAAGCTTTGGAGTCGCTCCAAAACACGGTGGCCACCCTGCCTACCTCGCAGGAACTGAAAAGCGTGAAGAGGACTCTCAACCGAATACTCAAATCCGACGACATCAAAAACATCCAAACTGAAATTGAATTGCTTCGGGAGTCTGTTGCATCCTTACCCACCAACCAGAACATCAGTGAACTACATTCCTTGTTTGCGGAAATTAAAACCCATGTCCACGACCTCGCAACCCAGAGCTCCAAGTTGACACTCGTGGAAAGTCTACAAGAGATTTTCGCCAATGTGAAAGAGCAAATTTTCAGCATCGAGGCGAGCCAGGAATCGGCCATAACCAATTTCAGTACCCAAATACATGAGTTAAACGAAAAATTCAAGAGGCTAATTATCGATGTGAAGATCAAGGCCGATTACGACACTGTTGTCCGTGCTATCGGGGAACACCTGGAATCGGTGAACGGTAGATTGGAGGATGTGGAGATCGAGGTTCGAACCAATGTAAACACCCTGAACGCCAGCATCGACAATCTCAAGTCCACAGTAGTCATCGAACTGTACAGCATTCCAAACAGGGAATTTTCCTCGCTCTTCCATCCGTGTTCCAAACTCTACATGCTGACCCCTGCCAAAGGCTATCACCAGTTTTTCCTCGCTGTCACACTTCAGTTCGTCAAGGTTTCATACTGGTCATTGCTTCACGGAAACCACTACCCAACCATGACCGTGACGAACATCAGTGACGAACCTAAAATAAGAGGAGTGGAGTTGGTCGATTTCACCCACCCCGAAACTCGCGAGAATGCCTATGCCGAAGATCCCACTCAAATTATCGACATAGAAATAGGTGATAAGCTGTACGTAGAAAACCCGGCATTGTCTGCGGCCAGAAATTCCATCCAAGCTATATTCTTATTTTCGCGCAATGTCTAGGCAGGCTATTGTGAACGAGCTGCACAAACCTGCACGGCGAAACTACAGACGACTGGCGGTAGTCACCAAAGGCATAGACTACCTGTGGGAAGCTTACCTTGTGGAAATGAGCAGTGGCAACTTAAAAAATTTACATACAATCAACAAGGGATACAAGTATCTTCTCACTGTTATAGACACATTTTCAAAATTTGCGTGGGCTTTACCTCTCAAGGCAAAAACAGGAACCTGTGTAGTGGAAGCATTCAAAACTATTTTCGATGAAAGTGGCAGGCGACCTCGATTTCTTCAAACGGTTAACGGAAAAGAATTCTACAACTCTGTCTTTCGGCAATTTATTCAAAAACAAAATATTCAACATTACTCCACCTTTAGTCACATCAAAGCCAGCATAGTGGAACGTTTCAACCGAACTCTCAAAATACGCATGTGGAAACAATTCACGCTTCAGGGGTATTACAAGTGGCTCGACATGCTTCCGGAACTTGTTAACAGCCATAATCACAATTTGCATCGCACGATAAGCATGAAAACATGTGACGTCAACAAATCTGATGAACGGTGTTTAATTTCTACGGTTTATTGCCCAAAGTACAAATTTACAAGCAAGAAACCGAAATACAAAATTGGAGTACAGGGGAGAATCAGTAAATTTAAAAGTGCATTTGAAAAAGGCTTCACTAAAAATTGGGGTACGGAACTTTCACCGTAGTTCGAGTCTTACCTGGAAACCATCAAACGTTTATAATAAAAGATAATCGCGACGAAATTCTGAAAGGAAGATTTTATGAAGAGGAACTTTCTAAAACAAAATACCCCGACACGTATCTTATTCAAAATGTATTACTTAGAAAAGGTGACAAACTGTTGGTGAAATGGCTGGGACTCGAGGAAAAAAGTTGGATAAACGCAAACGAGGTGATTGTGTAACGGGTGCTTGAGATGTGGTACGGCAACAGCCAGATTTTCCATCGGAACGTCAGGATAGGAAAAATGGCTAGCTTCAACCCGACTAAATTCGCTGCCTCATTGTTGGGCCTTTTGGATGTGGAAAAACAACGTTACTTATTGATAATTTTCTTCTTGCACCCAACTGGTTAAACTGGAAGAACAGACACCTGTATGTTTTCTCCAAAAGTTTGGAGCAACCGAAGTATCGCCAGCTGCCGAAATTCTACGAGGGACTAGGCATAGCTATATTTGCTTCTGAAGTGATACCACTAGACTGCTGTCTCGAAAATTCGGTGGTGGTTTTTGCGATGTGATCCTGGAGAACCAGAACGAAATTCGCATTTTTTTTTACTCAGGGTCGGCACAGAGGCATGGACTGCTTCTATCTTGCTCAGACGTTTTCCAAAATCCCCAAGCAGCTACTGCGAGACAATGCTAATTTTATTTGTTTGTTTCGTCAAGACTATACCAATTTAAAACATGCTTACGATGATTATGATGGTGGGGACATAAAATTCAATCAGTTTTCCAAATTTTTCTCTTCTTGCTGGAACCAAGATGATTTCGGATTTGTCATAATAGACATGACGAGGAATGCCAATAACGGAAAATACAGAAACAAAATTAATAATTTTCTAATCGTTGCAACGTTACAAGAAACGTCTTCACCTATTATTAATAACTACATACAAAAAAAAGAAACGCAAACTTGCAGATGACAACCTGAAGCTGCGTAGCTACCTGGAAATCCGAGAATCGTGGAATTTACGAAGAGAAAAAGCGTCAGGACCAACCTATCATTGATGCCATCAGTGGACTTGGTAAAGAAATCAAAGATGTCACCGAGCAAAACAAAGAGTTAATCAACGAGCTTGTGCCACTCACTGCTCGACATTATACCACACCCACACCGATATCCAGCATTCACAGCATTCCGTTCGAACTTGCTCCGGCTCCGAGACATCAGGCCCTAGGCAGTACCTCTTCGGACAAGCTAGTCGAGCTGGGTCCGTTGGCGAGGGATTGCCTAAGCACCGGGAAATTCGAAAAAGACGAAGTATTCGGATTGTACCCGACCATGGAACATAACGAGGGCATGTTTTGGAAGATTGGAAAGTCGAAAGTCACGTTCGAGGGCGACGACGTGAAAATCAATTTGGGTGAGAAGAACAGCTGGACCAGGTATCCCGGCACCGTGGGACTGTGGGAACTTATCGCTAAGAAGCAACCTAAAGATTATACAGACGAGGATTACCAAAGTTACACAGAAATTTTGATCATGACGGACGCCCTGTACCTAAAAAACGATGCAACACAGAATCGCGTAACATCTAGCAGTGGAGAAAGGTACAGGAACCTCATCAAGCCTATGTGGACAGAGCTCAAGACTGGCAGCGGTGTCAAACTCTACAACACCTTGCCCAAGGAGTTTGTTGGGTGTACGACGTGAGGAAGCTTGTAGATCGATTGCTGGTTATCGCTGGCGAAGAAAATACAGGCAAACGCAACTTCCTCAGCGAGAAGGTGGGCATCATGGACACGATTAGCACCAAGCTTAGCAACTCCATTGTCAACGACAACACAGGTATAGGTTATATTATCAAAATCATCAACACCCTGCCTCCCAAATTCTGGAATGTAGCCGAGGGTCGAGATTTGGTGAACGATTTTATCAACAATCTACCCTTCGAGATACACCTGCCGGGTTACCAGTACTGCGGTCCTGGTACCAAACTCGAACAGCGACTGGAGAGAGGAGACAAGGGTGTGAATTCCCTGTATACTGCATGCAAGGATCACGACATTGCTTACAACACATACACACAGATCTCGACGCACGTCATGATGCTGACAGAAAATTGGAGCATGCAGCTTTCGGGAGACTCGTCAGCAGTAATACCTCGCAAGGTGAACAGGTTGCCGCATTGGGTACGACCATCGCCATGAACACAAAACAAAAATTAAGGTAAGGATTGTAACTAAATAACCCTTGTGAAAAAAAGCAACTTGTATAACCAACCTATCATCACTACATTGCATTAGGGAAGCAAAGCCTTACCTTCTCACGATATATAAATAACATACTATCACCATGAAGCCCAAAGGTGTTGTTTACAAAATACCCTACGCAAACCTCAAGTCTCTCGGAGCTCTTGATGGAATGCTCACCAAAAAGCAGCCCGAGAAGAAACATTCCTGCTTGGCAAAAGGTCATGGAATGAAATTGCTGCTAAGCATTCCTCAGTTGAGGAGTTTACAAGGTTCGCGAAAGCAGCAGAAGACTGGAGGTTTCATATTCAGCATCCCGGCTATCTTGGCAGCATTGGGTGCTGTAGGCAGCTTCGCAGGAGGTAGAGCTGCCATTGCCAAGACGGTGATCGATGCAAAAGAAGAACAAGGCCGAGTTAGAAGAGCAGAAACGCCACAACCTGGCTATGGAGAAGAAGGGGAAAGGTCTGACCAAAAAGCGAAAAAACAACCTCGAAGCTTGGAAAAAGTTTAAAAAAAAGAAGAGCCCTGTCCAACTTCGATATTGAATCTTTGATCGAATCGGTGGGGGTCAAGCACTTCAGGGGCGTTTTCATGTCTGATTCTCTACCCCCTGTTGTGAAGAAAAAAGAGTGTGGCGTGATTAACCTAGACAGTTACGAAAATCCAGGTACACATTGGATATGCTTCCTCAAAGCCAACAACAGCATTTGTTTTCGATTCATTCGGAGGCCCGTCACCTGCTGGGTTGGTAAATTATCTCAGTGTTGTCAACCTCTACTACAATGAGGAACTCATCCAGGGTTTCAGCGATATGAACTGTGGCCATCTCTGCATTTCCATGATTGTCTTCCTCTCGCAATTAAATAACCCAACAATCGAGCATTTCCAGAAAGCATTGTCGCACCTAAAGCACTATGGGGGTATTCCATCTCACAAGCGAGACTTCGCTTCTGAAACTCGCATTGCATGACGATATCATCTATCCTAAATCTATTGCTCTTCGTGCATTCTACAGCATGTACCTGATACCTAATGTGACGGTACACAACAATACCATCAAAATTGGCAGCGAAAAAATCTGCATCATCCCTGGCCAGTACAACCTGACTCACTTGCAGGCTCAATTACCAAGAAATGTACTGCTGTCGCGAAATTCTGTAACTCACAGGGTGGAACTAATGTCTGCCACGGAAACCCTAGACCTGGGTACCATCGGAGAGCTTTTTGGATTCGAGAACAACACAAAGCTCGAACCTGGCATCAAGCACATCGGTGCTAACATTCCTAAATTTCTAGTAATCGAGACTCTAAGCATAAATTGCAATGTGGCAGAAGGTATGATCACCAAATCCTCGGACGGCATCCCAGGGAGTCACAAGCAAACAGGTATTATCGCTACGTTCAAACCAAACTCTGAATTCATGGAGCCAATTAACTACACACCCTCCCCACCGATATACTTTCCTGTATCTCGTAATCGCATAGACAACATAGAATTGGCAATTACCAACGAGAAGGGGGAGATGGTTGATTTTGCAGGAGCCACGACCACTGCCGTCGTGGAGATTAACATATAATAAATAACCATTATGGAGCAAATCGAAAGTTACGAGTTGCAGTCCTTCCCTCCCAATCGTTGCACGTTTGCCAACCTCAATGAAGCGAATCGAGAGATAGAATACGACGTGGACGTAGAGGATGGATTCATTCACCCTCACAGAGCTGATTTGTATATGAAGTGTGATGTTGTGAAGACAAAGGCGAAGCATTTCTCGCCAATGCAAATTTAAGACTTGTAGATAATTTTGTGCCGTACTTATTCTCGCAGGTGAAAAATAGAAAGCATGGCACCGTCATCGATAGGGTTGACTACCCCGGGATTACCTCGACTGCTGTGGGAACACTGAAACTCTCCAAGACCGATGCAGCATACTACCAGCAGGGGGATTCGAAGCAGGTACAAAAATCAAAACTCAAAGTCACACAGTACTGTTTCCCATGCGCCTGCTTCCTGGCTTCTTTTCCGACTACACAGAGATTATGTGGAAGAGTGGTTTGGCCGTCACTTTTCGCATAAGCGCCAACGACAACAATGCGCTGATTCGTTAAAGCACCTTGAGTGCAGACGGTTCAGCACTTTCAACACATCACCTGATCCTGCCAGGTGCATCATCCAGTCCATGGAGCTGCGCATGCCCGTAGTGGAATACGAAACTAACTACGCTCTGAAGTACAAAGCACACATTTTGAAAAATCCCCAAGTACCCATCCTATTTTACGGTTACCAGTGCGTGCAGAATCCTGCTTCCGGCAACCATTTTGAATTTGACGTGACCACACAGTTTAACAGCATCCGGTACGATATGCCAGAGTTTGTGGTCGTTCTCTTCCTGACAGGGGAGGACAACAACCAAGAAAAAGATTCGAGCCAGTTCGACAATTGCAAAATCAAAAACATCTACCTCAAAAATGGCAGGAACTAGATATTCTCGGGTGAGAACTAAAACCTGAACATTGCAAACAACGACTACCTAAAACTGTACGAATCATACACGGTTTACAAGAGAGTGACCTCCGGCAATGTGGACGTGTACTACAACCCCAATGAGTTCATAGCTCGCAGACCCATGTTCGTTATTAACACATCGAAGAGAAAGCAGGTGGTTTTTAACGATCGCACCAACATTAAGATTGTCTGTGAGTTCCACGTTGCCTTGCCCGCCAACACACTGTGCAAAGTCATCCTTATATGCAGATAACTTTTGTTTATGATGTAAAGAAAGAAAGAGTGACCGAACAGTTTTAAGTACAAGAAAAAAAATCGCATAATTCTATAAAAAATATACTGACCGTAGGTTCAAATATTAGATTTTTTGTTAACCTGCAACGCAGTGTCCAGGATGTACTGCAAAGAGTGGAGGTTGATAATTGAGCATACTTCATGGAACATCTTCTTATATTTGTGGGGAAGATGTTTTGAGGATAATCTGGAAAAAAATAATAAAATTGAATTTTCATGCATTTTAGAAATAATCACACTTGAGCACTCAAAATAAACTTCCTCTTTTTGCCCTTCGTGTGACCCTTTTTCGCCCAGTAGGACACGGCAGGGAGTTAGTTTGCATTTGAAGATAAACAATATTGTTCTAGTATCTTGGCTATATTAAATTGGAACTTCTGTTACATGAGGTTTTTTTCATACATACTATCTACTACTTCATACTACTACATTTGAGGCACGTCTTACTAGTTTTTAGACGATGGTGGCACCACGGGAGCGTGTGAATCCCACATTTCAGAACACAGCTCTTGTCGTCGCGTGCGTCCAGGGCAATGTTTCTCACCTCGTTGGTTGTCAACACTTGGTCGACACTCTGGATGCGCTGCTCCACTCCTAGAATTGGCGTCCTAGATTGAAAAGTCTAGACGTAATCCTCGAACATGAGGTGCTCTTGGACGACCTGCCTGCCCACACCCTTACATTTTTTGTGATGGAACCCTCTGCCCGAATAGCATAGGCTTTGGCGCGAAACCGGCAAAATCAAGAATTACATCTCCGTCCTTCTCGTCTTTGAGTTTGCCAGGCACCTTCTTGTTGCGAGCCAGGATTTTGTATCGGTTCGGCTGGGAAGAGCCTGACGTGTCAGAAAGGTTCACAAAAGTTGGTACCGTAGCTAAATCCCTATATGCGTCGTCCGTGAGAACGTGGTACACAAAACTATCTGTGTCCGTTGTAGAGTAGGCTGATATTGTCGTTATAGTGCTGGTGTAGTATTCCATAATATATTTGAAACATGCGAAGCTTGCTCAGGTCTAATACTAAGGCACGAACATAGATTGGCTTGTTGAGCATCACCTCGCTCTTTCTCATATGCACCAGAGCAAGCTGCTCATTGTAAATAGTACGTGCCTTGAATAACGGGCTTGCTACAAGCTTGCGACATTATGCTTTTTTTGATATTAGCCTCACATCCACACCATTTCGCACATTCTCCATGGTTTTCCCAAACACTGCGTTGTTCATTAACTTGAAGAAATCGCGATCGAAATCAGAAGTAGTGACTGTGCGGTGTTCGGTGTTGAGCTCGATGTATGGTCTCAACCATGGAGAATGCTCGAACATAAGAACTCGATGTACTGTGCGGACGGTAACCCCTTGCTTCATCAGCCAACAGAGGTTTCTGTAGTGCAGAACATAACGCTCTTTGGGCTTGAAATCCATGACGAGCTTTGGTTGGTTCGAGCCAGGCGGGCATTTGAATTCCGGGACTGGCGGAAGGTAGCAGAAAAAATCCTGCAGCTTCTTGGAGAACTCAAGGTCCACCTCTGCAAAAAATCCGAAATGCAAATCGCAATAATCTTCAACATTAAATTTGGAAGGATCAGCCCACATGAACCCTCTAAAAGGGAGTGACAGCATCATGGAGTGTCCGTAGAGTTTGTTGACGTCTGTGTACATCATGTAGCTGAACGGTTGGGAGGGGTCGTAACCGGTGGCCATGTGGTGATTGTTGGCGTGCGAGTGTCGCTACGACACCTGGACCATTCCACCCCGGGCGGCACGTTCTACAAACAGCATCATGTCCACGTCTGTAAAAAGGTCAAGCCTGACATTTCTAACAAGAAGCATGGCCGACCATGCCAGTCCAGGAAGACTGTAGAAGTATGCAGGGTCCAGCTTGTAGATGGTCTTCGCAGTTGCACGAAATGCCTGGATCACATCAGCGAGGAGCGTCTCATCGAGTTTTAGGTAGGCATCATGGTAGTCCCCAAGATTTTGGCAATCCAGCTCGCGCCACATGGACTAAGCATGGTTGTAGTCGTCCTCATAGATGGATGAGCCTCGCAGCTTGCTGTAGAACTTCGCTCGAGGAGGCAGCGTCTTCTCTGCAAACTTGGTAGAGTCGGTGATGTATTCTTAGGGGTAGACCCCCTTACGCCTGAAGAGACCGGCGTCCAAATTCGGAAAGTTGGCAGAGGTGACGAGCATTTGCTTGTCGATGAGCTTTTTCGCCAGGGCATCGAAGCTGGCCGGGAGGAACCTCAGGGGGTCGAGGAACCGAAGTTCGATGCGAGAGCCTAATTCTGGGATTGGCACCCACTTGCTCAAGCAAATATAACGCTCCTCGTTCTGCGCCAGGACGTTGATTTGCAGGTCGTCGTGCCAAAGATGTGGCATCAGATGGTGGAAGTCGTACCCCGAGCCATTGTGGAAAAACACGGGGATAAAGCGCGGGTCCCGGGCCAACAAATTACACCGGTTGAACCAAGGACCAATGTATCTGCCGTTGAAGTGATCATGATGTTGAACTTTACGGTTGTGGGTGCTAAACTCCCGGGTGCACACAGGACAGGTAGTAGCCTCCTCATGCTCGATTTCGTCGTCAGGAGACAGCGATTCTATAGACTTGGGGTCAACAGGAACTCCCCTATCTCGCTGGCTTCCACAACCATCCTTTCTAGAAAATGTTTGACTACGTCGGGACCGCGATACACATAGGGCTCGGGGTCAATAAGTCGGTCCAGCTACACCACAACATAAGCAAAACTCGAGACCTCGTGGAGTTGGTAAGGGGTAGTAGAGGAAACTTTGGGATTGGGAACGCATGTGGACATAGGTTTGAGGAAGTCCTCGAAATCGGCAATGTTGATTGCAGGGTGCTCTACCATGGCACTTTGCATGTGAAATGTTTCTACAGTGCCAGGTTTGGGCAAGACTGCCACTCCTATCTCGTTGACATTGCAATAGAGTTTGTGGCTAGAAAGCTTCTCGGCAGCAATGTTGGGACCTCTGATGCTCTGATAATCCAGCTGTTTTTGATTATCAAAAGTGGAAAAGCACCTGCGACAAACTTCTATGTGGTTTTTTGTTTGCTTGTTTGGCTAGAAATAAGCCAAAAGGGAGAGCGAATAAGAGTGTAGTGATTGCGAGTTACATCCTTGATGAGTAGGAAATGGATTTCTCGAGCATCCTTGTTGTCTACGCCGCTTACCCGAATAGGTACACCACATTTTTCTCAGTGTGGCCATAAACATTGATAGCCAACTGCGGGTTGTGTGTACGGGCCTCGAATTTGCGAATATCTTAGACCAAACCGTGTAGTTGATCCCAACCATCGCATCTTCCAGCTCTGGCTCGTAGTGCTTGTAGTGGGCAACACGATGCGGTTGTTTTTTTCCAGTGGACAGGGTGCAACGCTTCAAGCACCGACCAGAGAAAGCACTTGGCGTCAATGTTCTGAATATTCAGGACAGCCTTCTTTGTCGCAATGGTACGTGGTAAGGGAACGTAGCTGGACGCGGAGAGAGGCACAAACTTGGTAAGTTCGATACACAGTTCGTGAGGTTCACCACACAGCGAACCTCCTGAGCCCATAGCTTGATGTTCCTCCTGCTTGGCCACCAGCTCCTCGGCAAACTCGTTGTAGATGGCCTTTAGGTTGTCGACATCCGCCAGATGCAGCGTCTTCGATTTGGTATTGTGGTAGAAGCTATAAATTTCATCAGACGGCTTCTTGTACTAGCAACGTAGCGATGCGTAGAATTTGGTGGGTGTGTTGCAAGAGCATCACTGAGGATGGAAATAATTTTGGCTTGCTCGTTCTCCAAAACGCTACGCACGTCACATGAGCCCTCCGAAGTGAGGTCAAAGTCCTTTAACAAACGCTCGAAAGCAGACTGGTTCGCCTTCTCCACAGGCTTGACACGTTTGGCGGATGGTGGCGAGTCTGCTTTCGGTTTCCTCTTGGTCGATCTGGTCGAGGGTTGTGGGACAGGTGCTCCGACAACTTTGCATGTTGTTATATGCCTTTTTCAGATTACCAATAGTAATATATTTACCGCACCTGGGACATGGTTCTGCAGCGGTCAAATGCTTACCAGGTACACAGGTACGGCGGTATCTTTTGAAATGTTTATTTGAAACACTAGTTTCACACATAAGGCAAATTTTCACAGATTGCATTTTGTTGAAAAATATTTGTGAGGTATGTTATTTTATTTGTGGAGTGTCACAAAATAAATACTTTGCAATAAAAAAAACCTTGGAAGGCTAATTCACGAGGGTTCTGGTTTGGTGTGTGTTATTTATGTATATACTATTCTTGCTTCTTAACCAATCCTTTAAATAAATGAAAAAAAATTGTTTGTGTATAGAAAACACAAAAATATTATGTGTACATAATTCTATTTAAGTTTTTCTAACCCTCAGTCCTCCTGGCGTATGAAGTATAAAATCATAATTTCAAAAAAACAGAGTTATTTCCGGTCGCCATTTTTGAAATCAAACGATAAGCATTATTTATGTTTATACTATTCGTCGAGCAATAGCAGATAGAGCAAGAATCGTTTCCTACAACCCATAGTTTATGAATTACAAAACATCTTAGAAATTACAACTTGAATTTCTAATCCAAAATAACTCGAAAACAGCAAGCACTAATCATCATCCCTCCAATAGGTTGTAGAGTACTTCTATTCTTTTTATCGAATGCTATTAAAATTTTCAAATTAGGATAAAAACTAAGCCAGCAAATCAAGTTTCTTAAAAAAATAAAAAATTGTCTGTATTTCCGAAACTTGAGGGGGTAGAATCGATTTTATGTGCTAGTCGAATAGTTCTCGTCGAATCCCATCCAACAAATATTAAAATCATCATCCTAGCTCAATTTGGAGCCAAGAAAATCAATGTGTTGGAAAACGTCTTAAGATATTTGTCTTAAGAAAATTTTCTTGACAGAGCGGAAGTAACATCTTGACATACCTGAAGTCGACTTTCTTAAAGATTAAGATATTTGTGTTAAGGCGTTTTCCAAGACGTTGAGAAGCAACTAGTCAGTGTTGCCAACTCCTATTTGTAGGTTAGCTTCGGCTGTAAAATATCATATGGTGAAATTTTCTTCGGGTGGGTTGGCAACACTGAGACCCACTTGATGTTGTAGAAGCCGTCAATTACATCTACTCACATATTGCATTTTTTGGAGGTTGATTGTTTCAATTTCGTTAATGTTGCTTTTTAAGTAACCTTTGGTTTACGTCTGAACGTGCTGTCAACTTTTCTGTTTATTCTACTAAAATTGCTTAAATTTGTATCATCAGATTTATGTAACCACCGAGGTGCAGCCGGATTTCTCATTTCAGTTAGATTATATCATATATTATCAAATCCCTGCTTACATTTTCTTGGCTAATGATATCCTATATTCCTTTTAAAGTTTAGAACTTTTAGATTTGTTGCTAATGATTTGATCTTGGATTGTTCTTGAGGTGCCAAAAATAGGTCCCAAAATTTCACAGTAGGTTCTAAAAATCGTAACATAGGTTATAAAAATCTTAAATTAGGGACACAAATTCTGAAGTAGTTTCTAACAAATTTAACATGGGCGAAATTCCTGAAATACGGTTTAAGTAGAATCGCTAAATATAAAATTTTAAAATATTTTAATAGTAACATACATTAACCAAAAATAAATTGCAACTAACATATCACTTGTGTACATCATTATGAAAATTGTATACCAATTCTTGTAATTCCCAAGTTTTGCTGTTAGCAAAGGTTTATAAGTAGGGCCAAATGGTGAGTTCAGCAACCGAAAATGGGGCTCGGTGGGGCTCACCTTAATGGTTTGCTCTTGTAAGGCATAAGCCCCATTTTCTCGCAGTGTTGCCAACACCTTACTCGAAAAAGATCACCAAGGTTTTTTCTTGGTCTAACCTAACCGAAAGCAAGGAGCTGGCAACCTTGCTTGAAGCTTGGCTTACAGTGCATAAAGCAATTTTTGCCAACTTACTGGCACTTTTGCCATAGCCTTTTACGGGGGGGAAAGGGGGTTAAACAACCGACAGTGCTGCCAACACCTACCTACAGCTCTTCTTCTTCTTCTTCTTCTTCTTACTTGGCATGGGCAACCTTGCTTGAGGCTTAGCCAATTTATATACTTTCGTAACAAGCACTGCGCGAGGAGAGCCGGCAACAACACACTGCCGTAAAAGAGAGAGAGATGGATGGATGGCAACACAGTATGTGTGTGTGTGTGTGTGTGTGTGTGTGTGTGTGTGTGTGTGTGTATATAATATGTAGCATTATTAACTAGAGAGTGTTGGCAAACCACCTGCAACTAAAAAAAAGAGATTCCAACGTTGCTGTAAGATGAAGAGAGAGAGATTTAAAAAAACTATAGCTGGCAACAGTGGTGTGCGATGTCCTCCCTCTTCTGTGCAATATGACATTATGATGTTACTGTAGTTTTTGACGAGGATTACGAGTTAACTAAAAAACCTGCAACTAGAGAGAGTTTCCAATACACACACATTGTTGTAAGAGATGGATGGCTGGCAACAGAGTAAGCGATGTTTTTTCTTTCTTCTGAGCAATTGGTAGATGAAAACAAAAAATAGAGGGATAAAAATAGAAAGAAAATATCTAGTTTTAGCTCAGGATAGGTCTGTGGTTAGCGACAGCCATGAAAATCTTCGGGTTTAAAAAGGCTAGAGAGAGAGAGGGAGTTAGTTAGTTAGTTAGTTAGTTAGTTAGTTTAGCTTCTGTGCTATATGGTATTAAGCACACTGGGTACCCTCTTGTAATTTGAACGTTCTAAATATATACTTATTTTATTGAAGCAATTATTTTTGGTATCGAAAAGCAAAAACTGTGTGCTGTTTTCCGTATTAAATAAAATAATTTATCTTTGCATCTCGAAACTACAATTTCGTTTTTTCTCTGTGTGGCAGCAATATTGTGAGTTTTGTGATATATCCAAACAAAGGTATACCTTGGGGGGCAGCATTTCTCGCTATTCACAGTGGCGGATGAACTTCCTGTTTTTTCAAAAGCTAACAATAATGATGGAATTTCATGCTGATGCAATAAATGTAACGCATTTATTTCGTTCAAAAATTCGTGTTCAGCACAGATGATGCTATGTAGTTTTCACATCAGCTCAGCCAACTGTTGAGAAATAATGACGTCAGGTAACAGCATTTGTGGGGGTGACGTGATGAATTTACGAAAGAAGGAAAATGACGTTGCTAAAATTGAAGTATGGGACTATTTTCTAGAGCGTATTTCTACTAGTCCACGTTGTTAGCCTACATATTACTCCTCGACTAATAAAACTAGAAGCTCGGGGGCATCAGGTCCCATTTTTATTGTGAGCTGCAAGGAGAACATTGTGATTGTGATTGAAATTAACTAGCGTGAGTAAATTTATTGATTAGCTTGCATGAGTTGGCTTTGTGTTATATAAATATGTAGTGTTGCTTCTGTGAGTTGATTCTGTAATAGCCAAACAGATGTAAAGGAATTGTGGATGAGAGGTAAAATTCTCTACAAAATCCAAACAGTCCTTAAGCATATTGCGGAAGGAAAATATACTCGCAGAGCACTCAAAGAGAGAGAGAAAGTATAGAAGTTTTGAGTGTGTTGCATGTATCTCTCTCTCGTTTTTTTTCTTGCTTTTTTCATATATATATTTATTACATATTACTATATACATCAAGATTATGCAAAATAGCAATATGCGGGGTGTAAGAGGGCAACTTTCTGGTAAGGCGCCCCAAGAGTCAACCTCACTTCCACGTAGTACACCCTAGACTGTAGAGTATCGAGGCTCTGGCGACTGGCAGACCAGTTTATTTTTGCGTGAATTTGTTATATACATCAAGCATATGCAAAATAGCAATATGCGGGGTGTAAGAGGGCAACCTTCTGGTAAGGCGCCCCAAGAGTCAACCTCACTTCCACGTAGTACACCCTAGACTGTAGAGTAACGAGACTCTGGCGACTGGCAGACCAGTATAATTTTGCGTGAATTTGTTATATACATCAAGCATATGCAAAATAGCAATATGCGGGGTGTAAGAGGGCAACCTTCTGGTAAGGCGCCCCAAGAGTCAACCTCACTTCCACGTAGTACACCCTAGACTATATAGTAACGAGGCTCTGGCGACTGGCAGACCAATATAATGTTGCGTGTGTTGGCCTGTTTTTTTTTGTGCGTTTGGTATTTAGTGGAGGTACATAGTGTTTCGAATTTTATTATTATTTAGTTTAATACACAGAAAATATATTAAACATTAAATTAAATAAAATATATATAATTATGTTTTTTTTATCACAACAAGCATTCACAAAAAAATAGCAATGATGTGGTTTAAAGTTTTATTAACGTAATTGCTACGTAAACAAAATAGCCGACTTGCAATGAGTGTGTCAAAGTTTTTTTAAGCCTAATTGCTACGTAAACCAAATAGCCGACTTGCAATGACTGTGTCAAATATGAATAGATTGAGAGATGGAAAGAGAAGTTAAATATGCTTAAATAAAGTGCTCCTCTGTGCATAGCACCATACCAAGAAAGCATATAGGAAAAAAAAAGGGGGTACTTTTTTTTTCTTGTTTAGTTGTGAGTGGGTGTGATGTGGTCAACTTTACACCCTCTCTTGACTGCCATGTGGATGCATGAAACTTAAATATAATTATAAAATTAATATATTTGGTGCTTACCACAACACATATTGCTGATTTTGCATTGAACTTTCCTATATTCACATATGCACAGTAAGGCTAATCGGGACTAGGCCTACAGTTTTTTAAAGAAGGATCCGAACCACTATGTACTTTTATCGGGTTCGGGTTCGGGTTTTAAATTAAAATTTCAACATGTAATTTCTAAGTTGTTTTGTAACTCGTAAACTATGGGTCGTAGAAAACCCATTCTTGTTGTATCTGCTATTGCCCGACAAATACTATAAACACAAATAATGCTATTTGTTTGATTTAAAAAAATGGAGATCGAAACTAACCTTGTTTTCTGAAAATAATAATGTGTGAGTAGAATGACAGCACTTCGTTCCTACGCGTCAGCAAAAGTTCGATGCGACTGGTGTTATGTTACATCCGGTGTAGCGGGGTACGAGCTGTTTTATTGTTGAGTCAGCAGAACGTGTCTGATCACGTTGAAGACAATGGAAGCGGGGGGGAGGGGGGTCAATGGATTTGTCACGTTGTTTTTTGATGTATGCTAACCTAACACGTGCGTATGTTTGTGTGTGTGTGTGTGTGTGTGTGTGTGTGTGTGTGTGTGGAGGAAATGCGCGCGCAACCATTGCGTATGATGCAAACACATAAAGAAATGATTTAAAGATGGCGCCGAAGGTGCTATACCCCGAAATCTTAGTGGCTAAGGTTATTGCTCTGTAAAACAAAAGGCGTCGAGGGTTCGATTCCTGGTAGAGTCAATATTGATTGATTGATAGATTGAGTTAGTTTTTTTTAAGTTCACTTTATGCACGGCAAGACTAATCAGGAGTGGACCTACAGTTGAAAAGTGGTGATTCGGACCACTATGTGCCTCCACCGAGTATCGAACCTGGGACCCCTTGATTACAAGTCGACGATGTCAATATTGAATGATTTCGATTAGCCTGTGTGTAAAATAAAAGCCAACAAAATGATTGTGTTCGAAAATCGAGTTGGGTTAGTGGTTAATGTTGTCACCTGGCAATGAAGAGGTCGCGGGTTCGATTCTCTAGGTAGTTAAATTAGGCCAATTGTTTAATCCCGCCATTATAGGTTCCCATTAGTCCATCTGTGCATAAATAGTGTTTGAATAAAATCAATATGGCGGCCTTGGGGTAGTGGTTAATGTTGTCGCCTGGTAATGAAGAGGTCGCGGGTTCGATTCTCTAGGTAGTTAAATGAGGCCAATTGTTTTGTCCCGCCATTATAGGTCCCGATTAGTCCATCTGTGCATAAATAGTATTTGAATAAAATCAATATGGCGGCCGCGTTTTGTGTTTAGCGGCGGCGGCGGCGGCGACCGGGGCGGGGCGGCGCGGCGCGGGGCGGGGCGGGGCGGCGAGGGGGGTGTTTTTTATTCCGCAAGATGTTTCAACCAAGTGGTTGAGGGTTCGATTCCCAATGTTGGTGAAAATTGGATATTCAATTGTATTTGTTTAAAAGTTCCGATTAGCTTTTTTGTGCACAAAGAGAAAATGAACAAATTGGAAATAGGATGTTTATGCTGTAATGAAAAGGTCCCGGGTTCGATTCACAATGTCAAATTGGCTGATAATGATGTTGTTTTTTTTTTAAAAAAAAAAGAAGTGTGTTGAGTCCCCATTAGTATTTAGGCAGAAACAGATATTAAAAATCAAAACAAAATGCCTTTTGATTACAACGCAAAGACTTTACCGTTAATGTATAAAGATAAATTAGAATCTGTTGTTTTGCCGTGTGTGGGCCCCCAGTACCGATTAGCTTAAATGCATAAAGAGTAGGTAAAATAAGCAAGATGGCCGTCACTATTGTTTTGTGATCAAAGAGGAGTCACAGGTTCGATTCAATCAAAGGAGGCAAGATTCTATGTTTCAATTCCATGTAAAAGTCTAAAGTTATGTTTCGATTAACCTCAATGCATAAAGAGGAATTAAACAAAAACAAGCAAAATGGCGACAGATGTGATAAAAGAAAAATTGAATTAGTTTTTTATAGTGACAAGAAAAAATAGCGAATCATTGTTAGAAATAGAATGAAAATAAATATACTTGCCTTTGCGTGTCCAGCGCTGTGCAGAAAAGCTCTCATGCTTTATCTCCGACAAATCCACAATACACATTTTTTTTTATTGTATAGTTAATTATTAATGTTGTTATTAACACAGATTCTTACCAGTGTGAAGAAAACTTCTCATGCTTTATCTCCGACAAATTCACAATACACACCTTTTCATTATATAGTTAATTATTGATGTTGTTATTAACACCGAGTTTTACCAGTGTGAAGAAAAGCTTTCATGCTTTATCTTCGACAAGTCCACAATACACACTTTTTCATTATATAGTTAATTATTAATGTTGTTATTAACGATTGTTACCAGTAAAAATATAAACCATGAGGATTTTTAAAAGGGTGATAAGTGAAAAAAGCAAAGACATATATTTTATCCCTGTTTATTACCAATATTTACAAAATTGAAAAGAGCTGCACACACACACACACACACACACACACACATACATATGTAAAATGTTTATATTGTGTCACCAGTTTATCAGCATGTTATTTAACAAGTTTTTATTCTTCAAGTTTGTTCACTCACCCACATAAGGAATTGTGTCACTATCATATCCATTTTCGGCTGCAACCACTGAATTAAAATGTTTCACTATTTTTTCCACAAGCATGTTCTCGCAAAAAACAAACACTTCTTTGGAAAGTCTTTTTCCGTAGATGTTTTGTATAGACAAAGGCTCAGGTTTTGTACATCCATGTAGATGGGAAAGCACAAACTTCTCCTTATTACATGCATGGACAGGGGAAATATCTGTGCAACCGAAACATTGTTCGCGAAGGTCGAGAATGCAAGATTCCACACAGTTTCCAAAATATGATTTCAGATACGGCGACACTGTTTCACACATAACTTTCGCATGCTCGATGCACACAAATATCTTCATAAAGTTCCCCCACGAACTTTCTGCGATCAACACTATCTTCAGGGAACCGTAAGCTGGTTTCTTCCTTATAATGATCTGACGGCGATTGTACAGTGTGGTTATCAGCAATTCATGTTGCTCACTTAGTGGGTAGGAAACACGAGGCTGCTCACCTGGAATAGCGATGTAATTGTCGATTACTGGAAACAATTCCTGAAGAGCGTGCCACTCCTGCAACTGTAGTTCAACACCGGCCGCCCCGCTTCTGTATAGCCTCACCACAGGTTGGAAATCCAGATGAGAGGAAAGTCCGATTGAGGTAACTTTTGTTTTCGAAGCATTCAAATAGTAGACGTGATCGAATAATATCGACTGGAGTATAAGACTAGTTACTTGTTTTTGTTCTTCAGGTAAATGCTGATCGCTCTCTTTCTGAAGAACCCCTTTGAAATTAGTGTACGGTTGAAATCTTTTTTTCAGCGGCATCGAAATAGAGGATTCCATGACTAAGAACTGCGAGATACTGCATGTCGCAGCGTGCAGGTATACATTTGAAGAAATGCGTGGGTGTGTTTTTGAGACGCATGCGCGCGTAGCAAACCAAGCATGTGCTGGACAAAAAAGTTGGAGGGGGCGGGGCATTACAAAGATCAATGGTGAGAGAAAAATCAGCAGAATATCATAAACGTCATATTGAGGAAATATTGGATAACAAATATTAATTAATTTAATTAAAGCATCAACCGCATTGTCGATCTGAAATTAGTTTTATAGACAGGGGGCAAAATGGAAAATATCGACGATGTTCTAGTATTGGATTGTTTCTGTATTTCCATCGGTATAATCCTCCACCACATTTGAAGCATACTGTTTTATCCTCTTTTTGAATGTAAAATAATCCTGCTTCGGACAGAGCTTCTACAAACGGGAATTCTTTTGATTGCGAGTTTCTGAAAGAGGACAATCTAGCATTGAAAGATTCCCATCTCTGGATATTGCGTCATTGTTCTGTAAAGACACAAAACAAGATAAATATTATAAGTAAGCTGTTGTAAACTGTAACGCTACAAAATTATTAATATACTATTAGGACTATATGTAACTTGTATAAAATTTCAAACAGTATTTACTGTCAATATTTTCTAGTATACGTACCGAGTATTATAAATTTAATTTACGAGTCAGCAAATAAGTTGTTATAATATTGTCGTTTTTTATCGGTACTGGGAATAAAATTTGAAATTTATGCATGGGTTTACCAGAGGCTCTAAGGAATAAATACAGAAAACAGTAATGCCCACAGTACACAGACCCGTAACTTTGTATCTGATGAGTGTTGTACGTATAGAATTTAGAGTTATTTTCCAAAAATCGCAAATGGTTATGCACATGTGGAGGTTTTCCGTAACTATCAAAAAATTCCCCCCGGGAGTTACTGTCTATGTAAATTGCTACCCAGTGCTTCCCGGGGCTATCTTTGGGATCTGTATTTACAATCAACGCTGCTGGTAGTTCCACATGTACAGGTAATTCATTAGCTGCGAAAACCCCAACATGATGATTGTCAAAGGCTCTATTTGATATTAACCCGTGAAGCAAATTTAAAGTCGACAGCATTGCTGGACACTAAATAGTAATATTGTGCAACTCACCTTGTTATACAATTAATCCAGATGAATATCTCTTTGATTATTAATTTCCATGAGAGCGTCAAATTCAAAGTAGATAACACAAGTCACAGTAGATTCCAAAGCCGATTTGAAGTGGACTTCCAAGCTAACAGCCCCTTGCCGTTGAAGACTGCAGTGGGATATGGCACTTGCAGCTGCGTCTGGTGTTATATCGAAAACAAGTAATGCGTATCCCTGGGGGTATTCCTCACGCGATATATTTTTTCCTTCATCCATATAGTGTATCCCTGTTCCAGAGAATAATGTGTGATATGCTGTTATGTACTTGTTGTTTTCAAAGTCTGGTTGAAGTGGTTTGCCGGGAATTTGGACTCCATCAACATATAATGTAAAGAAGTTGTAATTGAAATGTTGAAAATTGAATGGGTTTGTAGACAGTGTGCCGTTGAATGCATCGTTGGTAACAAACCCCACAACTAATCGTTTCGGAAGACGTCCAAGTATCACATTGTCAATTGTTTTTGAAACAATATCTTTTGGAATAGTTACAGCTTTAAGTTGTACTCTTGTTAGAGGGTATTTTGCTGTATGTTTTTGCAATATGCGATTGTGACTAAGTTTGATGGATGAACTGACCGATACTTTTCTCACATATAGTGTAGCATCCAGAATTTCCACTTTGCCTTCACTGTCATCTAATCCCATCAAGCAGAAAGTGTTTTTCGAAGGAATCAGTTTTATTCGCATTTCCACTCCATTGATCAAAAATTTCTCTTGATTGAAAATATCAGAATGCAAGTAACCAAACATATCAAATGTTTTACTCTGTTTTGTTAGTTGGTTACGTTTTGTAAAGCCTTTGTTGTCTTCCGAAACGTTATCAAAAGCGCCTGCTGTATATTTGTACCACAATGCACTTTGGAGATGAGATGATTTTGCAGATATGTCATAGTTCAGTGCTTTTTCAAAATAAGACCTGTATGGGTGCATGTGAGATGGAAACGAGATGAGTTTGTTATTTAAGTCGATTTGTACTTCGCTGAACATTGCATTGAGAAAATCATTGACAGGTCCAATTGTTTTATCTGTGGGTAGCAATAACTGACCATTCGCTTTTACAATTCTGGCATCTATATTCAACATTGTGTGTGCTAAATCCATATAATCATCACCATGTCCAGGTATTACAAACTCGGTGGGGGCATTATCTGCCAGAGAACTAACAGGTTTGTATCCGATGGTGTGGTGTTCTAAGATGCTTGTCTGAGTAGGTTTTACCGAGAAAATATCCAATTCACTTTTAAAACACTCACATGATTTCTCCCTAATTAGCGCCATATCTAATCAAAAATATCTGATGTTATTTGAATTTTCTTACGGTTGCGTTTGGTTGTTTTCTTGGTGTTTGTATTGGCACTGGATATCTTCTTTCTCTGAGCGATCCTTCCAGTTGCTGTCCCAAAGCAGAGTGATTCCTTTTGAAATGTTTATGCCCCTGATAACCTGAACCAATCATTTCCATTAGCTTTGTTTCAGCTTTTCTTTTAAGATTTGATCTGGCATCCGAAATTCTAAATTGCAGTGACTGTTTTAGGGGTGTTTTGTCTACAACATCACCTAACACATTTACCCCTGTTTTTAACATTTCTTTCCCTACAGCTTTCGCTCCTTTTTTGATAAGAGGCAAAGCTGACCGAAAAAGTCCTCCAAGAAAACTTCCAATGCCATGTCCTTTTTGATAGGCAGCACCGTAATATATGTTACCTACACCAGATCCAGCTTGTTGATGGTAGTATTGAAAATGTGGGTCATTCATAATCAGAGCTTTTCACCACAAAGTCTAAAATGAAGTTTCAAACACACTAGTCCGAAGGAGAATGGGATGTGTGCACCAGTGCTATCCCTTAAGTCAATTTCTATTTGTTCGAAATTATGTTTCTGCACTGGGATGTAATGTGCTGAATCGAAAATTTGCACACCATCACTTCCAAAAGTATGTTCCATAGGATTAATGTTTATAATACGTAATAGTGGGGCGACCGCATCTCCCACCATATGTGATTCCGCAATATCTGTGTAAATATACATCTGGGAAGGAATTTCTCTCACAACATTTGGAGGCGAGCGTCCAATTTTTACTTCTGATAGATCATCGGTCGGTTTAAAACCTAATATCCGTGCCAGTTGAGGTGACAATCGTACATTTATGTTTCTCTGCTTGGTAGATATATCAACAGTCACATGTTTGTACGCAGGACGATTTCGGAGACTAAAATTTAATGTTTCGGAATATTTATTGATTTCTGCAACAATGCTGTTTATAGATGCGTAATAGCCTTCGGATATTCGAAGTTCGTTCCATTTGACATCATCCATAGATTTATATTGAATATAGTTGTTAAATCTTGTAATGTTTAGTATTGAATAAGGATAATGCACTTCTACCAATGCCATCTCCCATTTGTTTGTGTCCAACTCCACACGGTTCTGAAGCTTTGTGGTGTAATTAGTTAGAGTATTACTTGGGAAATATTTCATGGAACTGTTACTAGGCAAAGTAAGGTAGAAAGCGTTTGCTTTTCTCTTGATGTGTTATGAAGGTTATTTGTACCACTGATGAAAATTTATGCCTGTCTCTCTCTTTTTTTGACTCCAAAAACGATGCGTTAATCCAACTGTCAAATAATCTGGAGTAACCTTTCCAATGAACTAACAACTTTTTACTGGCTCCTTTACCTTTGGTCGCAAGGATTTTATCAATTTCATTATATCCGGTAAGCGGACCAATTGCAACTCTTCCGTATAAAATGTTCCATCGATTTTATGTCCTTGTAGATCTTTTAATTCATACACTTGAGGATTTCTTTTCAAAATACGTTCCACCACAAATATTTCTCTTGTCCAATTTTCCATGTAACCTTTGTCAAAGCGTTTTTTGGTTTTTGTTATTCTCACTGTATCTCCTATTTTGAATGGCAACTTCAATGACAATAGTGGAGATGAATCAGATTTGAGTTTTTTGTCATACATATTCTGCCATACTTTCAAAACCTTCTCAGGAGTAACATCTGCTGGTGCCATTTTAATACTCGAGTGAATTTTATGATTATAAGCTTTCAAAAGCTTTGGGAGTACATTAACATAACAGCTGGTTCTTTGCTTAGTAAAATACTTCCACATGCGTTCCTTTAAAGTTCTGTTGAATCTTTCAACAATACTAGCTTTAATATCAGGATTCTTTGTTGTAAAATAAATTACATTTTGTTTTTTGAGATATTCCTGCACAATACTGTTGGTAAACTCACGGCCTTTGTCAGTTTGTAATTTCAAAGGTTTTCTTTTGCTTTGTTTGAAAATTTGCTGGAAAGCCTTTTTTATACATAAAACGATTTTATTTTTTACAGGGACAGCCCAAGCATGCCTGCTAAAAATATCGATAACTGTGAGTATATATCTGTACCCTTTGTTGTGATTCCGCAAACTCTGCATGTCATTCAAGTCAGCCTGCCATTGGTCATCGATATTATGCACAAAATAAAATTTTCTCGGAAATCGACGCTTTACAGGTCTATGCAAAGTGTATGCAGTTTGCTTTGTCAACCAATGTTTGATTGTTGACAATGGTATGGATTCTTTTACAGCTTTCCATAGTGTTGAAGCTGTAGAATAGGATGCTGGATGAGATGGATTGTACCAGATATTCTCTAATATTTTTTCGCTCATGGTTTGTATCTTGACCAAACTGGAACAGTACGTTTACGTGTGTGCCCTGGAAATGATGATACAAAAGAAATTGGTTCCTTTTCTTCTTCTTCTTCTTCTTCTGTTAATTCTTGTGCCTCTTCTTGGTTAGCTCCGGACAGCGGAACATGGCGTTCGGGGTTGCCAAAAACAATCTGTTGAATAAACTCCTGTCTCCGGGGGTTGCCTATATATTCTTGAGGAATATTAGATAACGCCAGAGCTCTATTGAATAGTTGCCACCCAACAGGATTGCTTGTTTTTCGTAGTCGAATTATATCCGATACTAGATAGACAATATTTGAGCCTTCAATTTTATTATTGTTAATAAAAACTGCCCCATATTTATCCCAATCAATATTACTATTATGTAAAACACGTTCATACAACAGTTCGGCTTTTCTACGATACATGCTAGGTGTAGCAGCTAGAATTTCTTCTTTCATATCAGTCAACTTCTCAGTAGATTCTGTAATTGGTAGCGACACAGGTTCTCTTTGTTTTCGAGTAATAGACAGAAATGTTTGGAGCACAATACTGTAACGATTCCATTTTTCATCATCCGAAAGACCTTTGAGATTCAAAATTACTTGCATATCCTGATCCAATTGCGATAAGGATATAGACGGTGCAGACATAACAGGATGTCTCATGTTATCCATAAATTCTTGAGGTATTATAACCATTTTTTTGGCATGCTCCATGTTCAGATTTTTTTTCACTTAAATAAACTTGATAACACACCTCCTATTAAAGGGGCTAATAACGCAGGTAAAAATCCTCCGTGTTGCACTAGTATCTGTTTCTTCTGCTTTGTAGAGTGTCCTTTGGCAGAGAGATTACGTATCACCTTCTTGTTCCGGCTCAATCTTGTTTTCTGAGGTGTTGAAAGAGGAACATTCCCTTTTAGAACATTGTAACAACATTCACAGATTGAATTAACTAAGGAAGAATCAGCAACTTGTAATATCGCTGTGCGAAGAGCTGGTTTAGCATCCGACAAAACTTGGAGCACTTTAGCGTGTTTCACTCTTGGAGCCATGATGACAGAATAAACGACTAGTGATTATGCTTGCTTTTTTTGTAGGAATATATACATAATTGATATCATCGTCGGGAAATATCCGCGACCGAAAACGTACTTCTTCCGGAGTGTTCTGCTTCAGATCAAACAGCAAATATCCATGGGGTTCAGCGGTGGCATTGTAATATGCATCTTTTATAAAATTTGGATTCTCCGGGTATACTTGTCTAGATAAATAATTAATTTGGGCTCTGTCTCTTGGATTTTTGAAGCATACAATATAATGACTATTTAAAGATATATCCCTATTCCCTTTTCCCTGATGGAATAGATTTTGAGTGATAAAAAAAAGACTAATATCACGATGATGACACCCTTTTGTAAATAAATCTGTGACTCTTTGATCGCATTCCCTCATCTGATCATCGATAATAATAAGATGAGGTCCAGAATTTGGCACAAATTGGTCAATATTAGGCATTCCTTCCCGAAATTGTACAAAACCAGGGAAATCATTGTATGCAGATTGCCATTCCCCGTAGCACACCAAAATATTGTTGAATTTTACATTTACCATTTGGGGTAATCACTGGAGAAAATGCTTCACAAAATATGTCTTTCCACATCCTGATGAACCAGCCAATATTGCAGAGAACGGGTGTTTCCACAAGCACTCCATTTCTCAAACTGTGAAGAATGTTTTAAATTACATATAATATAAAAAAACGAATGTTATGAATATTTTTCTAGTTGTTAGATTTTACTAATATGTTGTATCTTCAAATTACATATATATATATTATATTGTATCATATTATATATATATATACACTTCATCAATAAATAAATATGCGTGTGTGTCTGTATATATATATATATATATATATATATATATATATATATATATACACACACACACATACAGACAATTTTCTCATAGTACAAAATTCATTTTACAACAGCACAACAAATGCCAGATAGCATTGTTCGCAAGCGCGTTTGTAAACCCCGCCTACATATTCCGAGCATCAGCGCTGTGTTAGATAGCTCTCCATTGTTTCAACAACGATAAACAGCTTGGTGGCCCAGATCAAATTGGTTCTGGAATCTACTGTGACGTGTACCGTCTACTTTGAATTATAAAAAGGTGAGTTGCACAATATTACTATTTAGTGTCCAGCAATGCTGTCGACTTTAAATTTGCTTCACGGGTTAATATCAAATAGAGCCTTTGACAATCATCATGTTGGGGTTTTCGCAGCTAATGAATTACCTGTACATGTGGAACTACCAGCAGCGTTGATTGTAAATACAGATCCCAAAGATAGCCCCGGGAAGCACTGGGTAGCAATTTACATAGACAGTAACTCCCGGGGGGAATTTTTTGATAGTTACGGAAAACCTCCACATGTGCATAACCATTTGCGATTTTTGGAAAATAACTCTAAATTCTATACGTACAACACTCATCAGAAACAAAGTTACGGGTCTGTGTACTGTGGGCATTACTGTTTTCTGTATTTATTCCATAGAGCCTCTGGTAAACCCATGCATAAATTTCAAATTTTATTCCCAGTACCGATAAAAAACGACAATATTATAACAACTTATTTGCTGACTCGTAAATTAAATTTATAATACTCGGTACGTATACTAGAAAATATTGACAGTAAATACTGTTTGAAATTTTATACAAGTTACATATAGTCCTAATAGTATATTAATAATTTTGTAGCGTTACAGTTTACAACAGCTTACTTATAATATTTATCTTGTTTTGTGTCTTTACAGAACAATGACGCAATATCCAGAGATGGGAATCTTTCAATGCTAGATTGTCCTCTTTCAGAAACTCGCAATCAAAAGAATTCCCGTTTGTAGAAGCTCTGTCCGAAGCAGGATTATTTTACATTCAAAAAGAGGATAAAACAGTATGCTTCAAATGTGGTGGAGGATTATACCGATGGAAATACAGAAACAATCCAATACTAGAACATCGTCGATATTTTCCATTTTGCCCCCTGTCTATAAACCTAATTTCAGATCGACAATGCGGTTGATGCTTTAATTAAATTAATTAATATTTGTTATCCAATATTTCCTCAATATGACGTTTATGATATTCTGCTGATTTTTCTCTCACCATTGATCTTTGTAATGCCCCGCCCCCTCCAACTTTTTTGTCCAGCACATGCTTGGTTTGCTACGCGCGCATGCGTCTCAAAAACACACCCACGCATTTCTTCAAAAGTATACCTGCACGCTGCGACATGCAGTATCTCGCAGTTCTTAGTCATGGAATCCTCTATTTCGATGCCGCTGAAAAAAAGATTTCAACCGTACACTAATTTCAAAGGGGTTCTTCAGAAAGAGAGCGATCAGCATTTACCTGAAGAACAAAAACAAGTAACTAGTCTTATACGCCAGTCGATATTATTCGATCACGTCTACTATTTGAATGCTTCGAAAACAAAAGTTATCTCAATCGGACTTTCCTCTCATCTGGATTTCCAACCTGTGGTCAGGCTACACAGAAGCGGGGCGGCCGGTGTTGAACTACAGTTACAGGAGTGGCACGCTCTTCAGGAATTGTTTCCAGTAATCGACAATTACATCGCTATTCCAGGTGAGCAGCCTCGTGTTTCCTACCCACTAAGTGAGCAACATGAATTGCTGATAACCACACTGTACAATCGCCGTCAGATCATTATAAGGAAGAAACCAGCTTACGGTTCCCTGGAGATAGTGTTGATCGCAGAAAGTTCGTGGCGGAACTTTATGAAGATATTTGTGTGCATCGAGCATGCGAAAGTTATGTGTGAAACAGTGTCGCCGTATCTGAAATCATATTTTGGAAACTGTGTGGAATCTTGCATTCTCGACCTTCGCGAACAATGTTTCGGTTGCACAGATATTTCCCCTGTCCATGCATGTAATAAGGAGAAGTTTGTGCTTTCCCATCTACATGGATGTACAAAACCTGAGCCTTTGTCTATACAAAACATCGACGGAAAAAGACTTTCCAAAGAAGTGTTTGTTTTTTGCGAGAACATGCTTGTGGAAAAAATAGTGAAACATTTTAATTCAGTGGTTGCAGCAGAAAATGGATATGATAGTGACACAATTCCTTATGTTGGTGAGTGAACAAACTTGAAGAATAAAAACTTGTTAAATAACATGCTGATAAACTGGTGACACAATATAAACATTTTACATATGTATGTGTGTGTGTGTGTGTGTGTGTGTGTGTGTGTGTGTGCGGCTCTTTTCAATTTTGTAAATATTGGTAATAAACAGGGATAAAATATATGTCTTTGCTTTTTTCACTTATCACCCTTTTAAAAATCCTCATGGTTTATATTTTTACTGGTAACAATCGTTAATAACAACATTAATAATTAACTATATAATGAAAAAGTGTGTGTTGTGGACTTGTCGAAGATAAAGCATGAAAGCTTTTCTTCACACTGGTAAAACTCGGTGTTAATAACAACAATAATAATTAACTATATAATGAAAAGGTGTGTATTGTGAATTTGTCGGAGATAAAGCATGAGAGCTTTTCTTCACACTGGTAAGAATCTGTGTTAATAACAACATTAATAATTAACTATACAATAAAAAAAAATGTGTATTGTGGATTTGTCGGAGATAAAGCATGAGAGCTTTTCTGCACAGCGCTGGACACGCAAAGGCAAGTATATTTATTTTCATTCTATTTCTAACAATGATTCGCTATTTTTTCTTGTCACTATAAAAAACTAATTCAATTTTTCTTTTATCACATCTGTCGCCATTTTGCTTGTTTTTGTTTAATTCCTCTTTATGCATTGAGGTTAATCGAAACATAACTTTAGACTTTTACATGGAATTGAAACAGAATCTTGCCTCCTTTGATTGAATCGAACCTGTGACTCCTCTTTGATCACAAAACAATAGTGACGGCCATCTTGCTTATTTTACCTACTCTTTATGCATTTAAGCTAATCGGTACTGGGGGCCCCACACGGCAAAACAACAGATTCTAATTTATCTTTATACATTAGCGGTAAAGTCTTTGCGTTGTAATCAAAAGGCATTTTGTTTTGATTTTTAATATCTGTTCCTGCCTAAATACTAATGGGGACTCAACACACTTCTTTTTTTTTAAAAAAAAAACAACAACATCATTATCAGCCAATTTGACATTGTGAATCGAACCCGGGACCTTTTCATTACAGCATAAACATCCTATTTCCAATTTGTTCATTTTCTCTTTGTGCACAAAAAAGCTAATCGGAACTTTTAAACAAATACAATTGAATATCCAATTTTCACCAACATTGGGAATCGAACCCTCAACCACTTGGTTGAAACAACTCGCGGAATAAAAAACACCCCCCGCGCCGCGCCGCCCCGCTCCGCGCCGCGCCCCGGTCGCCGCCGCCGCCGCCGCTAAACACCAAACGCGGCCGCCGTTTTTATTTTTTTCAAATACTATTTATGCACAGATGGACTAATCGGGACCTATAATGGCGGGACAAAATAATTGGCCTCATTTAACTACCTAGAGAATCGAACCCGCGACCTCTTCATTACCAGGCGACAACATTAATCACTAACCCAAGGCCGCCATATTGATTTTATTCAAACACTATTTATGCACAGATGGACTAATTGGGGACCTATAATGGCGGGACTAAACAATTGGCCTAATTTAACTACCTAGAGAATCGAACCCGCGACCTCTTCATTGCCAGATGACAACATTAACCACTAACCCAACTCGATTTTCGAACTCAACCATTTTGTTGCCTTTATTTACACACAGGCTAATCGAGATCATTCAATATTGACATCGTCGACTTGTAATCAAGGGGGTCCCAGGTTCGATACTCGGTGGAGGCACATAGTGGTCCGAATCACCACTTTTCAACTGTAGGTCCAATCCTGATTAGTTTTGCCGTGCATAAAACGGACTTAGAAAAACTAACTCAATCTATCAATCAATCAATATTGACTCTACCAGGAATCGAACCCTCGACGCCTCTTGTTTTACAGAGCAATAACCTTAGCCGCTAAGCTTTCGAGGTAAAGCACCTTCGGCGCCATCTTTAAATCATTTCTTCATGTGTTTGCATCATACGCAATGGTTGCGCTCGCATTTCCTCCACACACACACAATCATACGCACGTGTTAGGTTAGCATACATCAAGAAACAACGTGACAAATCCATTGACCCCCTCCCCCACCGCTTCCGATGCCTTCAACGTGATCAGACACGTTCTGCTGACTCAACAATAAAATCGCTCGTACCCCGCTACACCGGATGTAACATAACACCAGCCGCATCGAATTTTTGCTGACGCGTAGGAACAAAATGCTGTCATTCTACTGTGTGTATGGAAAAAAAATACGATTGTGTATTTTTTTATGATGTATGTTTGCATGTAAAAAATAAGTATACCTGAAAGTTTTAGAATTTCAAAATAGCTATATATATTTGCTATTATATCAGCCAAAACAATAGAATATATATAAACAAGAACATTTTCATGGTTTCACACCTTTACTAGATTGGTAGAAAAATATACTAATAGGCAATAAAATCTGAAGAAGATTCGTGTCTAGCAAATTTAAGCTAAATAGAATTACACATGCATACAATATTTATTTTGCTTTTTCTATCTACAATCACATTTTTCTTATATATATATTTTTTATTTTTTACAGTTTTGACTAAAACACATATTTGAGGAAGACAACACAACCCATAAATAAACCCCTCAAACTAACACTAATTAGAATTAGCTTACAAAATTTTTCTCATAAGGCATTTTTTGTAAACACTCTACCACCAACAGATCACATACAAATAAACATACCCCCCCAAAAAATGCGCTCCATGAAAAGTTGCCCTGTGTGCAAAAAAAATCATATCAAGCAAACATTTTGCAAGACATTGTCGCACCTGCGTGCCAGGCAAGCATTTGGCTGCCACCGAACTGGGTCCCGGATGCAATAAACACATTACAATTGCGTATGCCAAGAAGCATAGGCTTACTTGTCTCAGCGAAAGTACATCTGGGGCTCAGTCTTCGACCTCCACCAAGAGAAAGGCTGAAGCAGCCCCCATCAATGCACCACCCACAAAACGCGTCAAGCCAGTCTGCTTTCGGAGGAATATTAGAAGATTATGTCCGATTGTCAGACGGCTCTTGCGATGTTCGTAGCTTTTTAGAGGAGGAGCGAGCAGAGATAGTTTCTATTCTTAGTAATGCACTGGCTACGCACTCCTCCACTAAATTCTACGGTACGCTATGTTGCACATACAAAAGGCCGACCGATGAAAGATACACTTTCTTTCATGTAACGAAAGCAAAAACGCTGCATCCGGCGGTTGGTGACAGCATTGGGGAAATTTACGACAAGTTTGCCGAGGAGCTGCTGGTTAAACAGGAGGAGCACGAGGCCACAGGCTCGGGCGGTTCGCTGTGCGGTGAACCCCATAAATTGTGTGTTACTTTTAGTCAGTTTGCACCAATGTCCGGGTCTAGTTACGTCCCTCTACCACCAGATGTTGCAGCAAAGAAGGCTGTTCTGAATATTCAGAACAGGGATAACAAGTGCTTCGTCTGGTTGGTGCTGGCAGCGTTGCACTCCGTCGACAAAAAAAATCAACCGCATCGTGTTGGCCACTACAAGCAGTACGAGTCGGAGTTGGAGGGGAGGATGCAATGGTGCGAATCGACTACCCTGTGGCGCTTTCGGATGTTGGCAAGTTTGAGGCACGTGCTCGCAACTTACAATTAGCCATAAACGTTTACGGTCTCACCGAGAACAAAAATGTGGTCCACCCCATCCGGGTGAGCAACAACAACGAGGCACGTGAAATCAACCTCCTGCTCATGAGGAATGAGACACAACACCACTACACCCTCATTCGCTCGCTCTCCCGGTTGGTGTCGAGTCAAAAAAGTAAGTATAATGGTAGCATAGAAGGTTGTCGAAGGTGTCTGATCACTTTTGACAACCGACAACAAAAGCACCAAAGCTTACAAGGAGAAAACATCGCTGCCGAAAAGCTCGCTCGCCACATGCTCTACTGCAGTACCAAGAAACCTGCACGAACTATTCTGCCCAATCCTGGTGCGACAGAAAAATTTAGTATGCACAGTGCCATGGCAAAGCATCCTGCCATCATTGTAGCGGACTTCGAAGCCTTCCTCGAACCCCTCTCCACCTGCTATCCCGATCCCAAAGATTCTTCCACCACCCCTTACCAACTCCACGAGGCCTCGAGTTACGCCTACGTTGTGGTATGGGGAGACCAATGTGTTGCCCCCGTGCCGTATGTCTATCGCGGTCCCGACCCGGTCAAGCACTTCTTGCAGAGGATGGTAGAGGAGGCCCAAAAGATAGGAAAGGTGTTGCTGTCCCCCAAGCGCATGCGACAACTTTCTCCTAAGAATAAGCGTAGGCACGAGGAGGCAACCAACTGCCCTGTTTGCAACTTGGTCTTCACCGACGATAACAGTAAAGTGCACCACCACGACCATTATGGTACTGGTAGCTACATCGGTCCGTGGTGCAACAGGTGCAACTTAAGAGCTAAGAAACCGCGCAATATTCCTATCTTCTTTCACAACGGCTCAGGATACGATTTTCATCACTTGGTACCCCATCTCGGGTACGATGAAAGTCGTATCAAGGTCTTAGCACAGAACGAGGAGCGCTACATTAGCGTGAGTAAGTGGGTGTCTATCCCCGAATTGGAAGCAACTATCGAGCTTCGGTTTCTTGACTCGCTGCGTTTCCTCCATGCAAGCCTTGATGCTCTTGCAGGCAAGCTTAGGGACGAGCAGCTGACTATCATTGCAGCTAATTTTCCAAACTTGGATGTTGGGCTCATCAGACGTAAGGGGGTCTACCCCTACGAGTACGTAACAGACCCTGACAAGTTCAAGGAAACATCGCTCTCTCTACAGGCTAAAATCTACATTCGGCTGAGAGGCTCTAGCATAACAGTTGAGGAATACCAGCACGCCCAGTCCATGTGGCAAGAGTTAGGTTGTCGAAATTTTGGGGATTATCACGACGCATATTTAAAGCTTGACGTGACGTTCCTCGCGGACGTTTTGCAGGCGTTTCGCGCGACAGCAATAAACATCTACCACCTAGACCCTGCCTAATTCTACAGCCTCCCCGGACTGGTATGATCGGCCATGCTGCTCATGACCAGGATTAAACTCCAGCATCTTACTGATGTGGAAAATTTACTTTTTTGGAACGAGGCAGCCGGGGCGGTATGGTCCAGGTGACGCAACGCTATGCACGTACTAACAATCAATACATGGCCACCGGGTACGATCCCTCTAAAACAACAAGTACATCCTCCACACAGATGTAAACAACCTGTATGGATTTTTCATGATGCAGCAACTCCCGTACAAGGGATTCGAGTGGGTTAATCCTTCGGATTTCGACATGAAAAATTTCAAAGATTGTATATACGGATTTTTTGCCGAGGTGGACATTAAATTCCCCGAGAAGCTCCATGATGTATTGAGCGAGTTACCACCTGCTCCAGAATTTAAGCGTTTACCTAACTCGAATCAACCCAAGCTCATCATGGATGTTGAGCCCAAAGAGAGGTATGTGCTACATTACCTGAATCTTGCTTGGTTGATGAGGCAAGGTGTTACAATTGGTAAAATTCATCGCATCCTCATGTTCGAGCACGGTAACTTGTTAGTACCCTACATTAAGGCCAATACCGAACACCGCATCGCTGCAACCTCGGAGCTTGACAAAAACTTCTTCAAGCTGATGAACAATGCTTTGTTCGGTAAAACAATGGAGAACGTGAGAAATCGCGTGGACGTTAGTCTGGTTACCAATGCGAAGTGATGTCGTAAGCTGATTGCAAGCCCGTTATTTAAATCAAGAACCATTTATAATGAGCAGTTGGCTCTGGTCCAGATGGACAAACCTGTGGTGTACCTGAACAAGCCAATCTATATTGGTGCCACGATTCTGGACTTGAGCATGTTGCATATGTTTGAGACACATTATGGTACACTGTGCAAACATTATGATCGTAGAATTTCTCTTTTATATACAGATACGGACAGCTTGGTCTACCATGTTCGCACAGTTGATGCATATAAGGATATAGCGTCGATTCCAGCTTTTATCAAGCTTTTCGACACATCAGGCTATCCCCTGCCGAACCAGTACGGCATCCTGCCCCGAAACAAAAAAGTGCCCGGTAAACTCAAGGACGAGAAGGATGGGGATGTTATTCTTGAGTTTGCTGGACTTCGGGCCAAAGCCTATGCAATTCGGGCAGAGGTGTCTGTCACCAAGAAAGCCAAGGGTGTAGGTAGGCAGGTTGTACAAAAGCATCTCGCATTCGAGGATTATGTTGAATGCCTGAAAACTCGCTCACCTGTTCTACGAAAAGAGTATCGAATCCAGAGCGTCAACCATGAATTGACAACCAACATTGTCAGGAAGGTTGCTTTGGATGCGCACGATGATAAGAGGTGCATCCTGGACTGCGGAATTCACACACTGCCGTGGGGGCACTATCGCTTAGCAGAAAGCAAAACCTGCAACATATGCCCATCTTCAACAGAAGATTCATAAAAACAAAACAAAAAAAGCTTGCATTGTTTGTTCATAATTTTTTTTAATTTCTGTCTTTAATTTTTTTATATAAAACTTCTATGCTTAATCTTTTCTTTTGAAAAACAAAAACTTATTTTCACTGTGTCCTACGAGTAAAAGATCACATGTAAGGTTAAAGAGCGCATTCATGCATTATTTGTTTATATTTTTTCTAATTTGTATTCTTCCAATTGCTTTTTTTTCATACTCTTATATACTTAATTTTTTGTAAAACGGAACTAAATCCCGCCGTGTCCTACGGGGCGATAATTTGGGGCATGTGCAGGGAAAAAGGGGAAGTTCCTTTGCGCGCTGAAGCATGGCTTTTTTATTATTATTATTATTTGTTATTTCCTATGCATATTTAAAACTGCTCTGTCACTCGCTCGTTCCTGACATCATACACAAAAGTATTCTCCGCGATGAGGATGACGCTGCACAGTGTGTCCGCAGGCAGAGCATCGTGGAACTCACACACAATCTTGATGTTGGTGCGATCGTTAACAACTACCTGATTTCTTTTAGATGTGTTGACGACGAAAATGGGTCTGCGAGCTATAAACTCGTTTGGATTGTAGTACACATCCACGTTACCCGAAGTCACTCGTTTGTAAGCTGTGTATGCCTGGTACAGTTTCAGGTAGTCCTCTTCTGCGATGTTTAGGTTGAAGTTCTCACGTGGGAAAACTTCGATCCTACCATTTTTGAGGTAGATGTTCTTGATCTTGCAGTTGTCGAACTGGCTGGAATCTTTTTCTTGGTTATTGTCCCTTCCTGTCTGGAAGAGTACGGCTGCAAACTCGGGCATGTCGTACCGAATGTTGTTGAATTGCGTGGTTACGTCAAATTCGAAATGATTGCCGGAATCAGGTTTTTGCACACACTGGTAGCCGTAAAACTGAATGGACACTTGAGGATTCTTCAGGATGTCGGCTTTGCACTTGAGAGCATAGTTTGATTCGTATTCTACCACTGGCACGCGCAGCTCCATGCACCTTACAAGACACTTGCCAGCGTCGGGTAGTGTGTTGGGAAGCGAGGTAGTCCCGTCCGGCCCCAAAGTGCTGTAACGCATCAGTGCGTCGTTGTCGTTGGCAGCTCTGCAAAAAGTGAAGCGCAAACCACCCTTCCACATGATTTCCGTGTAGTCGGAGAAGAAGCCAGGAAGCAGGCGCATGGGAAACAGTGCTGTGTGACTTTTAGTTTTGATTTTTGTACCTGCTTCGAATCCCCCTGCCTGGTAGTATGCTGCATCGGTCTTGGAGAGTTTCAGTGTTCCCACGGCAGTCGAGGTAATCCCGGGGTAGTCAACCCTATCGGTGACGGTGCCGTGCTTTCTAACTTCCACCTGCGAGAATAGGGACGGCACAAAATTATCTACAAGTCTTAAATTTGCATTGGCAAGAAATGCTTCACCGTTGTCTCTCTTCACTACATTAAACTTGACGTACAAATCGGCTCTGTGAGGGTGAATAAACCCATCCCCGACGTCCACATCAAACTCAATCTCTCGGTTCTGTTCGTTGAGATTGGCAAACGTGCGACGGTTGGGAGGGAAGGACTGCAAGTCGTAACTTTCGATTTGTTCCATGATGGTTATTTATATGTTAATCTCCACGACGGCAGTGGTCATGGCTCCTGCAAAATCAACCACCTCCCCCTTCTCGTTGGTAATTGCCAATTCTATGTTGTCTATGCGATTACGAGATACAGGAAAGTATATCGGTGGGGAGGGTGTGTAGATAATTGGCTCCATGAACTCAGAGTTTGGTTTGAAAGTAGCGATAATACCTGTTTGCTTGTGACTCCCTGGGATGCCGTCCGAGGATTTGGTGATCATACCTTCTGCCACATTGCAATGTATATTCAGAGTCTCGATGGCTAGAAATTTAGGAATGTTAGCACCAATGTGCTTCATGGCAGGTTCGAGCTTTGTGTTGTTCTCGAATCCCAAAAGCTCTCCGATGGTACCCAGGTCTACGGTTTCCGTTGCAGACACAATTTCAACTCTGTGAGTGACTGAATTTTGAGATAGTAGCACACCTCTCGGCAAGTGAGCCTGCAAGGTAGACAGGTTGTACTGACCAGGAGTGATGCTGATTTTGTCGCTCCCGACTTTGATTGTGTTGTTATACACCGTCACATTGGGTTTCAAGTACATGCTGTAGAATGCACGGAGAGCAATTGATTTAGGATAGATGATGTCGTCGTGCAACACAAGTTTTAAGACCGAAGTCTCGCTGGTGAGATGGAATACTCGCATAGTGCTTCAGGTGCCACAATGCTTTCCCCTTCTTTTCCATTGCCAGGTTGTGGCGTTTTTGCTCTTCCAACTCGGCCTTGTTCTTCTTTGCATCGATGACGGTTTTGGCGATAGCGGCACTTTTCGCCGGCCAGGCTACCCACAGCACCCAGAGAAGCCAGGATGGACGGGATGGTGAATATGAAACCTCCGGTCTTTTTCTCTTGATTTCGCGAATGTTGCAACCTCTTCAACTGAGGGATGCTGAGCAGCAATTTCATTCCGTGTCCTTTGACCAAGCAAGAATGTTTCTTCTCGCGCTGTTTCTTGGTGAGTAACCCATCGAGGGCACCCAGAGTTTTTAGATTCTAATAAGGTATTTGGTATACTACACCCTTGGGCTTCATTTTGACGATATGTTATTTATATATTGTGTGAGCTTGAATATTTTTACAGAGCAGTTCGTGTAGGTTGTTATTTATAGACCCCACCCCAAATTTTTGTTTTGTGTTCATGGCGATGGTCGTACCTAATGCTGCGACCCGTTCACCCAGCGAGGCGTCTCTGCTGACGAGTCTCCCGAAAGCTGCGTCCTCTAACTTTCTGTCAGCATCATGACGCACATCGAGATCGGTATTAGTATTGTAGGCAATATCGTGATCCTTGCATGCAGCATCCAGGGGATTCACACCCTTGTCGCCTCTCTCCAGTCGCTGATTAAGTTTGGTACCCGGACCGCAGTACTGGTAACCTGGCAGGTGCCTCTCGAAGGGTAGCTTGTTTATGATATCGTTCACGAGACCTCGACCTTCGGCCACGTTCCAAAATTTCGGAGGTAGGGTGTTGATGATTTTGATGAGGTACCCTATGCCTTTGTCGTCATTCACAATAAAGTTGGCAAGCTTGGAACTCATCATGTCCACGATGCCCACCTTCTTGTTGTGGAAATTACGGTTGCCTGCATTCTCCTCTCCTGCAATAACCAACAACCTGTCTATGAGCTTCCGCACATCGTCCACCCACACAAACTCTTTGGGCAGGGTGTTGTAGAGTTTGACGCCGCTGCCTGATTTGACTTGGTTCCATATCGGCTTGATGAGGTTCTTGTATTTTTCGCCACTGCTGGATTTGACGCGATTCTGCGTAGCGTCTTTGTTTTGGTACAAGGCATCCGTCATGATGAAAATTTCCTTGTAACTTTGGTAATCCTCGTCTGTGTAATATCTTGGCTGCTTTTTAGTGATGAGTTCCCAACCGTGCCGGGATACCTGTTCCAGCTGTTTATCTCGCCCAAATTAACTTTTACGTCGTCGCCCTCGAACGTGACTTTAGATTTCCCGATCTTCCAAACCACACCCTCGTTGAGTTCCATGGTCGGGTATAATCCAAACACCTCGTCTTTCTCGAATTTGCCGGTGCTTAGATAATCTCTTGCCAACGATCCCAGCTCGACTACATTTTCCGAAGAGGTACTACCTAGGGCCTGACGTTTCGGCGACGGTGCAAGTTCGTAAGGCTTAGTGTGAATGCTGGATATGGGTGTTGGTATGGTATAATTTCGAGCAGTGAGTGGCACGAGCTCGTTGATCAGCTCTTTGTTTTGCTGGTTGACATTTTTGATTTCTTTACCCAGCCTGCTGACGGCATCGATGATAGGCTGGTCCTGTTTCTTTTTCTCTTCGTAAATTCCGCGATTCTCGGATTTCCAACCCTTAAACCGTTTCGTCAGGAAGTCACGCAGCTTCAGGTTGTCGTCTGCAAGTTTACGCTTCATTTTTTTATGTATGTAGTTATTTACATTACGTCAAGACGTTTCTTGTAACTTTGCAACGTTTAGAAAATTATTAATTTTGTTTCTGTATTTTCCATCATTGGGTTTCCTCGTCATCTCAATTGTGACAAAACCAAAATCATCTTGATTCCAGCATGAAGAGCAAGATTTCGAAAAATCGTTGTAGCTCAAATCTCCACGCACATAGTCATCGTGAACGTGCTTGAGGTTGGTGGCATCCTGACGAAACAAGCAAATAAAATTAGCATTGTCCCAAAGGAGCTGCTTGGGGATCTTGGAGAAAGTCTGTGCAAGGTAGAAGCAGTCCGTGCCCCTGTGGCGACCCTGAGTAAAAAAATTGCGAATCTCGTTTTGGTTCTCCAGGATTACATCGTCGAAGACCACCACCGAGTTATCGCGGCAGCGATCCAGCGATATAACTTCAGAAGCAAACGTTGCAATGCCCAGCCCGTCGTACAGTTTCGTCAGCTCCCGGTATTTTGGTTGCTCCAAACTTTTGGAGAAAACATACAGATGCCTGTTCTTCCAATCCAGCCAGTCGGGTGGAAGCAAGAAATTGTCCACAACCAACGTGTTGTTTCCACATCCAGAAGGTCCAACAACAAGGCAGCGAATATTGTCAGGCAGTAGCTCGCCATTTTTCCTAGAGTGTTCCGAGGATAAATCGGGAAGTCGTCTCACCACATCCCACACATCTGTCACACAATCATTTTGTCTGCATCGATCCAAATTTTTTCCTCGAGTCCCAGCCATTTAAACAGTGTTTTTTTTACCTTTTCTATGTAATACCTTTTCAATAAGATATGTGTTGGGGTGTTTTGTTTTCGAAAGTTCCTCTTCGTAAAACCTTCCTTTCAAAATTTCGTTGCGTGCATCCTTTATTAGATACGTGTACCTCGCCCCCAAAATGACTCGAACTACGGTTAAAAGTTCCGTGCTCCAATTCTTGGTAAAGCCCTTCCAAAATTACCCTTGAGTTTGCTAATCATTACCTAGTCTCCTACTTTGTATTTCGGTTTCTTGCTCGTAAATTTATACTTTGGACAATAAACTGTAGAAATTAAATGCTGCTAGTTAGATTTGTTAACGTCAACTGGTTTCATGCGTATCGTGCGATGCAAACTGTGATTATAGCTGTCAACAAGTTCCGGAAGCACATTGACACACTTGTAATTCACCTGAAGCGTGAATTACTTCCACATGCGTGTTTTGAGAGTACGGTTGAAACGTTCCACTACGCTGGCTTTGATGTGACTATAGGATGAGTAATGTTGAATATTTCGTTTTTGAATGAATTGCTGAAAAACAGTGTTGTAGAATTCTTTCCCGTTATCTGTTTGAAGAAACCGAGGTTGCCTGCCACTTTCATCGAAAATAGGTTTGAATGCTTCAACTACACAGATTCCTGTTTTTGCCTTGAGGGGCAAAGCCCACGCAAATTTTGAAAATGTGTCTATGATGGTGAGAAGATACTTGTACCCCTTGTAGATTTTATGTAAATTCCTCAGGTTGCCACTGCTTATTTCCACAAGGTCAGCCAGCCACAAGTCGTCTATGCCTTTGGTCACTACCACCAGTCGTTTGTAGTTTCGCCGTGCAGGTTTGTGCAGCTCGTTCACAATAGCCTGCATAGACATTGCGTGAAAATAAGAATATAGCTTGGATGGGATTTCTGGCCGCAGACAATGCCGGGTTTTCTATGTACAGCTTATCACCTATTTCTATGTCGATAATTTGAGTGGCATCTTCGGCATAGGCAGTCTCGCGACTTTCGGGGTGGGTGAAATCAACCAACTCCACTCTTCTTATTTTAGGTTCGTCACTGATGTTCGTCACGTTCATGGTTGGGTAGTGGGTTGCGTGAGGACAAAGACCAGTATGAAACCTTGACGAACTGAAGTGTGCCAGCAAGGAAAAACTGGTGATAGGCTTTGGCAGGGGTCAGCATGTAGAGTTTGGCACCCGGTTGAAAGAGCGAGGAAAATTCCCTGTTTGGAATGCTGTACAGTTCTAAAACAATAGTGTCGATGCTGGCGTTCAGGGTGCTTACGTTGGCTCGAACTTCACTTTCCACATCCTCCAATCTACCGTTTACCGATTCCAGGTGTTCTTCGATAGCACGAACAACAGTGTCCTAACCGGGCTTGATCTTCACGTCGACAACAAGTCTCTTGAATTTTTCGTTTAACTCCTGCAGCTGGGTACTGAAATTAGCTATGGCAGATTCCTGGCCTGCTTCTATGCTACCAATTTGCTCTTTTACGTTGGCGATAATTTGCTGCAGGCTCTCCACAAGTGTCAACTTGGAGTTTTCAGCTGCAAGGTCGTGGACCTGGGTCCTAATTTCTGCAAACAAGGCATGTAGCTCGCCGACATTCTGGTTGGTAGGCAAGGTAGCAACAGCATCCCGAAGCGTTGCAATTTCGGTTTGGATGTTTTTTATGTCGTCCGATTTGAGTATTCGGTTCAGGGTACTCTTCACGCTTTTCAGTTCCTGCGAAGTAGGCAGGGTGGCCACCGTGTTCTGAAGCAATTCCAGAGCTTTCTTCACAGCATCCAACTCTGATGCATTCGCAGCCGCGCTTATACTTTCCTGCAGTTGTGTTATGTTGTCCTGGGTGGGAGTGGATTGTTGCAGTGTTTCCAGTTTAGTCTGTATGTCGTCAATCAAGTGATGAAAATGCGACAACTTTGATTCGGTGTTTAAATTTTCCAGCTTAGTAATTTGTTGTTGAACACTGGCCAAAGTGTCCCCGATGCCCGGCAGTTTCGATTCAAGTACCTCGTGAACGTTCGCAAGGTCATTTTTAATGATAGCAAGTGCATCCTCGATGTGAGCTATGGTACCTTGCAGTTTCCCAAAGTCTTCGTAGGTCTCGAGCTGGAGCTTGATGTTGGCAACTCTGCGTGCAATAGCATTCATTTTTCTGGACGAAGGTAGATTGTTGATGAAGTATTCTAGTGTTTGTAGGTTTGTTTGGGCATTGGTGATGGCTGCGTGCAAAGCATCAGTTTGAAGCTCTGCCTTGATACTTTCCAACGTATGGATTTCAAACGATTGAAACTGTTCGTGCAATTTGGCAATGCTGGCATTGACGCGATCGTAGTCGTCTTGAGTCTTGATGTTCTGGATGATGGTTTGCAGTTCGGTCTGGATGGTGCTTGTTTGGTCCTGCAATTGTTGCTTAAGCTGTTCCACGTCGGAGGTTTGCATTTGCTGCACCTTCAGAAGTTCGTTCTGAAGCTTGCCCACACTCAACGCCAGGTTCTCGAGGTTGTCTATTGACGCGAGGTCGGTGTATTTTTGCAACCGGGATTTGAGCTCTGCATCGATCTTGAGTACAGGGTCTAGGCACTGAGACTGAAGACTAGCTATCTCGGAGTGGAGGCTGGAATGAAGTGTAGACTGCAGTGCTTCCAGTTCGCTTCGCAGCTTCTTGACCCTGACGTCGAGCATAAGAAGCTCGTCGCCGTGGTCGTCGCGTTTCGTGTGGCCGAAAATATCGTTAGGCATTGCTGCTACTATGGTTATTTGTTATAGGATTGGTTATTTCAAGCTCGAGGAACAGAGGGATGCGTTTGTCGTAATCACTCAGCAAATCAACGTACAAGCAATCGTCGGCAGATATGTCGTACATAGTGACGCTGTCCATCCTATCGTGCTTGATGCGATAAATATTCTTGCCGAAGAAAACCTTGACTTCACCTACATTCTCTGGATTCACAATTAGCTTAAGTTTACCGCTGATCGGGAACTTGTAGAAATTTAAATTGTTGTTGAAAACGTAAAATGATTTGCCAACGTCCTCGTCGTATTTCGTCCAAATGCTGTTCAGGTGTATAATCAACAGACCGTTAAGTTTAGATAGCATGGAAGGCAGCAGGTCCCAAGTTTTTGGAGGTGGAGATGGTGTAGTTTGGATGGTTGCTTCCATACCTTGCTTCCTGAAGCCAAACAAATTCACAGGCATTGTTATTTTATACGTTTGTATGTTACAAAAGCAGTATTGGCAACAACACACACACACACACACACACATACTGTGTTGCCATCCATCCATCTTCTCTCTTTTACGGCAGTGTGTTGTTGCCGGCTCTCCTTGCCCAGTGTGTGTTACGCCAGTATATAAATTGGCTAATCCTCAAGCAAGGTAGCCCTTGCCAAGTAAGACGAAGAATAAGAAGAAGAAGAGCTGTAGGTAGGTGTTGGCAGCACTGTCGGTTGTTTAACCCCTTTCCCCCCCGTAAAAGGCTATGGCAAGGGTGCCAGTAGGTTGGCAAAAATTGCTTTATGCACTGTAAGCCAAGCCTCAAGCAAGGTTGCCAGCTCCTTGCTTTAGGTTAGGTTAGACCAAGGAAAAAACCTTGGTGATTTTTTTCGAGTAAGGTGTTGGCAACATTGCGAGAAAAGGGGGCTTATGCCTTACAAGAGCAAACCATTAGGGTGAGCCCCACCGAGCCCCATTTTCGGTTGCTGAACTCTCCATTTGGCCCTACTTTTATGGATGATGTGAAACATGAATTACGTATGGATAAATTTTTGCACAATACATGTGGTGTTACTCGCCGGGATTTCTTAGTTAATTTTCTGCTTAGACGTAAAAAATGTTAATATTCATTGATACAAATCCCATTCAAACTACACTTACTTACAAACACCCTGAGGCAAGATTTTCACACTTTAGATTTTATTTTTGGGGAAAGAAAAGGAAGCTGAGTAAAAAAGAGGACAGAATTCTCTTAACCTCTTCGGGTTGTTAATGTGCTTTGTAGAAATATCTATCTGACAGACAGAAGATTATTGCATAGAAAGATATTTTGAAATTCATTAGGTAAATTTGAGTTTGAAATTTTCATACAATTATTAACCTCCGGTACTATAACAACAATAGAGAAAAATAAGTTATAACAATTATTAACTTAATCTTTATATAAAGAAATATTGCTTTAAGTTTAAAGAGATGAATTTGAAAATTATAGTATAATTTATCATAATAAGCTACATACGCCTCTGATAAATGAAGAGTTGGCATCCCTTAACATTTTCGACTCTGCTTTTCTAGATATATTTCAAGTCTAAATATGTGATATATTAACTCCGTAACTTAAATTATTTATATAACTAACTAACTCCCTAGCCTTCTTAAACCCGAATGTTCATGGATGCAGCAACACAGGCCTTCCATCTTTCCCTATCTTGAGCAAGTTCTATATACTCTTTTGCATCCCTTTGGTGCATATCAACGTTGTCCCTGCATCTTCGTCTTGGCCTTCCTACAGGTCTCTTACCATCAGGTTTCCCAACAAGAATCCTGTAAACTCCTCTTTCCTCTCCCATTCGTGCCACATGGCCTGCCCACCTAAGTCTTCTAGATTTAATTATTCTAATAATATCTGGACATGAATACAAATTAAGTAGTTCTAAATTATGTAACCTTCTCCACTCACCTGTCTCCTCATCCCTTTTAGGTCCGAAGATTTTCCTAAGGATCTTATTTTCAAATACTCTCAATTTATGTTCCTCTTTCAATATAAGAGACCAAGTTTCATATACATATAATACTACAGGCAAAATTACTGTTTCGTATATTTTAACTTTTAGTTTCTTAGATATTAAACGAGAAGACAAAAGTTTATGAAGAGAGAAGTAACATGCATTTCCTGAATTAAGCTTACTTTTTATTTCCTCTTTAATATAATTTTCATTTGTTAATATTACTCCTAAATATTTGAATTTGGAAACTGGTTCAAACGAGTTGATATCAATAATTAGATCTTGATTATTACCTAATACTTGGTTTCGGCGTGTAAGCATATATTTAGTTTTCTCTTTGTTAACTTCCAAACCTATCTCTTTAGCAGTTTTGAAAAATAATTTAGCATTATTCTTAATTGTATTCACATCATCCCCCAGTAAGTCTACATCATCTGCATATGCTAACAACTGAGTCACACCATTTAAATTTAGTCCTTCTTTAGTTTCTTTTACATTCCTAACAGCATATTCTAAGGCAAAATTAAAGAGCAATGGAGATAATGCATCCCCTTGTTATAACCCATCATGAATTGTAAATTTGTCAGAGATATGATACCCACACGAATTTTACTTTCTGTTTCACTGCTGCATATTTTTATCATACTAACAAGCTTCTTAGGTATTCGCAACTCTACTAATATATTACATAATTTATCACTTTTGACCGAATCATATGCTTTTTTGAAATCAATGAATAGCTGATGGACATTTTGATTATATACCCACTTTTGTTCAAGTGTCTGTCTGATGTGAAAAATTTGATCTCTTGTTGATCTGTTACGTTTAAATCCACATTGATAATCACCTATAATTTCATTAGCATATTAAGTTAGTCTTGTTAAAATAATGTTAGATAATATTTTATATGTTGTTGAGAGTAGAGAAATTCCACGGTAATTATCGCAGTTCATTTTATCACCTTTTCTAAACACAAGAACAATTATGGATTCTTTCCACTGTTGAGGGATTTCTTCTTTATTCCATATTAAACAAATTAATTTATGGATTTGACATATTAATGAATTTTCACCATATTTAATTAACTCAGCTGGTATTAAATCAATGCCAGGTGCTTTGTTATTCTTTAGCCTTTTAATAGCATCTTCAACTTCAGTCAAGTTAGGTTCTGGAACTAAAGGTTCTGCTATGTGGACTTCATTTACTTCTGATTTATCTCCTACATGGACATTTAAAAGGTCATTAAAGTAGTTCTTCCATCTATTTAGAATATCGCTTGGGTCATCTAGAAAATCACCGTCTTTATCTTTTATCAAGTTTACTTTAGGTTGCCACCCCTTTCTAAAGTCATTTATACCTTTATATAAATCTGATATTTTTATTTTTGCTGTTTTTTTTAATTTCGTTAATTTTGCTTTTCAAGTAATCTCTTTTTTCATTTCTAAACATGCGGTTAACTTCTCGCTTTATTCTATTATAATTCTTTAGATTTGTATCATCAGAGTTATTTAACCACCTAAGTCTAGCCTGATTTCTTATTTCTATTAGATTATGACATTCATTATCAAACCATGGCTTATTTTTCTTGGTTTATAGTATCCTATACTTTTTTAGCTGCTGATTCTATTTCATTACGTATGTGCTCCCAATTTTTATTTACGTCTGTTTCATTTATATTTTCATCATCATTTAAATCCTGCAAAACATCAAATCTATTTGACTATTTAATTTGGTAATCTTTCTTAATTCTTTCATCAGTAAACTTTCCTGTATCAAATTTTAGAACTTTTAGATTTTGTTGCTTATGATTTATCACTGCGAGTGTTTCTCTTAATGTAGCAATTACTATATAATGGTCACTGGCACAGTCAGCACCTCTATGTGTACGAACGTCAATTATACTAGTATGCCTTCTCTTATCAATGAGAATATGATCTATCTGATTATGAGTTTTACCATCTGGAGAAGACCAGGTATATTTATGGATATTTTTATGTTTAAAATTGGTACTTTTCACAACTAAATTCTTTGAGGTTGCAAAAGTAATCAATCTTATACCATTATCATTACTTAATTCATGAAGACTTTCTTTACCAAAGAAATATTAAAATAATATTACACCACCTACCCTGTAAAACTGCATATGATATCCTATCATTAATAAATTCTACTGTTTTAAGAGCCGAGATAATTCTATTATTTATGAAAAAGCCTGTTCCAAGATTATGATTTTCAGTACCACCATAGAAAAAAGTATAATTTTTAATTTTACAATTCCCTTCTCCTGGCCACCTAACTTCCTGGACAGCTACTACATCTTACTTATACTTAACTATCTCATTAACTGTACACTGAAATGCCCCAGGCCGGTAAAGGCTCAGAACATTCCAGATGCCTAATTTAATATCCTTATTCCTAACGTAGATCTTATCCTTAGTCCAAGGACCTCCCAAAGTAGTCCCCACCCGGAGATCCGAACGGTGGACTATTTTACCTCCGGAATATTTTACCTTGGGAACATCCATGGCCTTATATTGCTGTTTCTTGACATTTTTTTTTAACAGTGCAGAGTTGTCAGCTCTACGCCTAACCCCCAATATGAATGAAGGAACTACTACACAAGACAAACACAAACAAATTAGACAGAACAACTACTACGCAAGACAAAACAAACATACTAGACAGCACAACTACTACACAAACATACTAGACAGCACAACTACAACACAAGACACCTACATACACATCACCGATACTACACAAGACAAACAGAAATACATTAGACAGCATAACTACTACATAAGATAAACATAAACACACTAGACAGCACAAATACTACACAAGACAATCCCAACCACACTAGGATGAGGGGACATTTCAGAAAATTGTATTGAGTATATGCAAGGTAATGGTGTACTAGGGATCATATACCCCCAAAACCAATAACTCAAAGTGGTCGACTTTGCTCTCCTCATCAAATTTCCTGAGTTCCAAACTGGGCATGGATGTTTTGTGAGCGTCTGATCGTCAACTTCATTCAATATTCACTCATCCCATCGTCGCGATTAGCCACAGTGGCTAATATCCATATCCATCCCCTTTTACTATATTTCTTTCCTTCTCTTTTTCTCTCTATCTTATCCCTCTTTCTCCCTTTTCCATCCCTCCTTCCCTTTATTCTTTCTCCGAGTCTCTGTTCTCTTTCACGTTTTCTCTTCCCATGTTTCTCTCATTCCATCACTTTATCATTCTTCGGGTTCCCTATCTCATTTTATTCATTTTATACTTCTCTAGATGTGTGATTTCCATCCACTAAAAATGATTCTCCAAGTCTCTCACTCGTATGGGCAGAAGGACTATTTCACATGACGATGCGCCTGATGCTATTGCACGCATGCAACTTCCTCATCATTTTTATCCATCATCATCATCTGATGGGGAGAACAGAGCAGTGGTTCTCAACCTTCGCGAGACCACGACCCCGTATTTTTTTTAACTTTATAAATTAATTAATATGTATCCTTGAAATTGAATATTAATAAATGAATTACGGCATAATTATAAAGAGTAATAGTTTGATTACATCTAGGTTTGTTGACAAGTAAATAATTAGGTTTAAATTAGTTATCAACTACTGGATCCAAAGAAACTTTGTAGTGTAATCCTTAAGCTATCATTAAATTAATTTGGCAGTTACTCATTTCGAACCTCATCTCAATTAATACTTATTAGAAAATCGACGAATAAATTTTTATACCTGCAAAACTGATAACTATATTATTAATTTGATGTTAGTGATGTTGGTTGATGTTGGTTGAAGAAAAATGTTTTAGGAGAACCTTTCGCGGCTCGGTATAATTGATGCTGGGGCACGGAGGTTGGAAACACTGAAATACAGAATCATGTGTTCATTTCACAAGATGACTGAACATGGGTAGCCTGGTAAAATGATAACGCTATTAGACAATCTGGTTCTCTGTGAGCTTCCACGAAATATCAAACCGATTGGATATTTTTCTGCATGGGTACCCGCATGCAGGGTCGAAGGGAAGGAGTCACGCCGCCCCTTGGGATAAGGAGAACTTTCATACTTCTCCTTCCTCTCTTTTATTTCTGACTTTTCTCTGTTTGTTACCTTTCATATTATATTACTTCTAATACACTTGCTATAACTTTAATAGCACTGGATGCAATCTGCCTAACACGACACAGTCGAAGTAATTATTAAATGTGGTAGGTATTCAGCTCCAAGGGTTTCAATTGAGTCTTTCCAAAAATGGATCCTCCAATCATCTCTGGCACACATGTCCGCTCTTGCACACACCCAACCGCTGGTCCTTCCCTTGCCACACGCTTAGCATGAACATAGAGTTAACAATACGCTCGAAACCCTCGGGGTCTAAAGCCGGCTTCAATTGAGCACATTCGCCAGACCGAAGCCGAGGGTGGGGTGAACACCTGCCTGAATATTCAATCCGATGGAACGTTGTAGCGATTGCTGGGGATCAGGTAGAATTCGATCGTCCGTTAATCACTCGATGGGATCCGGCATCAATAATAACTTGATGCCAATAAAAAAAAATTATAGCGTTTCGGAACAGATCTCCGATGTGTGTTTGCTGAACCTACGCATCTAGAATGCTGTGGACGTTTTAGACCCACACCATGCGGATTGTGAGTGGCTGAAGTGGGAAAGGTTTGACGCCACAAACCAAATAGCGTTTCATTTCTCTTTGATAGTCCCAGTAATCCTGTCCCATGTCCACTCACCCCGACAATGTTCTCTAGTATACACTCTACGATGTCAAACAAATTTTCAATACGATTATCTCCCCAAGATATGATCTCTTTATTTGACCTAAAATTTATAAAACTCTCTATCTTTCAAAGCATCGTTTCCTCGGGCCGACCGTTTATGAAATTCATTGCCTTTCAAAGTATCTTGAACGTTCTTAGATCTCTCTATGTCTGAAAAGGAAATCATGTCCACTGCATATTGAACCTTCAGATTGCCTCAACTCTACGATGATATGACCAGATGAAAAACTCGATATCTTGCAGAAAATATATTAATACATCTTCACGCTTGATGAGTTTTCAACTCATTATCTCACCAAATTCTCCTAAATGTATTTCATTGATTGATTGATTGATTTGTTGTATTATATTCACTTTTATGCACAGTAAGGCTAATCGGGACTGGACCTACAGTTTAAAGTGGGATCCGAACCACTATGTGCCTCCACCGGGTCTCGAACCCGGAACCCCTAGATTACAAGGCGACGACGCTACCACTGCGCCATCGGGGAGGTACATGTATTTAATTCCTCTTCGAGTTGCTTCTCATTATTCAGCATTCCAGAAAATGAATTATCTTCAAAATTTTACTTTCTGGAAAACTGAATATTACGGAATCAACCTCAATTTATCTCTTACAATATGTGAGTGTCGTTTTGGAGACGTTCTACAACTTTTTCATTTACTTGATAATCTCCGACATGATTCTTCTGACTCACTAGAGATGCTGGAGAAAAGGCTAGGGGGTGGGAAGAAGAATGATCTGATGGGAAACAAAGTGTATGATGCCCTCTCGCAATTGATATGAGTGATTGGAGAAAGAGAGGGAGAGAAAGAGAGAGAGAATAAATGTGAGGCAAGGAGTAATTTCAAAGCCCCAAGCTCTAATCTTTTCCTACTATATTACATATATGCCACAGAACCTTTTGTCTTTCCCCCTTACAGCACCAAGGACACACATGCTTTAATTTTAATTTTTTATCCATTCTTTATATCTCTTTATATCCATCTTTTTTGCCTCTCTTCTCTTCCAGTCCCATTCACCTTCTCCACCCACCACGTACCTCATCTTGCTCTATTGTTGGAAACCAATTAAATTATTTATATATTTATATATATATATATATACACACACACAGACACACACCATATAATTTAACTGAATTAGAATTTTGGATACATTAGAATTGCACAGTGTGTATCTGAAGGTGTGTGGGTGGTGATAGGCGGTAATAAGTGAAGCTGATATAGGAAGATATCATCTGTTTTGACCTTGAATTTTTAGAAAGTTCGACTTGAAAACCGGAAATGTTCTTGAATTTTATCATTGTGCTAGATTGGTTACCTTTTTTTCCTGTTATTTAGAGTCATATGCCTCATTTTGTCTGTGAGATTCATCTTATATACTCGAAATTATCTTTCAGCAGAAACAACCACTGGTGCAAATTTCAATGCTTAAATTTATTTTACAAGGCGTGAATGCCACAAAACACTGAACTGTTGCGAAAGTTATAGAGATCACAGAGATCAGAAGTTTGTATTTTGAAATACGCTTGTACAAGTGGGGAGAGATATTTTCCTTTGTTTTGAGCTTTGAAGAACATCATGGGCTTGGAAGTATTTGGGCATTGATTTTTTCGTCACCAAATAGAGCAAATACTTCTGTATGACATAAAAATACTATTAAACTTTAAAAATATATAATAGGGTAGCCCGGGGCTATTTCGACCAAGGGGCTATTCCGATTGAATAAAGAATATTCGATCCTAGCGCATTGTTAAAGCTCGGGTTGGCAAACTGCATGGCATCAGTGGAGAAGGAGAACCTATATGGTTGAGACGCGCACGACACTGCTGCTGTTTGTAATTTGATGTGCCCGTAAATAAAATGGTTTCGGGAACAAGATGTGTACTCTGCATGTGCATTTTCGCATAGTTAAAGAGATAAGCTTTAGAACGTAAGCTGTACATCCACATTATTATGAGTAAGTGAGTAAGTATATATGTAACAATAGGGTATGTATATTAGTTGTTAGTCATACACGTTCGTGGCGCCAAAGTTGTATAGCGCAGTGTATGCAACCAATGAAAGAAATATCGGCTTTTGGGACTTTTACGATCATTTTTTCTACGGCTATATCGATCGGCAGATTTTGTGCTACTCCACTCCAAAAATTAATTACGATAACTTTTGTTAGTTCAGGGGCTGCGGCTGGTCTCTTCAACGTGCCATGTACGTTATTACAGAATAGGATTTCCAGTGCTAGATGAACCTCCACAACTTAATGATAGGCCTAGCCCTAAGTCTGTCCCCTCTCAGGGCCTCTACAAATTTACCAAGAACATCCTCTTCCGCTTCACCATTCTCTGAAATAATCCCAACTCCCACCAAGCAGCCAGAAAAGACAAAACGATGTAGAAGGAAAGTGGAAGCATGCCTTTTAACATCTGACAATTATACACCTGTAGGAAAGAAAATGATAGAAACGACAGCAAACTAAGAATGTCGGTAACGATGAAGACAATATTCCTTGCGGTTTTTGCGGTCAGTTGTACTACTCCAACGAAAGTGCTGTTAAAGGTGACTGAATACGAAGTCAACGATGCAACACTTGGTTTCATGAAATATGTTTCGGGGCTTTTGGGAAGAAACAATTCATTTGTGGAAAATGTTATCTAGAAATGTAATTTTGCAAGTGATCAGAATTACCCCGTACTTTTGGAAAATCTTGCAATGTGTACTGTTTCAGTCTTTCCATTTCTACAAATATAAGAAACATATAATTTTAAATTGTGCATTTTTGTAGCCAAGAGAATTGTGTTTCAGAATAAATTAACAGTTTTGGGAGGATTTTTCTTTTAAATTTTTTATATACTGTTCAATGTTAAATGATCGATATAGCCCGGAGCTACCCTACCTAAAAGAAGGTTTGATTCTGTGAATAAACATAAAATAGATTCTAACAAGTAAGATATTTTAATCTTGGACTATGTAAGTTCTTCAGTTGAGTTTTTTAATAAAACGTTGTTATTCTTGTTATTTCTTATTTATTGTTATTTATTAGGATTTGAACCTATTTTTTGCTTTGATTTACCTTCAAAGCAAAAAATAGGTGCAAATCCTAAATTTCGACGTCTACCACTGATCGTCTTTCTCTTAACATAGCAATCAAACGGTAATTAAACTCTGATAATAGAAGAACCCATTGTCATCACTGTTCTCGCGGTGATGGCCCGCGGAGGAAGCCTACGTTGGGCTTGGCGCAAACCTCCGCACGGGCCCACTCAACGTTGCACACACTAAGGCTACTCACTTCTGACTCTTTCGGCCACTAACGTCTGACTGCCACGGGGACATCTCGTCACCGGGGTGTTGCCTGGTGTTTGCTGGTTTAGCATTTCATGCCGGCTCGTGCCACATGGAATCTTCTACTTAGATGTCGCTGAAAAAATGGAAATTTCAGCCGTACAAATATTTTCAAACAGGATCTTCAAAAAGAGATCGATCAGAAATTACCTGAGGAGCAGAAACCAGTAACCACTCTTGTACGCCCGGCGATACGCGTATTATTCAACCACGTCTACTTTTGAATGTTTCGAAAACAAAGCTTATTTCAATCAGATTGTCCTCTCATTTGGATTTACAACTTGTGGTTAGGCTACACAGAAGAGGAGCAGCTTGTTTTGAACTGATCTTGAAGGAATAACACGCATATCAGGAATTGTTTAGTAATCTACAATAACATCGCTATCCCAGGTGAGCAGCATCGTGTTTCCTATCCACTAATTGAGCAACATGAATTTATGTTATCCACACTGTACAACTGCCGTCACATTATAATAAGGAATAAAGCAGCATACGGTTCTCTGGAGATAAAGTTCAAAGCAGGAATTTCGTGGTGGAACTTTATGAACAAATTCACATGCATCGAGCATGTGGTGGTTAAGTGTGAAACAGTATCGCCGTATCTGATATGAAATTTTGGAAAATGTGTGGAGTCTTGAATTCTCGGCCTTCGCAAACAGTGTTTCGGATCCATGGATATTCTCCCTGTGCATGCATGTGATATGGAGAAGTTAGTGCTTTCTCACTTACATGCATGTACAAAACATGAGCCTTTGTCTATACACAACGCGACGGGAAAGACTTTCAAAAGAAATGTTTTTTTTTTTTTTTTTTTTTTTGCGAGAACATGTTTATGGATAAAATAATGAAACATTTGAATTCAGTGGTTGAAACAGACAGTGGCTATGACAGTGACACAATTCCAATATGAGTGAGTGAACTAACATGAAAAAAGGAGAACTTTCTCAATAGCATGCTGATAAACTGCTGACAAAAATAAACTTGTTATGTTTGTGTGTGTGTGTGTAGTTCTTTTGAATTTGTAAATATTAGTAATAAAAAGAGGTAAAATATATGTGTTTGCTTTGTCTTTCACTTATGAAACCTTAAAAAGTTTAATAAGTTAGTTTTAATAAGTTAGCAAACAACTCATAACAATTTAAATATTTAACTATATAGAATGTAAGAAAAATAAAAAAGTGTGTATTGTTGACATATCGGAGATAATGCATGATAGCTTTACTGAACGGCGCTGGACATGCGAAAGCATTTTTTTTTTATTTTGATTCCATTACTAGCAGTGATTCTCTAATAGAGACATAACTTTAGAATTTTACATGGAATGGAAACATAGAATGTTGCCTCCATTGGGGGAGTCAAACCTTCGACCCACATTAATAACAAAGCGATAATGTGGGCTATCTTCCTTGTTTTGCCTTCCGTTTATTCATTATGGCTAATCGGTACTGGGCCTACATGGCAAAGCAAGAGAATCGGCTATCTCTTTATACATTACATGGCGTAGTGGTAAAGTATTTGCATTGTAATCTAAAGGTTTCCGGGTTCGATACCCAGTGAAACAACAACTCAAACTTTGTGCATTACGGTTCATCCAGAATGGGTAAAATTGATTGATTGATTTAGTTTATTTTACTTCGCGTTTTGTGCCTCTTGGCTAATTTGCGAAGATGGGAATGACTGATGAAATGATGAAATTGATGAATGGACATTCACAAACAACCAAGACCGACCGGGATTCGAACCCGGGACCCTTGGCGTCGCAGCGCGATGTGCTAACCACTCGGCCACAGGGTCGGGCCAGAATGGGTAAAAAACGACAGCGATAGCCACAGTGGGAATCATACCCAAGACCCATTGGTAACAAGATATCAAAGTCACCAGCTTTGTCTTGCTTCTTACGTTTATTTTTGTGAATCATTGATAATCGGGGATAGTAACTTACTTCATAAACAAATCAATGACATTGCGCAAATTACCAAAATTGAGACTAAAACCCGGAACCTCTTGAAAACAAAACACTAGTGTCAGCCATCTTGTTTTGCTCTTTCAATATCTGGTCGTGCATAAAGGTTAATTGGGACTGATAACACCCATCTATTTTATTTAAAAACTCATTATTAGGCAAGTTGCAACTTTGGGAATATAACCCAGGACCTCTTCATTACTGAATGATTTACTGACTCTCTAGCCTTCGTAAACCCGAAGGTTCGTGGCTGCAGCAAAACAGGCTTCACTTGTCCTTATCCTGAGCAAGATTGCAACGTCCAGTTGTACACCAGTCGTCACAAAGTTAGTACGTTACTCCTTTAGTCGGGAACATGAGAATCTTTGTAAATCAACAGGGCTTGCTGGGTAGAAAAGAAACACAACACTGTTTTCAAAGTTGAAACGCAGTTTTATAATCGCGTATACTTCATAATCACTTACCAATAAAACACTGAAACATGCAATACTAACTTTGGGCAATTCCCTCACATATAACGAAGGTCAAAGTACATAATAAATTGCTTACTTTCAACTTATCGGCAAGAAGAAAACCCAAAATCAATACTTGAATTCTCTCCGTTTCCAAGTTCTAATTGATTCGTCACCTTCATCTGTTTTCCAAACCCAGTCTGTCGTCAGGTGAGAAACATTCAGGTTGGTTCACTTCCTCTGCTGAGATGAGAAAGTGACGTCAACACGAACAGATTGTGACGTATTTATAAACATATATACAAGTTCCAAACACAACTGTATCAATCTAACTATAGTTGTCTGTGACAACTTGCACATTATTTGAAGTAACAAAAATTTTATAAATCTTAACTTCTTACAAATATAAAACCTTAAACGCTCAGATTAGTTACAATTGCCCCTTGTCCGGGGAAAATTTTTGAAGAAATTGTAATTTACAAGTTCTGAAAAAATGTTGAGTATACCATGAAACTTTAAATACAGAAATTATCTTTACACTGAGTCAACTTCACCAACCAATGCTTCTCTTCATTCGACAACAACTCAGAAGGAGCGTTGTCTGTTGTATCCAAAACATAATACAATCCAGGATAGTTAATCAGCCAATAAGCAGTGAATTCAGGCAATGATTGGTTCCATGATGGTTTAATGGAACAGTAGGTTTCCATATATCTAGTTTCTTCTTCAGAAAGACTTTCTAGAAAACGGTATAGGGTTCGATAAGCGGTGAACTGAATCAGTACTTTCCTATAGCACTTCAAACTCAACACTCTTCTTGTTTCTGTGCTTCTAGAATAATGCCTTCAAATTTAACACCAGCAATATATTAACTTCTGCTTATAGGAATCAATCCAAATATTTACTATATGGACCTTCTCTGAGAGGTCTACTGATTTATACATTACGATTCTATCCTCATTCTGAACCTTTCGGATGTACCGCACTAAATATATATCTGGAGAATCCTCCTTTATTTGATCAGGAGTGGTATCAAACAATACATCAACGGCATTCTTCTTAATACTTATTTTTGCCTGGTGCAGTTTTTAGAAAACATATACGCCAGAGGAAGTCAGAACCAAAACCTTCTTAAATGATTACTTTGGTTCTAAAATTCATGCCACTAATATCATGTTCTTTTTGTCTACCACCTAGCACTATCTTCTTAAGGCTTCCGAAAAATCTATACCAGTTTTGTATTCGGAATTCGTTTGCACTTGACTGCCTGAAGATACATTTTTGGTCAACAAAAAGAATTTACATATTATTCTATTTTTTTTTTTTACGTCCCTTCGAGTTCACTTGCCTAAACGAAGAGGAGCACTTAGAAAAGGTCCCAGTTTGTCCGACACGATTCGATCTCTGGTTTTGCAGAAACTCTCTAGTAGTCTCCACTGCATCTTCCTGCTCTGAGGCAACGTCATGTCTTGGTGAGAAAGAACCACAATTGTCGCCTCTACGTCGTGGAGAGTACTGTCTAGGTGGACTAGGACTACGTCGTTTTTGGTAACGCCATCTGTCTGGAGAGTTCCGCTCTGGTTCTGGACGAGGCCAGTATAAATTTCTCTGTCTTTGGTTTTTATCTTGGTTGAAACCTCTCCTGCCTAATCCTCTGTTGAATCTTCGAGGTCGTGAGAAATTTCCTCCTCGACTCTCTGAATCCGGCTGGATATTCCGGATCTTAAAACTTTTATTGTCTGCAGACTGTTTATTAATAGGGTCTTATTTACTCTTCCAGGCATCAGGGTCAACATAAATATCGAAGTCCTTTAAGAAATGTGTCAATCATCCACACAAAAATTCCGAATGCTATACCGCAACTGTCCAATGATCAAATTAAAAACTTCCCTCTCATTAAAATTGTCAGCTAGGTTTCTGTACGGTGCGTAGACACTCCAGGGAAAACTCTCTAAGTTGTCGTGGACGAAGCGACAATACCTTCGGTTCCTCACAGCCGCTAGTTGTCTTTGTTTCGCCTTTTTCTGATGCAAATTCATCCTTAAAGCGTGGGCAGAAATCAGCATAATTCAGAAAGTTGTCCTTATTACCAGCAACCAATGCTTAGCCTGCCTGTGAAAACCCGAGTTATTAATTCCAATCTATAGTGCTAAGGCACTTGCATTAAGTCGAAACTGACATTTAATTCACATAGATATCTTTCGGCAGATTAAGCTTCAATATCGCCTTTAAACGTCGGAATGTTCGCAATATCAGCCTATCTGGGCATCTCAAACTCTGTTCTGCGTCGAGGAGAAAACCGTCAATGCTATCCATTTCTCTGGGCCTCTTGCACCTATCAGAAGTTGTGCTATTAACGGGGAAGAATGGGTTTGGAAGTACAGCAGGAGGTTCATAGGCAGTATCTTCTGGATTCAGTCCTCGGATTCGATCAGGCAGTATATCGGAAGAGGTTACTGGTCGAATCTTTTCCTGCAGTTCACTGACCCTACTTATAATTGTACCTGTCTGTTCCTGAATTTCTTGGAGAAGAGATACTTCCATCTTTTTAGCCTTCTCATTGAAAAAATTAACCTTTTCTCCAGCTGCCTATATTTCAACTTTCTCTTCTTGCACTATATTTTCTATGTTTCTGTTCGTTCACCAAAGGTTTATAGTGCTACATTAATAGACTCTACAGAAATCTTCAATTCTTGAACTCTCTGTGAAGGGTCACATTCAGAATCTCTTCCAGACTGGATAAGTTCAAGACAGGTTTCCATATTCTTCTTCAATTAATCCTGTTCAGTCTTTATCCATCCTTGCCGAACTGTTAAGAACTCCAGGGGCTCTTCCACAATTTAATTTACCCTTTCGTCCACTTTTTCAGTGACTTTAATACTAAGCTTTTCTATCTCTTCTATGATACACTCTACCTGTTCAAGTTTGTGCTGAGAGAATAGAGCCTGTAACACTGACCTTAGTTTTATATCTTCCTGTATCCTCCTTTCTTCCTGGTTTTCAATCAATGCAAGGAAAATATATAAGTCTTCTTTTCTCTTTCTCTCTTCCTCCTCTTTCTCTTTCCTTCTCTTTTCTTCTTCCTCTTCTTTTTCCTTTTTTTCTCCTTTCCTGTTCCTCTTCTTTCTCTTTCCTTCTCTTTTCTTCTTCTTCTTTCTCCATCCTTCTCATTTCTTCTTCTTCCTCTATCTCTTTCCGTCTCTTCTTCTATAGACTCAACTATGAGTTTAAACTCCATCATCTCATTTTTTCGAACTTTCTCTATCTGAGTCATCTCTTTCTTACGCAGATTCTCCTCCTCCTTTTTTTCTGGTTTCGTTCTGCTTTATCTTTCATCAACCAATCATGTAGCCAGTGATCTGATGAGGGTTTGGTAGGAACGATCGTTTCTGGTTCTGTTTCTGCTGCTGACAAGCATGATGTGCATCGCATCTCTTTTTTTTGATACCGACGTTACTTCCTGCCCATCACAACTACTATGAAACCTCTGCAAACATTGGCAACACTGAAAAAACCCCTCTCATTGGGAAGATCATCACAGCATTCAAACTTGGTTTCTGCATCCATTGTCGTTCTTCCTCTGCTTCGCAGATTTATTCCTGTCGCGGCTTTCTCCATTCTACAACACCGTCTATGGCTCTTCCCAGTTAATACCTTCACTTCACTATCACCCTTTTACCTTGGTGAATTCCAAGGACTGTCACTATCACCTTCGTGAAGACTATGGACGAACACTTTCAGTTTGCACTAAATCGAGCATCACGTTTGAATTGCTAAAATAATTTGCACTCTAGCTCCCACGATTGTACCAAAATAAATATACAATCGGGCCCCACGTTGGTTTGCCAAAATAACTATGCAACGTCCACCCCGGTTGTACACCAGTCGTCACAAAGTTAGTCCGCTATCCGTTAGTCGGGAACATGAGAATCTATGTAAATCATCGGGCGTGCTGGGTAGAAAAGAAACTCAACACTGTTTTCAAAGTTAAAACGCAGTTTTATAATCGCGTATATTTAATAATCACTTACCAATAAAACACTAGAACATTCAATACTAATTGGGCAATTCCCTCACATATAGCGAAAATCAAAGTACATAATTAATTGCTTACTTTCAACTTATTGCGTTCCCTCCCAATTATACGGCGTAACAGACAGTACCCAAGATCGTTTTAATTGAGGAGCCATGTCCGAAAATGGAACAAAGAGAAGATCCGAAATGCTGTTGGATTGATTAATTTAGGTTATGTTATGTCGCATTTCTGCCACTTTGGCTAATCGTAAAGATGAGGATGAGTGATGATTAGGGTGCGGATTTATAGGCACTAAAAAACACTCAAATAGGCAGGCTAAAAGGTCCCAAAACGATGAAAATAGGCACTTAAAAAGACGCTATAAAATAAGAAAAGGCATAAAACAGGCACTTAGAAGCTACCCCATAATTAAGGAAATCTAAAATAGGCATTGAATATGAACTGTTCAAGTACAACCTCTCGCATAAGAGTTATTCGCCAAGCGAGTGCCTGCGATGCAAGACGCTATCGCTACTCGTGGGACATCTAATGGTCCCGGGTTAAGATCCCGGCGTTCCTAGGGGAACGATACCGTTATACCAAGCTGACGCTAAGTATGTGAATGTCATTTCGGTGCAGAAAAGATTCAAACAGACATAATATAAAGTACTTGTCCATAAGATTTTGATTTGATATTATTACAAAAAAAATCATATTTGTTGCGAAAAACAGCCTATCAACAGGAAACTAAAGTTTTTAAAAAATGTTCTAGGTGTTCCGTAACGGTTTTCAAATCAAGCAGAGTTAACAAAACGTATTAGCATATAAAAAATATATAAAAATTAATCAAATATAAACCTCACTCTTTTGATAATATTTGACAAATATTATCTTCTGAACTGTGTTTGTTACCGAGGAAGAAAGAATTTAAGAAATATTTCTCGGGTTTTTCGTGACGGCACAAAAACTAAAAAGGGACTTGATACATAGATGTAGTCCATGATATATTAAAGGATGGATTAAGGAGCCTTATAACACACCAACATAATAACATTTTGTCCATGAATTCATACGAATTAATACATCGAAGGGAAAACAATTGAGAATATTTTTCGGGTTTTTCGTAACGGAAAAAAATAAAAAGCGGGCTTAATAGAAAGTAATCATATAGAAGATTTTATATAAAGATAACTTAGATTCAGATCTCACACACTGTATAATATTTGGTACATAGTTTGTTGTGAATTTCGTATCTGAACGATGAAGTAAGAATTAAATAATATTTCCAGATACAAAATTCGAAAATGGACTTAATAGAAAGTATCCATATAGGAGATATAATTTAAAGATTACTTAAATACGAACCTCACACACTTGGTATTACTTGGTCTGTAGTTTCTTGTGAACTTCTTGTCTCAGCAAGGAAGTATGATTTAAAAAAATATTTCCCGTGTTCTCCTTGGCGGAACAAAAATTAAAAAATCATCTTAATAGAAAGTAATTATATAGGAGATTTTATGTAGAGATTACATAGATACAAGTCGCACACACTCGAATTTGATTGGTCAACAGTTTCTTGTGAATTTCGTGTCTTAGCGAGGAAGTAAGAAATCAAAAATCTTTCCCGAGTCTTCCGTGACGGTAAAAATATATAAAACGGTCTTAATACAAAGTAATCAGATATATTTTATTTAAATATTACTTAGATACAAACCTCACACACTCGATAATATTTGGTCGATGCTTTCTTGTGAATTTCGTGTCTCCGTGAACAAGTAAGAATTCATAAATATTTTCATAGAATCACATAGAAGATTATTTATCAAGATTACTTACATACAGAGATCACACACTCGATATTATTTGGTCAAATTTTCTTGTGACTCTCGTGTCTCAGCGAAGACTTAAAAATTTAAAACTATTTCCCGGATATTTCGTGAAGGTACAAAAATCAAAAGCGATCTTAATAGAAATTGAATATAAAGATGACTTTATATAAAGATTACTTAGATAAAAACCTTACACATACGATAATATTTGGTCTATAGTTTCGTGTGAACTTCGTTTCTCAGCGATGGAGTAAGAATTAAAAATATATTTTCCGGATTTTTTGTGACATTACAAAAATAAATAAACGAGCTTAATAAAAATTAATCACATAGAAGATTTTATTTACAGATTACTTAGATACAAACCTCACACATTCCATAAAATTCAGTTAAAAGTTTCTTGTGAAATTCATGTCTCATCGAAGAAGTAAGAACCAAAAATATTTCTACGATATTTTGTGACCGTGCAAAAATAAAAAACCGGCTTAATAGAAAGTAATTATATGGATGACTTTATATAAAGATTACTTAGATACAAACCTTACACATTCGATATTTTTTGGTCTATAGTTTCTTGTGAACTTCGTTTCTCAGAGAAGGAGTAAGTATTCAAACATATTTACCGGTTTTTCCGTGACGGTACAAAAATAAAAAACGGGCTTAATAAAAAGTAATCATATAAAAAATTGATAAAGATTACTTAGATAGAAGCCTCACACACTAGATAATATTTGGTCGATGGTTTCTTGTGAATTTCGTGTCTCGGCGAAGAAGTAAGAATTCATAAATTTTTCTTGGATTTTTGTGACGGTACAAAAAGAAACGGTCTTAATTGAAAGTAATTATATAGATAACTTTATATAAATATTACTTAGATACAATCCTCACACATTCGATAATATTTGTTTTATAGTTTATTGTGAACTTCCTGTTTCAGCGTAGAAGTAAGAATTCAGAAATATTACCCGGGATTTTCTGTGATGGTACAAAATCAAAGATGATCTTAATAGAAAGTAATCACATAGAAGATTTTATTTACAGAATACTCATGACCTCACACATTCCATAACATTTGGTCTATAGTTCCTTGTGAACTTCGTGTCTTAGCGAGGAAGTAAGAATAAAAGAGACATTTCCCGGGTTTTCTGTGACGGTACAAAAATCAAAAAGGGACTTGATACCATGTACGAGTCAATATCGTTATTTTGAAGAATTAAAGAGCTATAAAGCTCACTAATATAATAATATTTTCTACATGGGTTCGATGGAATTTGTTCATCGAAGTGAAAAGAAAACAAAATTTTGAATTATTTTGGGTTTTCCTTTGACGGTACATAAATAAAAAGGGGCCTATTAGAAAGTTCTCATTTACGATATTTTTTTAAACGTTAAACAGATATAAACCTCACACATTCGTTAATATTTGTTCCATATTTTCTTGTGAAGTGCGTGTTTTTGAGAGGAATGTAAAATTTATAAAATGTTTCCCGCGTTTATCGTGACATTACGAAAACTGATGAGGGTCTTCATACAAAGTACATGTCTATAAAATTGTATTGATCAATTGGGGAGCTCGAAACTCACCAATATAATAATATTTTGTCCATGTATTCATACGATGTAGTACATTGATGTGAATAATCGAAAATTTGAGAATTATTTTCGGGTTTTCCGTAAAGGTACAAAAATAATAGAGGGGTTTATTGGAAAGTACTCATTCTAGACATTTTATTCAAACATTTAGCAGAGAAAAACCTCACACATTCAATAAAATTATGTCCCATTTTTCCCGTGAGTTGCTTCCTCTAAGAAAGAAATACAAATTTCATTTTTTTTTTGTTTGGTTTTTAAGAACGGTAAAAAATAGGATATACACTTATTGCAAAGTAGTGTGTATAAAGTTTATTTTAAAAAAAAATAGAACAAAAATAGCATAGTATTCTTCGAAGCAACTCGACACGGTACAAAAATATATGGTTGCAAGGTACAAATTTCCAGTCTTTGTTTCTGGCTATTTCTGACGGGTACAACATTTTCAAATAGTGGTACAAAATGGTACATAAATATTACAACATTTTGATGTGGATAACTTACCCGAAACCGATGATGAGGTTGAGACGTTACTCTGACACCCCAAAATTAATTTTTGTTTTTCGACGGTAAATTGAGTGGTACAAAAATTATTTTTAGCATTTTTGAGTAGTACAAAGATAGTACAAAATTGGCAAATGTGGTTTTGATGGTACAAAAATATGGGGTTACAAAGTAAGGGAGCCATAAATGCCCCAGTTTCATGTTCACAAGTGATGAAAAACAATTTCGAATTAAAATTTCTTGAAGAAATGAACTTGTTACATTGCGCTGATTGCGCACAAATATTTCACAAATAATTGACAATAGTTTGAATCAACTCCTCATTTGCAGGAAGGCTAGGATAACACAACCTAGTTATTTTAATTTTTTTACAAACATGTGATCTGTTGAACTGTGTATGGAATTAAATTTTAGAAAAAAAATACCATCGTTTGACTTATACTATTGTGTATTTCTATTTGTGCAACTTCAGGTCACTGCACTATGTTTTTTACATAACTTACGATTGTTCTATTGAGAACTGAGGTAATGTAAGATGACGGTTTCTCACCATTTACCCTTGTTTCCGAAAAACACGTGAGGTAGAAAAGTATTTTGAGAGAAGAAGGAAATCACGTCAGAAGCTGAGTGTTTTGAAAACGGCCATTATATAAAATTGTGTATGTGCAAAATTTTTATTTGTAAAGTAATTTAAACCATGCTTAAGAGAATGTTACTTTTCTGTTAGTAAGGCCGACCTCCGTGGCGGAGTGGTTAGCAAGATAAGAATGGCTACGACGTCAGCGGCCCTGGTCTAGGCAGAGGTGTTCTTTGTGAGTGTTCCTTCATAAATTTCATAACTCATCCTAATCGTTGCGATTATCTAAAAGTGTAAGATAAACGACGTTAAATAACAAAAAAATAAAAATTCTGTTGGTGATAAAGCAAGCTTCTGCAGCAATCCATTTTTTAAATAATACGCATCTGGCCGTCTTGTGATTTGGCATTTTTAACACATGAATAGGATATCTCCACAGATTAATATATACCTACATTCACACACCCACAATAATGCAAATTAGTACTCATTGACTCCTACAAGCTTTCAGGTGAAAAAGATAAAATTAGTGGGTTGTCGTCGTATTGTGCAAGTATGAGGCATCAACAGGTTTTCCAGTTTGCTTAGCCTGATTAAGGGACATTTGGTATTTCCAAAGATGTGACATCCCTTGAGACACACAAATCTGGTGAAAAACAGATTTCAGTCAGTTCAACATGAACAAAGGCTTACCTTTTCCAATCAAGGGAAAGTCAAAGGCACATAGAAAAGCTGAAGTAAGCAAAACTTGCATGTTAAGCATAATTAATGTAAATAGGCGCTCACCCTCAAAATAAGCATTTACAGCCACTATAAAAATGCATTTTTGGACAAGAAACACCATGAATCCAAATAAAAACATTGAAGCATATGCTTTACTACAAAGGAATAAAGAAGGCAAATAGGAAAAATTATGTGAGAACCATAGTGATGATATTATGAAATTGATGAACGTAAGCTAAGAAAAACACGCACGCCCACCAAACTGGGATTACAACACGAGACACTGGGCGTTTTAGCATGCTGTTCTAACCACTCCGCTAAGGTTGTCTGCGAAATGCTTTGATTGATTGATTAATTTGAATTTTTAAGTCTACTTTATGCACAGTAAGGCTAATAGATACTGGAAATACTGTTTAAAGTGGGATCCGATGTGCCTCCACCGGGTATCGAACCCAGGACCCCTTGATTACAAGGCGACGACGCTATCACTCAGCCATCGGGGAGGCCCGCTCTGCGAAATACTATTGGAATATTAGATGTGGGTACCAATCTAAACATGCAAGTATAGATTTGCAATATTATGGTCCGAAGTAACGACAAAAGAAATAACTTACCGATAGGTACCACCGCTCCAACCCCCACCCTTACAATCAGTAGCACCGTCGTTTACAGACAAAGACTGTCTGTCACACAACGTACAACTTCGTAATTTCTGACACTGAGTTCTTAGAAATATTCAAATGGTAACAAGGTGTTCAAATTTACTTTAATTTCTTATACCAGGACCACTGAACAGCCATGATGATTGCATATTTAAAACATAATATATTTATAAATCAAATTATACATGTTGGTAATAATTATTAAAACAAAGGGCAAGTATAAATGTGAGTTATCCAATGGAAAAGTGACATTTTGGCATCACAACTGCAGTTCGAAAAGAGTCGGGACAGAGATTAAAGAGAATGGACTCTCCCTAGTAAATCAGTACGTCTAGTAGCCCTTTACATCAATGGATACAGAAATAAAATAACTCAATATTGCTGGCTGCAGACTTCTAGGGCTTTGTTTCTATCTATGTCAAATCCATTCATTTGTACAAGGACGAAATCGAAAATCTTGCAAAACCTTTAAAAAAAACATTTCGTAGGTTTAAATGAGTTCATATTAAAATACTTAATATTTCTATGGATGTATGGCGTGCATGGCCCTTCCTCTCGATATAGGCTTGCTTGGTAAGTAAGTACTGTCCATCTCAAAATCGTTAGATGTTTTACACAAACAAATTTAATAGGGACACCAAATTTGAAACGCAGTAAATATTTCTTTTGTCAATTTTAAAATATTAGAAATTATTGTTTTCCGTCTTTTCTAATCAAATTCCTATCTTACCTGCGCAATAAATTCTGCCGTTGATATTTTGAAGCACGTAGTTTTCGGGGTGAAAATAACCCTTCCTAAAGTTCCCTAGCCTATTAACATGCATCTAAATGGTTAACACCAAACATGTCAAACAATTTACACCTCTAAACATTTTATTAAAACAGCAGTGATTGGCTTATATTTGTATCTTGAGTAATATGTTTGACGTAGATGTTTATGTAATATCTTGGCGAAATCTTCTTATGTTTGTGTTGTGTGATGCACGTTTTAAACTAGACATTGGCGCACCTGCCTATTACTGTTATCGAGGTAAAGTATGATATATAAATGCTGTATTTCACAACTGAAAACTCAAAAATGGCATTAGGGATTTTGAAAATGGAATATTTTAGCGTTAAAAATGTAATATATGATTTCATTTAACTTTTCTCGCGTTTTAAGTCTATTTCGTGGGTTGTCGTAATGGAAACTCCTTCTTATGTTTTGCATCTAGCGATTCCTTCATGGAGAACCTTTACGTTAATCAGTGAATTAGTGCAAATGGTACTTTATGTAGTATGGATCAATTTGTTTATTAAGAAGAGTAAACCATGCAGAAATAGCAATTTATATAATGAATATATAAATCAATATCTTATTACTTAAGTGCAATTTAGAGAATACTCCTTGATACCATATAGAATATATCTTTAATTAAAGGGAAAACCCATAACTTACAATGGTAGACATGCAAACATTTCAGGCCGTAAAACACGTAATCAAATGCGTAGTAATTTCCTTGGACCTAATTTCCATGACATTTAATCCATTTCTCCGTCATTAAGCACGAAATATTTACATTCGCTTTACAATGTTTAAATATAATCGATATTATCTCTTTCTGAATACACGAATATTGGTATTCTCTTTACTCATATTTGAGTATTGAATATTTTTTGTATATGTCCTAAATTCTATTGTACTTGTGTTAGTTAATTACCACCATTAGTTACGAAACTTGTATTTTATTATTTAACCGGACTGTGGAACAATAACTAATGCAGAGTTTTATTTTGAACATTGAAGGGAGAAGAGATGAGTACAAACGAAAGGAAACATAAGTTGAAAATACGTAGAATGAAAGTATTGAAGAAATTGTATTCACATGCAGTGGAGAACATACAGAACGAGAAATAAATCAAGGTATCATTGAAACATATAAAAAAAAATGCATAAATAATGTAGATGCAAGTACAGAATATGTATCAGCAAATCACAACTAGTGCATTGAAGAATATAGAGTGGGTGTACAGAAAAATAACAAAAGACGTGAATGAATTACAAACAAACTACATCATTTGCAAGTTATTTCAAACGCTGCAAATTTCAATGCAGACAAAAAGGAGTATCATTTGATTAGATCATGTTTAATGTCGTAATTTTCTTCATATCGATAGCATTATCAATATCCGAATTGACCTTAAGTAATTGCAGATCGATATCAAGGTTACATTATTCTGAAGCTTTTTAAGGTTATGACAGGCTTTTCCATATTATGTCAGTTCGATTAACAGGAATTCAATGTATTTTATTTTTGTCTGAGTTTTATAGAAGAGAACATAGGGCATAAGGGGTTTGCTGTGCAGTGTACTTTTGTTGTACGTACAAGGAAAGTTGGGACAATGCCAATTTATCAAAAAATTCAAGAACGCCTCGCAATGTTTTGTGCACTTACGTCGTTACACATCTGGAATCACATGACCCTATCAGGATCAAATTTAGTTCATTAGAATATAGAGAATTGAAATGAAAACAATGGAAAAAACCAGAACTATGGATAATTTTTACGTCCGTGATTTTTTTTTTTTTTTTTTTTTTTGCAACTGATAAATTAGCATTTTAAGAACACAATAGGTAGGTCTGATTTGACGACAGGAAATGCAGAGTCGCCATGCTTGCGGTCAATTTTATTTGTCGTTTTACAAGGAAATATCCACCACGTAGCGCTCGTTACATCTGCACCAACTTCGAGTTTCTTTTAAATCACTAATGTCTGTGTTATATGCTTACAAGAACTGGCCTGAACCATGGCTGCTTGAAGCCATAATACAATATTTTGTGACGAGGTGAAACACAACCTATAGCGTTTTACAAACAAGTACATAATTTTGTCCATATTTTCCATAATTTTACATAAATTAAACTTACAAGCATGCTTGAAAATTTAGAGTCTCTTAGAATAAAATAATAAATTAAACAAAGTAATCACAAGAATAATACAAATACATACAGGCCTCTATGTTTTGTATTTAAACAAACTGCCATCTAACTCTCAAGAGCTTAACTCCCGAGGAACCACAATATTTTTTTACATGGAGGGTACACTAAACTGGCATAAAACATCCCAGATCAAATTGTTGCTGAATACCAGTTTTTCCCAAGATACTTAAACTTAAGTTAGATAATGTTCGAATCTTATTAAAATACTTATCTCATTGAAAATGTATCATTAAACTGAATAACCAACTAACAGTAACTTAATAAGTGCTCCTTGTATTTCATTCATGTAATTAATATAACTATTATTGAAATAATATTATTTTTAATTTGCATTAGAATTTGAAATTTTGGTTCCGTCAGCACTTGGGCCATTTTGCACCCGTCACATTATACGGGGACCAGCCCCTTATCATTACACATAACAACTGTAACGTTGCATAACTAAAAATCTTAAAATTTTCTGACTTCTGTTAAAAGCTGAGGCTGTAAACGAGCACTCAGCACACATAAGGACAAAACACAGGACAACACAAACAAAATTATACTGGCCATGGAGCCAGTCGCCAGAGCCTCGTTAGTCTTCATTCCAGGGTGTACTACGTGGAAATGAGGTTGACTTTTGGCCGCCTACTTGGAAGGTATCCCTTACAAACCCTAATCATATTATTTGTATCGTATCATTCCGCAATATTAATCATAATTTTATCTATTTAAACTCAGTTATTAATATCTTATGGAATATGTACGTAAATAACCCCTAATATCAAAAATATATAATAATATCAATTTAGAATTGTCATAAAACAATAAATACGACTCGTTCTGGAAGCCAGAATGATCTGAACAATCTTGGAGAGAAAATAGAGAGATTAAAAAACTAAATAATATATGTAACTGAATTATCTATTATATATATATATATATATATATATATATATACATATACACACACACACACACACACACACACACACACACACACACACACACACACATATATATATATATATATATATATATATATTCTATTGTATGATGTACATGTATGTAATTGTATATTATAAATAAATGACAATAAAGAAAGGAAAATAAAGTGGGGAACCGATAAATTCAGAGCAAAAGACGTCCTGGTTTATTAATGGTACCAGCACATAAGTGCATATCCTTGAATGTATGCGGGTGGAGGCGGGCTTGCTTCGGGTGTTCCCCAAATTCACTCCCTTTCCATACAAAATCTGCCATAACTCAAATAATTTTAAGTGTTGGAATTTACTATGTGTGGTAGCCAGCGATGAAAAGTGCATTAAGTATGAGATTTGTCAACGGAAAAGATCATGAAAAAAGCTAGGTGAAATGCTAGTAACGGCAGCAACACTAAAGCTACAATCGAGAAGCAGTTCTTGTGTTGTTCGTGGAGAGGCATCAAGCATTATGACCGGCTGCACGAAACTTTATGACAAAACGGTCTATCCAGTGGTGGCGATTGTATGGGAAAACTGGGGCAATTTAGAGTTTACAGGACAGTTTACTTTTACTTAGTAGACGAGGCTTTGCTTTAAGACGCATAGAGAGGACAAAAGGGGAGCAACAACTCCTTGACCCTCTAATCGTCGCCACTGGATTTAGCATTTCTGATCCGCCGTTGTGTGATTCTGCATTATTGCAATTCAACTCTCCAACTTATTGTTATACCAAAATTGTGCTTTTGGGTTGAAGCAGTTTGTAAGATACCTGTAATAAACCTATACCAATGTAGAGATGGATGAATGCTATTTCTAATGTTCATTTTTCACTTTATGCATTTCGTTTTATTAGTATATACTTGTTGGCCGTTATGTTTTTGCGTTTTTGTTTGACAACTTTTAACACAAATGTAAATCTTAAAATTTAAAAAAAGAAATTCTACCATGAAAAACATACGAAATGGAAATGAAAACAATATAAATTACCTGTTGCAATTCAATTGAACTCTAATAATTACAAAATATGATTTGTTACAAAAGAGAAGTAATGTTTCTAACTGTTGACGTTAACAAATATAATGTATGAAACTTTGTTTTTCGTAATATTTTGTATTGTACGTAAAGTCCAAAACAGCAAAGTTGCTAAATGTATAAAAATCGCAATATATTATTTGGAAATAGTTATTGAAGTATTTGCAACGTCTTACACATCAAAAAGAAATACGTGGTGATTGAAAATTTAGCGAAGTTTTTGTAAACTTTCTTCTTAGAGATTCCTATGGTTTACAGCCTGGTTGATGTAAATTGTCATTGCCGTTATTCTCTCGGTGTCAGCTTAGCAGAAAACTAGTAAAAATCCAATCGGATGACAATCGTGAATATTAAAGATGTAACAATAACATCAAGGATAATTTACTGTTGACGAATGATTTTATTTCAACATAGGAAAGTCTGACCATCATCAAAGTACGTTGTTGAAGAACCCCGATTCCTTTGGTGTAGAAAACAAGGCCTGATGTCGTAGCCACACATGACATATTTCTTCAGTGCCTCTGATTTCGTCCTCTCAGATGTTTCTATGGAGTCCCGAACAAAATATAATGACTGGGGGCTACGTCCGGACTGTAAATTCATGAGGGAAAACCTCCCAGCCCATTTAGGAGAGAGTTGGTGCTGTCAAATTGGTAATGCGTGGGCGGGCATTATCATTGAGAAGAATAACATTTCCAGACAACATCGCAGACCTTCTCTTCAGAAACCCATTATATCTGACTCCATTTCTCCAATACACCGACATGAAAATATCTTGCATGTATCAGCCAGAGGAATGGATCGATTCGACACAACTATCGTTCTTCATCTCTTGACATCATCCGTACAGTCTTGCATGTGACTTCGCTTGTTCCTTATACTGCTTCCAATCTTTACACCAACTGGTTTGACGTCCTCTTTCACAAGAAGTTGGATTATATACTGCTCTTCCTCTGCTATAGGCACATTGCTAGCTGCCATGTGGGATCCTAACCACTTTTGCTTCCACCGGGTATCTAACAACAAGGTTATCTGTTTTAAACGAACGGGGTATGTATCACCATAGAGAGACAGACACAAAAAATGACAAAACAGAAAGATTTGAAATACTAAGTGCAAAAGTAGATAATTATCGTAAATATAAATTTCCCTTTGAGATTTATCTTCTATTTTTACTCTTATTACATATTTTTTAATATACTTGATCACCTATAACATTATTTGCTAGTCTTTCCTCTTCCCCAGATTTTCCAAAGACACAGTAAGAAAAACTAATACATTTTCTCAATTGCTAATCAGAATAAAAGTTATTTAATTTAGAAAAATCGATATAATGTGTGACTTTTCTTCAGTTACAAAAAAATGTTGAAGGACATTACATTTGAACGTACCATCACGTGAAAATGAATAATATCCCACATGATAGTGACAATATGACAAATAAATGACTGTGAAGTGAAAACATTAATTACTTATTGAAATTCATCTTTATTTACTGAAAATAGCAACACTTTCAGTAAACTGTGCGCTTCGTATTTTTGCATGAAATTCTCCTTATCGTCCTTGTTTACTGTTTAAACTATTTTCATATTGGCTGAGGTAAAATTACAGGTTTTCACATAGTCGATGAAAATTGTTGTAAAAATCGGCCGTCACTTGTCTATTCCAATATCCAGGTTGAGTTCCAGCGTCATATACGATTGGCATATCGGTAATAACATTGGCGTGCACTTAAGACTAGTGAGTCTAGCAGTGATATATCACTCAATCTTACAGTGTTTGTACGAGTAAGTGCATAGACGTAGCTAGTGGGGGAGGTCAGGAGTCCGGTTCCCCCGATATGTACACGACCCTCCCCCCTGGAGAAGGTTCGGACCCCACTACATTAAAATGTGGGGGGAGGGGATCTGAGCAATTGTTAAGATTCAAATCCGTCGCTATTTCGAAAGACGAATACAAAGAATTAGATATTTGTGAAATTATTTCATATTTCAATCTTTCTATGTAAAGCACCCCTGTTTCGCCTCGAAGTAATTCTACGATGCAAGGCCAAGTACATTCACTCCCGTTAGGCGAAGGCGTCCACATGTAGTCGGTCATTATTCGGGAACAGAGCAGTATGAGATTTCTTCCGTCCTTGTGTACTAATATCTCTCTCTAGGGACTCCCGCGGACAAACGTACAGCCCGTGCGAAAAGTTGCCCTTGGAATTTCAAGTGCATCCACTTTGCAAATTTAGACTTGGTCAGAGGATACAATCATTGTTTGGAGTAGATAAGCCTGCAAGTAATAGGTATGTTTCGGGAGGAGGGAACACGAGAAAAAGTTTGCATTCATTGTATATAGAAACCCTTTTCTGAAAGTACCATATATAAAGAAAGCGAAGTCACTCTGGAAGATCACTTTATTGAAGTCTGTCGCCATGATTAATAATCATTCCACTGATACGTCTTACTCATCTACTTCTCATTTACGATTTCATCTGTGATAAATTGACTAATTTGTGTTTTGAGGGTAGTGGCGCAGTAACTATTCTCTCGAGAGAAGAGAGTGGATGTCTGTCTTTTTGGTTCCTTGATTCTTTGTCGTAGACGTGAGAGAGAGATGTCGGCATTTATTCTTATTTTAATTGATTTTTTGTTTTAATTGGTGAAGAGTCATCCACTGATCGTTCAAATATATGTAAAGTTGCGAGGGGTGAAAAACTCTGTCATATAGATTTTGGTGCGACATAATTTTTCGCATCAAACGTTGCGTTTCAGTTTCATCAATAAAAATATCATTAATCTTGCAAGAATGAAAATTGAGAAAAAATTGCAAAAACATGATCTATAACAAGGAGTGAGAAATGTGTTTGAGAATAACGCACAAGTGTAGCAAGTATCTACAAGACGGAAAATATCAACCACATTAGCATTCCCTAGCCCAACTACGTAGCCGAGTGATTAACATTACGCACTACGACGCCAGGGGCCCCGGGTTAGAATCCCGGCCTGGGCATGTGCGTTCTTTGTAAGAATCCCTTCATGAATTTCATCATATCATCACTCATCCTTATCGTTGCATCGATTAGTCAAATGTGGAAGAATAGCGACGTAAAATAACCTAATTTATTTCAATCAATCAATCAATCAATCAACATTAGCAGTCCGTTGTAACTTACATCTTTTACGGGAATCTAGTTCAAGTTTCGTTAGTTTCATGTGTATGATGTTGTCTTTATAGCTAAAGATAAAGTTAACAACGTGTAGCTAACAGTACCATGCTACTATTTGCACTTGTAATTTCGTTTTCTAATAAGGGAAAAGGCACATTCCTTTACAACAAATTTCATGGGCCTTCGAATTCCCTCGTAGAGCCTCGCGTCCGTTCAGTTCTTGAAATCTAAATCACTTCACAGCACCAGGTGTATTTTTGAAAGGGTTGTTGCAAGAAGTTATAATATTAAACAGGGTGTCTACCAGTCACGAAAGCCATGAATGTTAAGAAAAAGTAATCAACAAGTAAGTCAAGAAGTGAATAATAATTCAATTACAAGAAATTATACTTGTAGTCAAAAATTTTTACTATCACAAAGACTGATTGTTGATTTACTTTATTTTACTTTATTTTTCTGCCCCTTTGGCTAATCGTGAAGATGAGGATGAATGGTGGTAAGATAAGATAAATGAAAATATGTAGTGACAACAACATGAGCCCCAGAGCCTAGCTATTCTTCCAAATGCAGTGCGGGATGCCTTAATAGATAAAGCAAGATTAATTCTCTAGCTAAATACAACTTTAGTTTTCATCTTATCTGGCCTTTTGGTAGTATTTTTATTGATTTTCTTAATTGCTATTTTCCAGCTTCACCTAAGCAGGAGTTGCGTAAATAAAGGTTTAGAAAAACGAAAAAGAAAAGGTCAACGAAAAGGAATGAAAATATCAAGAATTTGGAATTTGTTATTTTGGGAAATGCAATACCAGGGACTTACTTAACTAATGTAAAAACTACAGATCAAAACATCGAATTTTAAGGCGGGTGGAGTAACCAAATCATCAATGCCTTGTCCCATACCTGCCCCTCCTGGCCCTCTCCAACCACGCAACTATTTATTTCGTCAGCAGGAATTGGAGCACTCACTCGCAACATACAAAATTTAGAATTATAAGGAGAGTTATAGTTGGGAGGGAAAGCAGATATAAACAGGCCACATAAGGAGCAAAAAGTACCCTTGTTTTATTATTTCAATGCATACTATAATTTCCTTGAAGTGAATGACATAACGTTTTGTATTTTTATGGGATATGCTTTATTCCTTAGAAACACTCAAAGAGTAACTTTATAAAATAGTGTTGAATATCGTTTTAGCTATTTACATAGTAGTACTCAACTTTGATGTGAATGTGCTTACACATTAATAAGAAATAGTACCGCTCTGAAGCATTGTGAATAAAACCTCGACAAAGTACAAATGATTCAAAATGCTCAGAAATATAGTTTGCTCAAATACCAGATGAAAGAAATGGAGTTTCACCACTAATATCAGACATTCATTATGTGTTTCCGAAACTTTACAGAAGGAATTGGATCTCATATTTGCTTCAGACTACAAACAAAGAATTTACTGAAATTTTTCATTGACTTGTGAGTCCATTCTTATTGGTTTATGGCATTTTGACATTTTACTTCGCCAATTAGAATCAGGCTGCTTTCAGAGCTCAAGGAGGAGCACACTGCAACGGAAGTCAGTGAAGTAAAAGCACGACAGGGATTCTCAAGTGTACTGTTATAATTTAAGTACAGTTAGATTAAATAAAGAAAAGTAGAATATACGTGCAGTATATAAGAATAACTTGTATTGTGACACTAAAGTAATATCAAGAAAATATGTTGCCTTTGCAAGCATCAGAATTGTATGGAGGAGTGGTTGCATTACGTGCTATGCTTCTAGGGTCCTAGGTTTGATTCCTCTGTAAGGCATACGTATATATCATTCGCTTACCGTCAGCTTGACTGACTTTGGTTTATTTTGGAAGATTTTTGTACTTTAATTTTATAGCTATCTGTCAATTTCGAACATACGGCTGCGTAGCCTATAACGAAAATTGTCTAGATGAATTTTAAAAACCGAAAACTCTTTCTCAATGTCAGTGGTATATATGGGTAAAATCGTACATACAAATGTAAAAATTGAAATTTCTGGATAAACTGTTGCTCATTCTAACAAGTCGATTCCCTAAATAATGAAGTTGTATATTATGAACTTTGTGCAATGTTAAAAGGGTGTGATTTTTTACTTTCGTTTTCACTTTAAAACTTTTTTATTAGCATTATTTATTTATTTGTATGCAAATACTCAACTTTCTTGCCTTATATGATGTAAACTTTACAATGAGCTAGAGAGAGGAAATTCCATTTTCAATTGTGATAATTATTAGTTCATTGATTCTCTCCTGCAACTTATCTCATCCTGATTTCAAATAAGTTTTGAAACGTTTAACTTTCGAAAAATTTATTTTGTCAACAAAATTCTGAATTCAAGGTACGTACATGTTTGGAAAGGAGTCTGAAACATGCCGATTCGACAGTTATTGCTCCAGTGTTTTGTGGGAATATCTAAAAAATAAATAAATTACTGATATGAAATGAAATTGTAACATAAAATTGTGTTTAAAAATCTTATGAAAATGTTTTCATTACAGCGACAAACCAGTAACGATGAATATCTTAACAATAAGTTTCTAAATCATTCGGTTACATTCGTTTTATTTCCACATTCAAATTGAGCAAATTATGTTATATTGGAATATGAAATACACTGATGAAAAACGTAAATGTCGTACCATGCAAAACTCTTGAAATGAAAACTCATATGAATGGTGATTTTCCATCCAGAAAATCCCATCAAAATTATGACATCGTTTAAATATTACGGTCAAAGTTGGGTCAGAGAAGGAAGTTGGTGCCACTTAATCTGATCGATGGCCTTTTTTGCCACAATCTCATGCCTTGCAGGAAAAACGGACGTACGAGGAAATCGTTGTCTATTGTTCTCCTTCTCAACATGCCGAAGCTGGTCATGGTTCCAAGGGTAGGGGGCATTTTTGTCTAAAGTGTTTGCGGCGAAAACATTTCAGCGGGTGAAGTGGACTTCGTACAGTGCTTACTTCTGAAGACAACCACTCCGTCTTCGGTAGGAAAATGAAAAGGAGGGGGGAAGTAAGAAGTAGGATCTTGGCTAAAATTAAATCCTGCTCTTCGGTGTACGTGTTGCCAACCCTTGGCTAAAATTAAATCGTTCTCTTCGGTGTACGTGTTGCGAAACCTTGTCGAAAATATCTCATGACTTCGTTGTTTTTTTCTTCGGATGGCAAAAGGCATTAGGCATAAAACAAATATGGAATTATAATGTAGACATGTGGTTGCATATTTGACATAGAACTTGTTCATGTCCCATGTCTCAACAAGGAAGAGGGAGGGGCAAAATTTTGTCTTTGCTTTTCTTTTTTTTCAATTTTCACATTTGAAGCAATAAATAATAACAAATACATACACATAACAACACTTCGTCTTTTCTATGTCAAAGTACATTACATGTGAAAGAGCAAATTTTCCTCACTGTAAAATTAACAAATAAAATGAATATTAAGAAATCTTGATGACTCTTCATGTCAGCAGAATAACTATTATTAGAAAATCGCTTGTCCCACAAACATTTCGAGGAAAGAGTGGGGATGTTTTGGTGGAGAAGACCACAGACAAATTCTCGTCACTAAATCTGTTGACTCTTGAGGGTAATATGAAGCAGAGGTGAAAATCGGAGGAAAGTTCTTTTCTTGTTGATACAATAAAAAAAGTGTTGTATTTTTGTTCAAATCATATATTTTTCTAACCTTTCAATTAATGGGTATTATCTGAACAAAGAAAGCTCCCACTGACAGAATCTTTTGGATTACACGCGCATGTGCAAGCGAGATTGTTTGGCAACATACAAGTATAGAATCAAAACTAACTATGTTCAATAACATCAATTAATACAATATGACTGGTTTTCAAGTATGTAAGTAGTGGGGTTTACGGTACGGACAGCGCAACTTTTAAGTGTAGAAAAGGCGAGGCTATTTGATTGAACAATCAGATTTGCTTATACTTAAAACAAAGCCAAGAGAGGCCTATACCCCAATTCTTCAGGTGTGATATGCTCTGATTTTTAAGAAATTCTGAGTTTCTAGTGTAGAAAAGGCGAGGGCTCAACAGATAGATTTACCTATACTTAAGACAATGCCAAGAGGGGCCTATACCCCAATTCTTCCAGTGTGATATGCTCTTAATTTTAAGAATTTTGAATTCTAGTGTAGAAAGGGTGAAAGCCTCTCAGACAGATTTGCTTATACTTAAAATTATGCCAAGTTCCCATATGATCTTATTGCTTATAGTGTGTTTTTCTGTCAAAATCCCAGGAATTGAATTTTAGTGTAGCTCAGATTGATTCTGCCATGTATATTAATATAAAGCTTATAGTTACTGGGTTCTGAGGCCCAGTGGAGTGTGGTGCATAGCCCCATGGTTTTTATTGCCTTGCAATCAGGAGGCCTCTGGGTTTGAGTTCTGATAAAATGTGAAGCCTCTCCTGATGGCAAAATGTTAATATTGTTGCTTTGTAAGCAAAAGGCTCGGGTTTGAGTCCTGATAAAATGTAAAGCCTCTCCTGATGGCAAAATGTTAATATTGTTGTCTTGTAAACAAGGGGCTCCGGGTTCGAGTCCTCATATAAGATTGAAATATATACAACTGCCCACACATAAGATATTCACTGCTAGCTGATAATACAGTTGAGGTTTGTGTGTTGTACAACAGGATAATAGAACAATTATCTTCTAGAACTGCTCCGTGACTCTCTCATTTCTTACATCATAAACATATGATTTTTCACCTATGAGAATGACACTACAAATGGTGTCTTCAGGTAAAGCCTCATGGAATTCACAGATAATTTTAATGTTTGTTCTGTCATTCACCACAACTTGTTTTCTTTTTGAAGTGTTGATTACAAACATGGGTCTCCGTGTTTTGAATTCATCTGGAGTGTAGTACATATCAGTACTGCCAGTAGTGACTCTTTTGAAAGCCGAAAATGCCTCATATAATTTGAGAAAATCATCCTTGGACATGTCTAAATTGTAATTTTCTCTGGGGAATACCTCATTTCTGCCATTTTTAAGATATATGTTCTTGATGTTGCAGTTATCAAATCTACTTGAATTTTTTTCCTGATTATTGTGTCTTCCAGTCTGAAACAATACCACTACAAAATCAGGCATGTCATATTGAATACTGGAGAATGAATTTGTAGCATCAAACTCATAATAGGTGCCAGATGCGGGCTTCTGTACACATTGATATGTATAAAATTGCAGAGGAATCTGTGGATTTTTTATTATATCAGCTTTGTATTTAAGAGCATAACTGGCCTCATATTCAACAACAGGGATTCTTAACTCCATAGTCTGAATAATGCATTTGCCTGCATCAGGTAGGGTATTAGGCAGAGCTTCCCCTGTAGGGTTTAATGTGCTGTACCTCATCAAAGCATTGTTATCATTTGCAGCTCTTCTAAATGTGATTCTTAAACCACCCTTCCACATAATATCTTTGTAATCCGAGAAGAATCCTGGCAACAGGCGCATGGGGAACAGCACTGTGTGGTTCTTAGATAATATCTTATCACCAGCCTCAAATCCACCGATTTTGTAGTATGAAGCCTCGGTTTTGGATAATTTTAGAGTGGCCAAAGCCGTGGAGGTAATGCCGGGATAATCTATTCTGTTTATAACAACGCCATGCTTTCTGATCTCAATTTCAGAGAACAGATGCGGCACAAAATTATCTACCAATCTTATATTTGAATTTGCCGGATAATCTGTTCCATCGAGCTTTACGACATCAAATTTGATGTATAGATCTGCTCTGTGAGGGTGTATAAAGCCATCCCCTACATCAAGATCCACCTCTATCTCTGTGTTGGGTTGATTTAAATTTGCAAATGTCCTCCTGTTTGGGGGGAATGATTGTAGCTCATAACTCTCAATATTTTCCATTGTATGTATTTTTATTTAAATGTTAATTTCTATGATAGCAGTTGTTGTGGCTCCAGCAAAATCAACTAATTCTTCTTTTTCATTAGTGACCATCAATTCAATGTAATCTATTCTATTATGGCACACAGGAAAATATAATGTTGGGGATGGATTGTAGATGATGGGCTCCATGAATTCGGAATTAGGTTTGAATGTTGCAATGATGCCAGTTTGTTTGTGAGTACCTATGCCATTTGATTTGGTGATCATACCCTCGGCCACATTACAGTGAATATTCAGAGTCTCTATGGCTAGGAATTTGGGTATATTCATAGCAGTGTGTTTGATGGCCGGTTCGAGTTTTGTGTTGTTCTCAAAGCCCAACAGCTCTCCTATAGTACCCAGATGCACTGTTTCTGTAGCAGATACAATCTCTACTCTGTGAGTGACAGAATTTTGACTTAATACTACACCTCTAGGTAAGTGAGCATTTAAAGTGGACAGATTATACTGCCCTGGAGTGATGACAATTTTTTGATCCCCTACTGCAATTGTGTTGTTGTGGTGCGTAATATTAGGTATCAAGTACATGCCGTAAAATGCTCTGAGAGCTATTGTTTTGGGATACACTATGTCATCATGTAATTTGAGTTTCAATATTGAATTTTGGCTGGTGAGATGGAATACCCCCATGATGTTTCAGATACCACAAGGCTTTTTGAAAATTTTCAATTGTTGGTTTATTTATTTGAGACATGTATCTGAGAACAGATAAACACAGATGTCCGCAATTAACATCTTTGAAGTTTTGAACACGGGCATTATTGTAATAAAGATTAGCTGATTTTAGATATTTTATTAAATTTTCAGGTGGAACACCTCCAAATGAATCAAACACAAATGCCTTACTGTTTAAATATTTAAGATAACAGATCCAGTGAGTGCCCTGATTTTTGTACTTATCCAAATTAACAATGCCACACTCTTTGTTGAGTGGTTGTTCTGGTAAAGAATCAGACATGTACACACCTCTAAAATTTTTGATGCCCAATGGCTTGATTAAAGCTTCAATATCTTGGTTTGTAAGCGGCTCTTGTTTTTTTTAAACTTATTCATGGCTCTCTTAACACCTTTGCCTTTTTTCTCCATGGCCAGGTTATGGCGCCTCTGCTCATCTAATTCTGCCCTATTCTTCTTGGCATCTATTACTGTTTTTGCTATGGCAGCTGATCCCCCAGCCAAGCTCCCCACAGCCCCGAGAGCAGCTAAGATGGCAGGGATGGTAAATATGAAACCCCCTGTATGCAATTTTTTCCTGGATTGCTGTAATTTTTTTAATTGGGGGGTACTAAGCAACAATTTCATACCATGTCCCTTTGCAATACAAGAGCTTTTCTTCTTGCGCTGCTTTTTGGTTAAAAGACTGTCAATAGTTTTAAGAGATTTGAGACCTGCATAAGGTATTTGATACATAACACCCTTGGCCTTCATTGTAGGTTTATTATATACATATTTACAGCCCCCACCCCAATTTTTGTTTGGTGCTCATAGCTATGGTGGTTCCCAATGCTGCTATTTTCTCACTCAAAGAAGCATCTTTGCTTACAAATCTACCAAATGCAGCCTCTTCTAATTTCTTGTCTGCAACATGTCTCTTGTCTAGATCAGAATCTGTGTTGTATGCTATGTCATGGTCTCTACAAGCAGCATCTAGGGGATTAACACCAGGATCACCTCTGTTTAATCTATGTTCCAATTTTGTACCTGGACCACAATACTGATAGCCTGGAATGTGTAGTTCAAATGGCAGCTTGTTTATAATGTCATTAACAAGGCCCCGACCCTCAGAAACATTCCAAAATTTGGGTGGTAGAGTATTAATAATTTTTATAAGATATCCAATCCCCTTAGGGTCATTCACTATAAAATTAGACAATTTGGTGCTTATCATGTCCATAATTCCAACTTTTTCATTGTAAAAATTGTGGTTGCCAGCATTTTCCTCCCCAGCTATCACCAGCAACCTATCTACAAGTTTCCTGACATCATCAACCCACACAAATTCTTTAGGCAGGGTGTTGTATTGTTTGATTCCACTGCCTGTCTTGATCTGTGACCATATGGGCTTGATTAAATTGTTGTATTTTGCTCCACTGCTCGACTTAACTCTTTTTTGTGTGGGATCATTGTTCTGGTATAGAGCATCTGATTTTATTAATATTTCTTTGTAATGTTCATAATCTTGATCTGTATAGCTGCCAGGCCTTTTCCTAGTCATCAGTTCCCACAATCCAGGTGTTCCGGGGTACTTAACAAAACCACCTTTTTCTCCGAGACGAGATTCTGAATAAACAATCAGATCATCTCCCATAAAAGTTACTCTGAAATTACCAATTCTGTGTATGATACTGCCATCAAGCTCTGTGTCGGCATATAAGCCAAAGACCTCATCTTTGTTGTCTTTAGGTGTGGTTAAATATTTTTGAGCAAGAAGACCCAATTCAATAGGATCCTGAGTAGCTTCAATTCTTCTAGGAGCAACAGGACTAGGTGTATGAATACTGGAAAGTGGGGTGAATGGATAATCTAATATGTTTCTTGCAGCTACAGGTACAAGCTCCGTAATCAAATCTTGATTTTGCTCTGTAACAGTTTTGATATTCTTACCTAAATTATTAATAGCATCAATGACAGGCTGTTCTGTTTGTTTGTGTTTTTCATAAATTCCCCGGTTCTCTGATTTCCATCCCTTAAATCTTTTTACAAGATAATCTCTTAACTTAAGATCATCAATGACTGGTCGTTTCATGGTTGTTTATTTATGTCTCAACGTCTAGAAAATCGTTGATTTTATTTCTGTATTTGCCAGTATTAGGCGTTCTTGTCATATCAATTGTGACAAACCCATAACTGTCCTGGCTCCAGCACTTGCTGCAAAATTTAGAAAAATCATTGTAGCTCAAGTCCCCACCTACATATTCATCATGTATGTGTTTGAGGTTGGTATGATCTTGATGAAACACACATATAAAATTGCTGTTGTCTCGGATCAGCTGCTTGGGTATTTTAGAAAAAGTCTGTGCCAGGTAGAAACAATCAATGTTTTTGTGCCGGCCCTGTGTAAAGAAATTTCTAACCTTGTTTTGATTATCCAGTATAATGTCATCAAACACAACAACAGAATTATCGAGACATTCATCAAGTGGCTTAACATCTGGTTCAAAAATGGCAATATCCAATCCATCATATAGCTTCATCAGCTGCTGATATTTTAATTGTTCCAAGCTCTTTGAGAAAACATACAAGTGCCTGTTTTTCCAGTCTAACCAGTTGGGTGCCAATAAAAAATTATCAACCATTAGTGTGGTTTTACCACAAGCAGATGGCCCAACAATAAGACACCTAATATTATCAGGCAGCAAGTTGCCATTTCTCTTAATCTGCTGTTCAGGTTCTGGCAGCCTCTTTATAACATCCCAGGTGCTCATATTATCACTTTGTCTGCATCGATCCAGCTGTTTTCCGGATGACCCAGCCATTTGACAAATAACTTGTTGCCTTTTCTGCGGATGATTTTTTCTATGAGATATGTGTCAGGCTGTTTAGTTTTGCTGAGTTCTTGTTCATAGAACCTACCTTTGAGAATTTCTCCTCGATGATCTTTTATTATATATGTGTTAAGGGTCCCGGGTTTAACTTGAACTACTGTAAATAATTCGGTGCTCCAGTTTCTCGTAAAGCCTCTTTTGAATAAGTGCTTATATTTGCTGATTCTTACTTGGTCGCCCACCCTGTATTTGGCCCTTCTTGTTGTTGGCTGGTATCTAGGATAATAAACAGTCCTGATCAATTTTTGCTCATCAGATGAAGTTACTTCAGAGGGTTTCATGTTGATTGTAGAATGGACCGAGTTGTTGTATTTATGTAGAAGTTCTGGAAGAATATTAAGCCATTTATAATTACCTTGGAGGGTAAATTGTTTATACATAAGATTTTTTAAGGTTCTGTTGAATCTCTCTACAATTGAGGCTTTGAGATCACTGTAACTCGAGTAATGTTTTATTGACCGGCTTTTAATAAATTGTTGGAACACTGAATTATAAAATTCTTTGCCATTATCTGTTTGCAAATAGCGCGGTGATCTTCCTGAATGATTGATGATTGTCCTGAGGGCTTCTGTAACACATTTTCCAGTCTTGGATTTGAGTAGCACAGCCCAGGCAAATTTTGAAAATGTGTCTATTACAGTAAGTAGATACTTGTAGCCCTTGTTGATTTTGTCTAAGTTTTTCAACTGTCCACTTGACAACTCAATCAAGTCGCTCTGCCATAAATCATCTATACCCTTTGTGACTACTGGGAGTCTCTTAAAATTATGTCTGGCTTGTCTGTGTAATTCATCAACAATAATTTGTCTAGACATAATATGTAAACAAGAATATTGCAACTATGGGGTGTTCAGCAGCTGAGACTGCAGGATTTTCTAAATATAATTTGTCCCCTATTTGTATTTTAAATTCCAAAGTGCCATCATCTTCAGTATAGGCTGTTTCTAATGTATTGGGATCTGTAAAATCCTCTAACTCTACACTGGTGATTTTTGGTTTGTTGTCAGCATTTGTTATTGATAAGGTGGGGTAGTGATGTGCCTGTGGTTGAAGCCAATATTTGATCTTGATTGGTCTCAATGTGCCTCCAACAAAAAACTGGTAATAAAATTGAGCAGGGGACAGCATATATATTTTGCCACCTGGTGTAAATGGTGAATCATATTCTTTGTTGGGGATGCTGTACAATTCAAGAATTACTGTATGTTTTGGATTCTCGATTATGCCCGTTATTTCCTTTTCTGCTGTAAGCAATCTGCTTGTTACAGATTCAAGGTGCTCATTGATAGTTTTAACAACATCATCGTGGCCTGGCTTGATCTTTATGTCCACAGCAAGTCTCTTGTATTGTTGCACAATCTCTTGAAGCTGGGTGGCAAAAACAGACAGAGCATTTGCTTGATTGGATTCCATGGTCCCTAGCTGTTGCTTGATATTAGCTACAATTTGTTGCAAATTTTCAACAACTGCCAATTTTGAATTTTGAGCAGTAAGATCATGGACCTGTCTTCTGATATCCTCAAACAGGGCATGCAGTTCATTAATATGTTGATTGGTTGGAAGAGTGGCTACTGTCTGAGTGAGTTGTTTGATCTCTCCTTGGATATTCTTGATATCTTCCGATTTCAATATGCGATTCACTGCTCTCTTAATATTTTTAAGTTCCTGTGATGTGGGAAGATTTGATACTGTATTTTGCAAAAATTCAAGTGCCAATTTCATATTATTTAATTCAGAAGCATCAGCCACATTTTGCATAGCATTTTGGAGCAGGGCTATATCTGCCTGAGAGGGTGTGGATTGTTGTAAAATTTCAAGTTTTGTTTGGATATCATCGATCAAGTGATGAAAATGAGATAGTTCAGATTCAGTGTTGAGGTTTTCAAGCTTTGTGATCTGTTGCTGGACACTGACAAGTGTATCTACAATCCCAGGCAGGCGAGTTTCTTGTACATTTGCCAAATCACTTTGCACTGCTGCTATTGTACCTTCAAGATGGGTTATGGTACTTTGAATTTTTCCAAAATCTTCATATGTTTCAAGTTGCAGCTTAATATTTGCTACACTCCGAGTTATTGCATTCAAAGCATCAGAAGATGGCAAGTTGTTCATAAAATTTTCAAGTGTCTCAATTTTTTCTTTAACCTCGGCTATGGCATTGTGCAGAGGGTCCAGATTAGGTATCTGGAGTGACTGAATCTGTTCCTTTAGAGTGGAAATGACTAGATCAAAATCTTCTTGTGATTTTATGCTTTTGACAATTGTTTGGAGTTGTGTCTGGACATTATTTATCTGCTCTTCCAATTGCTGTTTCAATTGCTCGGAGTTGTTAGCCTGGGTCTTAAATTTGGCTTGAAGAGCTGCTACAGCTTCTTCTAAACTTTGAAAATTATCTAATGTTGCCAGATCAGTATATTTCTGAAGCAGCAATTTGAGTTCTGAGTCAATTTTAAGAAGAGGGTCCATGCATTGTGATTGCAAATTTGTAATTTCTAATTGAAGACTGGCATTCAGTGTGGTTTGTAAAGCTTGTAAATCACTTCTCAATTTCTTGACTCTGACATCAAGCATCAGAATCTCATCACTGTGATCTTCATGTCTTGTGTGGCCAAATATATCATTAGGCATTTTTGTTTTACTGGTTATTTATTATTGAATATCTGATTCTTAATTCTATAAAAAAGGGTATAAGCTTGTCATATGATCCCGGGACCTCAATATATAAGCAGTCACCAGCAGAAACCGTATATACAGTGCCAGAAATCATGTTTGAGTGCTTGATTCTATAAATATTTCTCCCTATTGAAATTTTAACATCACCCTCAGGGGTTGTAATAAATTGCAATTGCCCACCTACAGGTAATTGGTAGTGATTTAAATTATTGTTAAATATGTACAATATTTTGCCTGTTTCTTCATCATTATCTGTAAGTATGCTGTTCAGATGAATAATTAACAAGCCACTCAGTTTAGACAGCATATCAGGAGAGGGTTGTGGTGTCGGCAGGTCCATAATAGCTTGTTTTTTGAACCCAAATAAGTTCATAGGCATGTTTATTTATTTCAAATCATGCTCTGGAATTGGGCATTGTTTGCCATTTTTCAAATCACAATGCCCCCAAGGTAAAGTATGTGTGCCACATGACAAAATGCATCTCTTGTCATCATGTGGGTCCAGAGCCACTTTTGTTACAATATTTGAAGTCAATAAGTGATTCTTACTCTGAATTCTATTTTCTGATGTTCTAATTGAATTCTGTGATTTGATGCAATTTTTATAATCTTCAAATACAAGCTCTTTTTCAACAGTTACTCTGCCAATGCCCTTGGCCTTTTTGGCAACAGCGCCACTACATGTTTCAAAGCTATACATCTTGGCACTTAACCCAGCAAATTCCACAATAACATCACCAAGTGTCTCATCTTTTAACTTGCCAGGCACCTTTTTGTTGTGGTGTTGTTGAATCTTTGTATGTTCACTGGTATCAAAATATTGAAACAATTCAGGCTGTGACATATCTTGATAAACATCTTCTGTTTGAATATCAAGAATAAAACTATCCGTGTCCATGTACAATAATTTTACACGATCACCATAAAAAGGTTTCAACACCTCATAATACAATATTAACATATGTAATTTGGCCAATTCCAATATCACAGCCCCTTCATAAATAGGTTTATCAAATTTGATTTTTGTTTTCATCATGTTGAAAAGTGCCATGTGCTCATCATAAATTCTTCTGTAATTGAAGTTGGGCTTTGCAACCAATTTTTTGCTCAGGCTGGGGTCAGTAATTATTTTAACATCGGTATGTTTCCTGACATTTTCAATAGTTTTGCCATACACTGAATTCACCATCAATTTAAACAAGCCCTTATCAAATTCGCTTTTTGCAGATGTTCGAAGCTCCGTATTTGTATCAATGTATGGTTTCAACCATCTTGAGTGCCTGAACCTCAAAACTTTGCCAACTTTGGTTACTTGAACACCATGTTTCATCAGGAACTGTAGGTTTTTGTAATATATGACATAGCCTTGTTTCGGCTCCAGAGTCGTCATGAGCTTCCTCTGTTTAGAGCCAGGTGAGCACTGAACCTCGGGAATTGGGGGCAGATCAGAAAATTTGTTGTGTAAATGATCTGGAAACATCAGATCAGTCTCTAAGAAGAGGCCATATTCACTGTCATCAAAATCCTGAAGATCTTCAATATTGAAATCTTCGACCCACTCAAGCCCTGCATATGGCAATTTATCCATCATAGCGTGACCATAGAGGTTGTTTGCATCTCCATACAGTATATAATTTGATGGCCGTGTTGGATCATAATCAGGCATGTATTTGTTATTTGCTCTGGCATATCTCTGGGAACATTGCACCATCCCCCCTCTTATACATTCCTCCATAAACAGATACTTTTCTTGATCGTGGATCAGATCCAATGGCTTTTTGGTGTTGAAAAACATTGCAGCCCATGCTAGGCCCGGGGCACTGTAAAAATACACTGGGTCCAGTCCATAATTTTGCATGGAAGATTTTCTGAATGCCTGCAATATATCAGCTAAGAGGGTCACATCAAGTTTTAAATAAGCCTTGTGATAATCACCAAATGTCTGGCATTTTAAATTGTTCCACATCAATTTGGCATGGTGATAATCTTCATCAGTGATTCCAGATCCTCTGATTTTGCTGTAAAACTCTTCTTGTGGTGGCAGGGAACACTCATCAAATTTAGAAAAATCTGTGACATAGTCATATGGATATACACCCTTCCGCCTAATTAATTTCAGCTCCTGATCTGGAAACGAGGCACGTGTGATTTTCAAGTCATCATCAGATAATTGAGAGGCCAGTGTAGCCAGGCTAGCAGGTAAAAATCTGTAAGAATCAAGAAATCTTAATTGAATAGGAACACCATCAACTTTAATTATCTTGCTAATAGATATATATTTTTCATCATTTTCAGCTAAAATGTTTAAATTCTGCTTCTCAAACCCCTCGTACCTGATCAGATGATGGAAATCATAATTGGATGCTCCATGGCAAAATATGGGGATAAATCTTGGTCTCTTGATCTTAATATTGCAGCTATTACACAGGGCCATTAAAAATTTACCATCTGTATGAGAATGGTGTTTAACCTTGATATTTGTATCTGAAAATTCACAATCACATACCGGGCATTTTTCTGCTTTGTTGAAATCTTCAATCTGTTCCTCTGTTAAAGGCAACATAGGCTTTGATATTAATAAGATGTTAGATGCTATGTCACGGCACTCATTTTCTATTCTATGTTTAAATTCTTTGATGGCATTTGGTCCCACGTATAAGTATGGCTCACTAGCTACACCATCCCGTATAACCACACAACAAAAGCTGGAAGGTTCATGTAGCTGGTATGGTGTAATTGATGATTCTTCTGGATCTGGGCTACAGAATGCAAGAGATTTGAGATTCGATTCGAAATCACAGACAATATATGCTGGGTGTTCCAACAAGGCTTCATACTTTTTGAATTCTGCTTTTTCACTTGGATTGGGCATCACCATATGAACAGGTTTATGGTTGCCACAGTATTTCAGATGCTCAATTAACTTGTTTTTAGCAATTTCTGCATTCTCTTCCCGAACCCCCTTCACCATTTTTTGACCATCAAATACAGTTAAACATCTTCTGCACAACTTAAATATTGTATGAGTTTTGTCTAGTTGTGTTCTCACTAAAGCTTCAAGATTATGTATCAGAGTGTAATGGTATGTATCATCCCCTTCAATTAAGAGCAGATCAATCGGAATAGCAGATTCATCATCAATTGTACTGATTCTGAGAGGTGCTATCGGACAATTGCCAGTGGAACAAATAAATACATTAATAGATAATTGTTTGCCATTGATGTGCTTGGCTCTTTTTTCAAATTTATCAATATTCTGAACTGACATTGGATATTCCAAACCCTCCATTACATCGTCAAAAAGATGTTCATGTTGTTTGTAATAAGTTATTCTCTGAGGATCCTTTGAAACTGGATACAAAGCAGCTAATATACACCACAAAAAGCATTTCTGGTCGGCATTTTTTATATTGACCACGGCTCTTTTGTTTTTGATATTGGCAGGCAATGGTACATAAGTAGATCCTTGTAAAGGAGTGAATTCAGAAATATTAACATATAACTTGTGTGATGAACCGCATAGGCTCCATCCGGACTCTTTTGCTGCAAATTCAGAGTGTTTGATGTTCAGTTGATTTATCAAGCTGCTTATTATTGTGTCTGAATTTGCATTTGAATATACAGGTACAGTTTCTGTTATGTGGGGCTGTGTAAATTTTGTGCCATTTGGTTTCTTATATTGTACAAACAATTTGAGGGATAGCTTATAAGAGCCATTTTGTGCATTAAGAATTGCCTGCAGATCAGAATTTATACTGTTCAAGAAATTCTTAATGCCGCATCTTGGCTCTGATACAAACTGGTAATCCCTAAGTTGGGCATTAAAACTGCTATGTATGGGTGGTTCATAGCGTGGCTGCTTTGCAGGTCCAGCATTAACAGGTGTTTCATGCTTCCTTTTCAGACCAGATGTGGATGGTTGTGGGGGCAATGTTGATGACTGTACATAAGAATTACACTTATGCCATTTGTAATATGCCTTGCTTAATATTTTATGGCATCTTGGACATATTTTCATGGCCTTTCTGCATTTCTTAGAGTTACAAATACGGCAATGTCTAGCCCAATGAGAACTAGATATATTTTTATTACACCGATTGCAATATTTTTGTTTTGGCATTTTTTCTTGTAGTTTATTATATAAGATTTTCTGGGCTTCAATTCCAAACTTTATACTTAATAAAAATATCAGTTGGGTTCAGCAGTTAATGGCTGAGCTGGTGCTTTTATACCCAAACAACAGCAGTAACTAGGTTTTGGTGATAGTTTTGCTGTTATACAACACACAAACCTCAACTGTTTATCAGCTAGCAGTGAATATCTTATGTGTGGACAGTTGCATATATTTCAATCTTATATCAGGACTCGAACCCAAAGCCTCTGATTACAATGCCACAATATTAATACGTCTCCAAATAGAATATGCCCATATTTTACTGGGTTCTGAGACCCTTATGCAGACAAAATTGGATTTTGAACTGCCATAATATTTTCTAAGTCTTTGCCTAGGCTCATATTATCTGAACAGAATTGCTTTTAGCATGAGGGGGGTACAGTTCATTGCCACTGTGTGAAAATATGTATCTTTATCTCAATAATCTTTGTTACACTTTTACATGTTGTCTTGCATGACTAGGAATTTGTTACACTTTTTCCCCTGTCGTGCTGAAAGATTAATGACCCCTTCAGTGAATCATACAGAAAAATCATTAATGCCCCCCTTCTAGCGTGTCTCTTGCGTGCCGGCAAAGCACGCAAACAATTAACTATGCTTACCCGCTCTTCTCCTATTGTATTGAGGAGGTGGTTATAAAACATGAAAAAATAAGAAAATTCAGTTTTTTGTACAATATATTATTGTAAAACACTTTTTACCAGGTTTTCAGATCTGGGAGTTGTATATCAACTATTCTCAAAATCCCACTTGTGGACATATTATTTTGCCACATGTTTTCAATCTTAAATATTATATGAGGACTCGAACCCGGAGCCCCTTGTTTACAAGACAACAATATTAACATTTTGCCATCAGGAGAGGCTTTACATTTTATCAGGACTCAAACCCGAGCCTTTTGCTTACAAAGCAACAATATTAACATTTTGCCATCAGGAGAGGCTTCACATTTTATCAGGACTCAAACCCAGAGGCCTCCTGATTGCAAGGCAATAAAAACCATGGGGCTATGCACCACACTCCACTGGGCCTCAGAACCCAGTAACTATAAGCTTTATATTAATATACATGGCAGAATCAATCTGAGCTACACTAAAATTCAATTCCTGGGATTTTGACAGAAAAACACACTATAAGCAATAAGATCATATGGGAACTTGGCATAATTTTAAGTATAAGCAAATCTGTCTGAGAGGCTTTCACCCTTTCTACACTAGAATTCAAAATTCTTAAAATTAAGAGCATATCACACTGGAAGAATTGGGGTATAGGCCCCTCTTGGCATTGTCTTAAGTATAGGTAAATCTATCTGTTGAGCCCTCGCCTTTTCTACACTAGAAACTCAGAATTTCTTAAAAATCAGAGCATATCACACCTGAAGAATTGGGGTATAGGCCTCTCTTGGCTTTGTTTTAAGTATAAGCAAATCTGATTGTTCAATCAAATAGCCTCGCCTTTTCTACACTTAAAAGTTGCGCTGTCCGTACCGTAAACCCCACTACTTATGTATGTAGCTATTTGAAGATGCTGCCATGAAATTTCGATTTTGCCGATAGCTAAGTTTAAGAAAACACCTATACAACATTTTTTAATTTTTTTAACCAAAAAAACACAATTTTCAAGCATATGATCACAATTAAAGGCCAAATTCTGCAGATATATAGAAGTAAACACTTGTCGATTTTATATTTTAGGTTATCAGTTAATTCAAAGTGCCTGTTACAATAACGAAACTTTAGCGAAAACTGGCGAAAGAAGGGAAGTAAAATAAGACAAGTCAATCAGTCAATCAATCAATAACGAACTTCAAAAGCCCATAGCAGGTAGGCAGCATTTAACAGGAATCAATGTATCTCCCAAAACCTAAATAAAGTACAACTCGCTTACAAAAGTAGATGAGAAAGTACGTTTTGTAATCTTTAACTTTTCTAAAATTGTACCCTGTGTTGTCTATACGCAGCATCTGAACTTGAAAGCATAACAAATAAGGGACATCGAAATAGATTGTTGACAAGCAACTAAATTGTGTAAATTGTTGCTTGAAGCAAAGTTCAAGAAGTATTATTTTTACATTGATGAAAGACAACTTATTTTAACCACACTCCTTCAGGCTCAATAATTGTAAAAAATAATATCTATTATCTAATATGTATGATATTCGCCGATGAGGATAAAAAATAACTTATTTATTTTTTCTGTAACTAGTAGATTACCGAGTTAAGCTCGGCTTGCCTTTAGTGTTTATTACCAAATTAAATTATATCAGAAATTAATAAACGCAGTTTTGCATCACACATAGGGCTATCAGAGCACTCTTCAGTAGGACAAATTGTCTCAAAATGTTGAACACGAACGCATTTGGAGTAAATATAATATGTTACTAGCACATCTTAACATATAACGAGAATATGACACATCTTCAGCTCAAAAATTTATGTTGAAACGAACGGTTGAGTTCAAAATTACTCAACAGTAGAATGACAGCACTTCGTTCCTACGCGTCAGCAAAAATTTGATGCGGCTGGTGTTATGTTACATCCGGTCGTAGCGGGCCACGAGCGGTTTTATTGTTGAGTCAGCAGAACGTGTCTGATCAGGTTGAAGACATCGGAAGCGGTGGGGGGAGGGGGTCAATGGATTTGTCACGTTGTTTCTTGATGTATGCTAACCTAACACGTGCATATGTTTGTGTGTGTGTGTGTGTGTGTGTGGAGGAAATGCGCGCGCAACCATTGCGTATGATGGAAAGACATGAAGAAATGATTTAAAGATGGCGCCGAAGGTGATGTACCCCCCGAAAGCTTAGCGGCTAAGGTTATTGCTCTGTAAAACAAGAGGCGTCGAGGGTTCGATTCCTGGTAGAGTCAATATTGATCGATTGATAGATTGAGTTCTTTTTTTTAAGTCCGTTTTATGCACGGTAAAACTAATCAGGATTGGACCTACAGTTGAAAAGTGATGATTCGGACCACTATGTGCCTCCACCGAGTATCGAACCTGGGACCCTTTGATTACAAGGCGACGATGTCAATATTGAATGGTCTCGATTAGTCTGTGTGTAAATAAAGGCAACAAAATGGTTGAGTTCGAAAATCGAGTTGGGTTAGTGGTTAATGTTGTCACCTGGCAATGAAGAGGTCGCGGGTTCGATTCTCTAGGTAGTTAAATTAGGCCAATTGTTTAGTCCCGCCATTATAGGTCCCCGATTAGTCCATCTGTGCATAAATAGTGTTTGAATAAAATCAATATGGTGGCCTTGGGTTATTGGTTATTGTTGTCGCCTGATAATGAAGAGGTCGCGGGTTCGATTTTCTAGGTAGTTAAATGAGGCCAATTGTTTTGTCCCGCCATTATGGGTTCCCGATTAGTCCAGCTGTGCATAAATAGTATTTCAATAAAATTAAAATGGCGGCCGCGTTTTGTGTTTAGCGGCGGCGGCGGTGGCGCGGCGCGGGGCGGGGCGGGGCGGCGCGGCGCGGGGGTGTTTTTTATTCCGCCAGATGTTTCAACCAAGTGGTTGAGGGTTCGATTCCCAATGTTGGTGAAAATTGGATATTCAATTGTATTTCTTTAAAAGTTCCGATTAGCTTTTTGTGCACAAAGAGAAAATGAACAAATTGGAAATAGGATGTTTATGCTGTAATGAAAAGGTCCCCGGGTTCGATTCACAATGTCAAATTGGCTGATAATGATGTTGTTTTTAAAATATAAAAAAAGAAGTGCGAATAAATTAGAATCTGTTGTTTTGCCGTGTGGGGCCCCAGTAACGATTATCTTAAATGCATAAAGAGTAGGTAAAATAAGCAAGATGGCCGTCACTATTGTTTTGTGATCAAAGAGGAGTCACAGGTTCGATTCAATCAAAGGAGGCAACATTCTATGTTTCAATTCCATGTAAAAGTGTAAAGTTATGTTTCGATTAACCTCAATGCATAAAGAGGAATTAAACAAATACAAGCAAAATGGCGACAGATGTGATAAAAGAAGAATTGAATTAGTTTTTTTATAGTGACAAGAAAAAATAGCGAATCACTGTTAGAAATAGATTGAAAATAAAGATACTTGCCTTTGCGTGTCCAGCGCTGTGCAGAAAAGCTCTCATGCTTTATCTCCGACAAGTCCACAATACACAATTTTTTTTTATTGTATAGTTAATTATTAATGTTGTTATTAACACAGATTCTTACCAGTGTGAAGAAAAGCTCTCATGCTTTATCTCCGACAAGTCCACAATACACACTTTGTCATTATATAGTTAATTATTAATGTTGTTATTAACACCGATTTTTACCAGTGTGAAGAAAAGCTCTCATGCTTTATCTTCGACAAGTCCACAATACACACTTTTTCATTATATAGTTAATTATTAATGTTGTTATTAACGATTGTTACCAGTAAAAATATAAACCATGAGGATTTTTAAAGAGGTGATAAATGAAAAAAAAAGCCAAGACATGTATATTTTATCCCTGTTTATTACCAATATTTACAAAATTCAAAAGAGCCGCACACACACACACACATACATATGTAAAATGTTTATATTGTGTCACCAGTTTATCAGCATGATATTTAACAAGTTATTTTCACTCACCCACATAAGAAATTGTGTCACTATCATATCCATTTTCTGCTTCAACCACTGAATTAAAATGTTTCAATATTTTTTCCACAAGCATGTTCTCGCAAAAAAGAAACACTTCTTTGGAAAGTATTTTTCCGTAGATGTTTTGTATAGACAAAGGCTCAGGTTTTGTACATCCATGTAGATGGGAAAGCACAAACTTCTCCTTATTACATGCATGGACAGGGGAAATATCTGTGCAACCGAAACATTGTTCGCGAAGGTCGAGAATGCAAGATTCCACACAGTTTCCAAAATACGATTTCAGATACGGCGACACTGTTTCACACATAACTTTCGCATGCTCGATGCACACAAATATCTTCATAAAGTTCCGCCACGAACTTTCTGCGATGAACACTATCTCCAGGGAACCGTAAGCTGGTTTTTTCCTTATAATGATCTGACGACGATTGTACAGTGTGGTTATCAGCAATTCATGTTGCTCACTTAGTGGGTAGGAAACACGAGGCTGCTCACCTGGAATAGCGATGTAATTGTCGATTACTGGAAACAATTCCTGAAGAGCGTGCCACTCCTGCAACTGTAGTTCAACACCGGCCGCCCCGCTTCTGTGTAGCCTGACCACAGGTTGGAAATCCAGATGAGAGGAAAGTCCGATTGAGATAACTTTTGTTTTCGAAGCATTCAAATAGTAGACGTGATCAAATAATATCGACTGGCGTATAAGACTAGTTACTTGTTTTTGTTCTTCAGGTAAATGCTGATCGCTCTCTTTCTGAAGAACCCCCTTGAAATTAGTGTACGGTTGAAATCTTTTTTTCAGCGGCATCGAAATAGTGGATTCCATGACCAAGAACTGCGAGATACTGCATGTCGCAGCGTGCAGATATACATTTGAAGAAATGCGTGGGTGTGTTTTTGAGACGCATGCGCGCGTAGCAAACCAAGCATGTGCTGGGCAAAAAAGTTGGAGGGGGCGGGGCATTACAAAGATCAATGGTGAGAGAAAAATCAGCAGAATATCATAAACGTCATATTGAGGAAATATTGGATAACAAATATTAATTAATTTAATTAAAGCATCAACCGCATTGTCGATCTGAAATTAGGTTTATAGACAGGGGGCAAAATGGAAAATATCGACGATGTTCTAGTATTGGATTGTATCTGTATTTCCATCGGTATAATCCTCCACCACATTTGAAGCATACTGTTTTATCCTCTTTTTGAATGTAAAATAATCCTGCTTCGGACAGAGCTTCTACAAACGGGAATTCTTTTGATTGCAAGTTTCTGAAAGAGGACAATCTAGCATTGAAAGATCCCATCTCTGGATATTGCGTCATTGTTCTGTAAAGACACAAAACAAGATAAATATTATTAGTAAGCTGTTGTAAACTGTAACGCTACAAAATTATTAATATACTATTAGGACTATATGTAACTTGTATAAAATTTCAAACAGTATTTACTGTCAATATTTTCTAGTATACGTACCGAGTATTATAAATTTAATTTACGAGTCAGCAAATATATTGATATAATATTGTAGTTTTTTATCGGTACTGGGAAATAAAATTTGAAATTTATGCATGGGTTTACCAGAGGCTCTAAGGAATAAATACAGAAAACAGTAATGCCCACAGTACACAGACCCGTAACTTTGTATCTGATGAGTGTTGTACGTATAGAATTTAGAGTTATTTTCCAAAAATCGCAAATGGTTATGCACATGTGGAGGTTTTCCGTAACTATCAAAAAATTCCCCCCGGGAGTTACTGTCTATGTAAATTGCTACCCAGTGCTTCCCGGGGCTATCTTTGGGATCTGTATTTACAATCAACGCTGCTGGTAGTTCCACATGTACAGGTAATTCATTAGCTGCGAAAACCCCAACATGATGATTGTCAAAGGCTCTATTTGATATTAACCCGTGAAGCAAATTTAAAGTCGACAGCATTGCTGGACACTAAATAGTAATATTGTGCAACTCACCTTGTTATACAATTAATCCAGATGAATATCTCTTTGATTATTAATTTCCATGAGAGCGTCAAATTCAAAGTAGATAACACAAGTCACAGTAGATTCCAAAGCCGATTTGAAGTGGACTTCCAAGCTAACAGCCCCTTGCCGTTGAAGACTGCAGTGGGATATGGCACTTGCAGCTGCGTCTGGTGTTATATCGAAAACAAGTAATGCGTATCCCTGGGGGTATTCCTCACGCGATATATTTTTTCCTTCATCCATATAGTGTATCCCTGTTCCAGAGAATAATGTGTGATATGCTGTTATGTACTTGTTGTTTTCAAAGTCTGGTTGAAGTGGTTTGCCGGGAATTTGGACTCCATCAACATATAATGTAAAGAAGTTGTAATTGAAATGTTGAAAATTGAATGGGTTTGTAGACAGTGTGCCGTTGAATGCATCGTTGGTAACAAACCCCACAACTAATCGTTTCGGAAGACGTCCAAGTATCACATTGTCAATTGTTTTTGAAACAATATCTTTTGGAATAGTTACAGCTTTAAGTTGTACTCTTGTTAGAGGGTATTTTGCTGTATGTTTTTGCAATATGCGATTGTGACTAAGTTTGATGGATGAACTGACCGATACTTTTCTCACATATAGTGTAGCATCCAGAATTTCCACTTTGCCTTCACTGTCATCTAATCCCATCAAGCAGAAAGTGTTTTTCGAAGGAATCAGTTTTATTCGCATTTCCACTCCATTGATCAAAAATTTCTCTTGATTGAAAATATCAGAATGCAAGTAACCAAACATATCAAATGTTTTACTCTGTTTTGTTAGTTGGTTACGTTTTGTAAAGCCTTTGTTGTCTTCCGAAACGTTATCAAAAGCGCCTGCTGTATATTTGTACCACAATGCACTTTGGAGATGAGATGATTTTGCAGATATGTCATAGTTCAGCGCTTTTTCAAAATAAGACCTGTATGGGTGCATGTGAGATGGAAACGAGATGAGTTTGTTATTTAAGTAGATTTGTACTTCGCTGAACATTGCATTGAGAAAATCATTGACAGGTCCAATTGTTTTATCTGTGGGTAGCAATAACTGACCATTCGCTTTTACAATTCTGGCATCTATATTCAACATTGTGTGTGCTAAATCCATATAATCATCACCATATCCAGGTATTACAAACTCGGTGGGGGCATTATCTGCCAGAGAACTAACAGGTTTGTATCCGATGGTGTGGTGTTCTAAGATGCTTGTCTGAGTAGGTTTTACCGAGAAAATATCCAATTCACTTTTAAAACACTCACATGATTTCTCCCTAATTAGCGCCATATCTAATCAAAAATATCTGATGTTATTTGAATTTTCTTACGGTTGCGTTTGGTTGTTTTCTTGGTGTTTGTATTGGCACTGGATATCTTCTTTCTCTGAGCGATCCTTCCAGTTCGCTGTCCCAAAGCAGAGTGATTCCTTTTGAAATGTTTATGCCCCTGATAACCTGAACCAATCATTTCCTTTAGCTTTGTTTCAGCTTTTCTTTTAAGATTTGATCTGGCATCCGAAATTCTGGATTGTAGTGACTGTTTTAGGGGTGTTTTGTCTACAACATCACCTAACACATTTACCCCTGTTTTTAACATTTCTTTCCCTACAGCTTTCGCTCCTTTTTTGATAAGAGGCAAAGCTGACCGAAAAAGTCCTCCAAGAAAACTTCCAATGCCATGTCCTTTTTGATAGACAGCACCGTAATATATGTTACCCACACCAGATCCAGCTTGTTGATGGTAGTATTGAAAATGTGGGTCATTCATAATCAGAGCTTTTCACCACAACGTCTAAAATGAAGTTTCAAACACACTAGTCCGAAGGAGAATGGGATGTGTGCACCAGTGCTATCCCTTAAGTCAATTTCTATTTGTTCGAAATTATGTTTCTGCACTGGGATGTAATGTGCTGAATCGAAAATTTGCACACCATCACTTCCAAAAGTATGTTCCATAGGATTAATGTTTATAGTACGTAATAGAGGGGCGACAGCATCTCCCACCATATGTGATTCCGCAATATCTGTGTAAATATACATCTGGGAAGGAATTTCTCTCACAACATTTGGAAGCGAGCGTCCAATTTTTACTTCTGATAGATCATCGGTCGGTTTAAAACCTAATATCCGTGCCAGTTGAGGTGACAATCGTACATTTATGTTTCTCTGCTTGGTAGATATATCAACAGTCACATGTTTGTACGCAGGATGATTACGGAGACTAAAATTTAATGTTTCAGAATATTTATTGATTTCTGCAACAATGCTGTTTATAGATGCGTAATAGCCTTCGGATATTCGAAGTTCGTTCCATTTGACATCATCCATAGATTTATATTGAATATAGTTGTTAAATCTTGTAATGTTTAGTATTGAATAAGGATAATGCACTTCTACCAATGCCATCTCCCATTTTTTGGTGTCCAACTCCACACGGTTCTGAAGCTTTGTGGTGTAATTAGTTAGAGTATTACTTGGGAAATATTTCATGGAACTGTTACTAGGCAAAGTAAGGTAGAAAGCGTTTGCATTAGAAACACAAAGCTATCAGTGTCAATGTAGCAAATATGAATGTTATCGCCATAAAATGGTTGGAATTGATCATAGTAGGATTCTTACATGTGTAATTTGGAGAGTTCAAGAACGGTGGCAACAATAGCAATCGTCTTATTGAGCTTCACTTCCTTCTTGTTACTTTCAACGAATATTAAATTTTCATCGAAAATTGTGAACGTCTTGAAGTATGGGGAAGCAGCAATTTTCTCAAATTTCATCACATCCGTGACTAACGTTGCATCGATGTACTTGCGCACGTTCTCCATTGTATTGCCGTAAATGGCATTGTTAAACAACTTGTAGAGGTCTTTGTCCGCAGGGGTTGTAGATTGTATTCGATGCTTGGTGTTCTCAGCAATATACGGCTCCAACCATTTGCTCTGTCTGAACCTCAAACCTCTATGTATTTTCTTGAGCTGCAAACCATGATTCAGATAGAATTGAAGTAACCTGTAGTGGAGAATGTAATTTCGTTTGTTGTTCAAGCTTAATACGAGTTTTGGCTCCGATCCTCCAGGAGATTTTTCTTTTACTGGAGCCATTTCCAATTCTTGATATTTATCTTGGAGCGTTTGAGGATATTCAAGGACGACTTCCAAAAAATAGCCCCATTCGTTATTTTCGGCCCAGTTGAGAAAATCCTTGGAGGAGAGTTCTTCTTTGTCCATTCATTGATAGTCACTGATGGGAAGAAACTGCGACGTGGAATGACCGTATAAATTATTCACATCCAAGTAGACAATGTAGGTGTCAGGTTTTGATGCATCGTAACCAGGAGAATAAGGATTATTTGCAATAGCATGGCGACGTGGACATTGTACAATGCCACCGCGTACTGCATTCTCAAGAAATACAAATTAGTCATTTTTCGTGATGAGGTCCAGAGCTACATTGGTGTATTTCAACATGGACTCCCATGTCAGTCCCGGTGTCGTAAAAAATGTACTGTGTCCAACATGTAGATGTCAATACATCTGTTCCGAAACGATTCGAAAATGTCCATTAGAAAGATGACATCAAGTTTGAGATACAGGTGGTGATAGTCCCGTAACGTTTGACAGTTGAAGGCCGACCACACTCTGCGGGCATGTTGATAATCATCTTCGGAACAAACGTCCTCGGTGAGATGAGAATAAAATGCAGTAGGCGGTGGCGGTTCGGTCTCGTCAAATTTGTCGAAATCATTGACGTATTCATAGGGTTAGACGCCCTTACGTCTCAGAAGATTCAAATTGTCGTCCCCAAAACATTGTTTCGTGGCCACAAGATCATCGTCGCTAAGTTGAGCTGCAAGAGTGGCCAGGCTGGAAGACAGGAAATTGTAAGAGTTGAGGATTCGCACTTCCACACTTTCTCCGTGTTCGAGAGAAATCGAGACCCTTACAGCAATATACTTTTCGCTTATTCTCGGAATGATCTTGATGCGATTCGTGAAGTTGTAGAGCTCTTTGATTAACATATGTGTATTGTACCTCTCTGTGTAATGGAGATACACAGCAAAGAATCGTGCTTCCTTGATTTTGAGATTGCAAACGTTACATATAATGGACAAAATTTTAGAGGTAAAATCAAGGAAGCACTCCTCACATCTTGTATCCATGTCACGTCTCTGATGTTGTTCCGTTGTGAGTGGGGGTGGAAAAACATAAGGGCCTTTCAGTCTAGGTGCAAGTTCTTTGGCACATTCTGCCCTTTTTTGACAAAGTTTTTCCAGAATCGGGTCCACAATACGTAAAAACCTCATATAACTTTTCGCCGTAAATGGCAAAACTGCAAGGTTCGTGGTGAAAAATTGGTATTGTGTTTGAGATAGTGGAGTCAGTGTCACATGAGTCTAACGGAACTTCAAAACTTTCAAAATCTGCATGAAGAACAATAGGATGGGGGAGAAGAGCCTGATATTTTTGAAATGTCATCTTGCTTCCAGGTTCCGACATGACATCTTCGGGTTCTGCATTCATGGAACCGAAACACTTGTGTTGTCCAATTTTTTCCCCGCGAAACATTCTCAAGCACCGATCGCAAATTTCAATCTTGTGGTGATTCTTGCTGATTTGTCTTCCCACTAGCCGTGAAAAGTTGCGAATTAATCTGTAACCGTCGTCTGTGAGAAGAAGTCTGATTACGCTCTTTTGGGTTCTTGCAGGTCTGAGAACGCAAATGTCGCCCCAATCGTCAACCCCGAACACGGAAATATCAATGTTTTGCCCCTTTTCTTCTTTATACTGTTTTACAAAAATGTCGATGTCGTTCAAACTCACGGGACAGGAAATTTTTTTCATCACTTTTGTGTATCTTCTGTTGTATCTGGTGTATTTGGACAGACGTCGGGGGTTATCATTGGCGGGGTGTAACGCTGCGATGACAGACCATAAATAACTCTTCTTATCTTTAATTTCTATGTTTAGCACTGCATTTTGATTTTTTTTAATGTCTGGTGCAGAATTTTTTTGAGCGCTACTTAACGCTTTGAAATTACACAGTCTAAGCTGCAACATGTGTTTACACCCACAAAGACTAAACCCACTTCGCGACCTTTAAATTCTTCTTGTTTTCTTGCCAGGTGTTTAAATAGACGACTTATAATTTCGTCAAGATCGTCGTGATTACCATGATGTAAGCCTTCACATCCTACATAAAACCTGAAACTGCTTGGCTCTGACGAGATGATCTTCTCATACATACTGGTTAACACAAGATGAATTTTGGTTGCGGCGTTAATAATGCAATCGCGTAATTTGTCAACGAGAAGAGTTTTCAATATCCAAGAACGTGCCGGAATCACATTTTTCATAAGGTGCAGATATATACGTCATGGCGCGTGCACTTTTATTCGAAGCAGAGCCTTCATGAGCATCAATGCGATATTTTCTTGCCTGGGGACATCAACACTTTCATCTTCCGGTATGCGACATCTCTTCTTATGCTTAGACATGTTTAGTTTAGAAATTAACTTCCCACGGTTGTGGCATGGTACCGTTTTGCAAAGACCAGAGAGTCCGGGTTGCGACTCCATTCTGCATCTTTGTTATTTATATATGTCCAATTTTTTTGGGTGGGGACGGGAAAGCACTGAAACAGGAGAAAAAAATAAAATCAAAGGCTAAACATGCTAGACATCGTGCAATGTGTATCACGCGAACAGTCTGCACTGTTGTAAAAAAATAGAGCAAAGTGTGTGGCATGACTTTAAAGAATGTTATGGCTTCTCCGGGTATGTAATTAGCGCAAAACACATCCTCATCTTCAAAAAAACGAGAAAAGAAAGTCACGAGCCTTGGACTTAAACACCCTTGAAAAAAATAATAACAAAGTTACTTACCTTTAAGAAACTTGTAGCACAAAAATAAGAGCCCACTGAACTTCCACGATGATACTGTTGCACAAACGTGTATTACAAATAAGAGCGCATTGAACTACCACAATGAATGTTCACTGTGATAATGCTCCGCAAAACAGGAAATTTTCCGTTATATATTCCCTCAGCCCCCACGTATTGCCCTGGTACTATTGACAATGCTAGTTCCATTTTTTTCAGGAAGACCGTTTGACAAATTGTTCTGACACAATTGGCAATGATAGTTCCTTTCTTTTCAGCGAGACAGTTGACGAATTGCTCTGGCACTATTGGCAATACTACTTCCTTTTTCTTTTTCAGCGAGACCCGTTGACCGATCCACCCATGTGTGATGCTCTGACACAAATGACCTTCTTCTTTTCAGCGAGTGAGGAAATGCACACCTTACATAAAATCAGTTCCGGGGTAATCATTACAGACCATCCGAGGTCCCAACAATACTAAATTGTAGACAGCAAAAGAAAAAAACAAATATAAAAGCTCACGGAAACAAGATAGTCGCACACACATTGTGTTCACAGATAATTTTTAGGTCACGTTTGTGGACCGACTCTATACTATTTTCCTGCCATTATCCGAACTTATTAAGTGCGGGGTAAGGTAGCAAAGATCCAAACCCAATTGAAGGTTGTATTACCGACGAATTGAAATTCGATAGAGCGTCCGTTAAATTGGATTTTGTTTCACTTTCACCCGCAAAGTATTCGGATAATCTTTCCGAATCATTTTGTAAAATTGATAAGTTATGTAGTAACGATATTGGTTTATGATATCTGCAAATTCCATGACGGTGAAAAAATATAATAATATTTTTCACAAATGTTTTCCCCATTTAACAATTAATCGTTTAACATGCAAATTATTTCGTGTTAATGTTGGCGTTCGGTTATAAAAGCTAAATTTTAGTTTACGAAGAGCTAGAAATTTTGCAAATTCTGGAGAAACTTGACATTCGGAAGGTTTGCAGAGAGGGTTCGGGATCGCAAGTCCGCGTATTCCGGGTAGACTGCGACTTCCTACGAATCTAAGGAAATTGTTATTGTTTCCGTTGAGATACCGATTTGTGAGAGAAACATTTATAATGGGGATCTGTTTAATCTCCATTAAATTACCTCCGATCAACAAACCGAAATTTTGTTGCAACACGTATTGACGAATTTGACTCCGTACACTTAGTAACGTTATGAAGTAAATTGAAGGGAGCAAGAGGTAAAAGGTATCTCCTTCTTTCACACTGTTAAGGTGTGCCGGTTGGAGGGGTGTCAATTTTTGAGCAGTTAATTTTTTATATTTTTTTTCACAGTACTTGTAAAGATCTTTCGTATTCACACTCACGATAATAGGAAAAACCTTTTTCGGACTGGAAAAAAATGTTTGAGACTGTAGGTAGTAGTGGTAGTGGGCCGCTACTGCAACAGAAAATGAGGCTCGGTGAGGCTCGCCTTAATGGATTTGTCTTGTAAGGCATGAGCCTCATTTTCTCGCAGTGTTGCCAACTCCTCACTCGAAAAAATCACCAAGGTTTTTTTTTAGTCTAACCACCTAAAGCAAGGAGCTGGCAATCTTGCTTGAGGGCTCGCCTTAATGGTTTGCTCTTGTAAGGCATAAGTCTTATTTTCTCGCAGTATTGCCAACACCTTACTCGAAAAAATCACCAAGGTTTTTTTTTGGGTCTAACCACCTAAAGCAAGGAGCTGTCAATGTTGCTTGAGGCTTGGTTTACAGTGCATAAAGCAAGGTTGCCAACCTGGTGGTTTTGCTATAGCTTTTTACAAAAAAAAAGAGAGAGGAGAGAGAGAGAGGGAAGAGATAAACAACCGACAACCTACCTACAATTTTTTTTGGTCTAACCTAACCTAAAGCAAGGAGCTGGCAACTTTGCTTGAGGGTTGGTTTACAGTGCATAAAGCAATTTTTGCCAACCTACATATACTAAACTAGGAGAGTTGGTACTGCCGTAAAAGAGAGAGAGGTGGGTGGATGGCAACACAAGCGCGCGCGCGCGCGTGCGTGTGTGCGTGTGTGTGTATAATATGTAGCATTATTAACTAGAGTGTGTTGGCAATTTACTTCCAACTAAAAAAAATAGAGATGCCAACGTTGCTGTAAGATGAAGAGAGAGAGAGAGATTTATGGCTGGCAAAAGTAATAAGCGAATGCGCCATATCGTAATTTTCCAACTCCGTATATCGTGATTTTTGTAAACCTCTCTCTGGGGAACGATGTGCCACACACACACGCACACACACACACATGCGCGCGCGCTTGTATTGTGATGCATTACATACATGTGGAAAAAAAAACTTTGCCTCTTATTATTAAAAAAAAACTTTGACCGTATTCTTAAATAACTAACAACAAAAATGAATCTTTTTGGCTTCCGCAAACAGATCAACATGGAGACTGCACCGCCAAATTTCAATAACCTCTTACCTTCCGTGTTATCTAAACTCAATGGTTTACTGATCGTTCACCTCAACAGTATTTGGACGAAACTGAATGACGATGTGGGCAAGATGTTTTATGTCTTTAATAACAATTTACATTTCTACGAAATTCCGATCGACGGGAAACTTCAAATCACCGTGAATCCGGTGAACGCAGGCGAAATCAAAATTTCTACCGGCAAGAATATTTTTCGAATCAAGCACGACAAGATGCTTTCTAACATTACGTACGATGTTTCCGCAGGAGATTACCTGTACGTGGAACTCCTCGGAGATTACGACAAACTTATTCCTCTCTTCGTAGAATTACGAATTGTTTATCCTATTATAAATAACCGTTAACCAAAAATGCCTAACGACATTTTCGGCAACACCAAGCGTGTAGACCATGCAGAAGAGATTCTCATGTTGGATATTCGAGTTAAGAAGTTGAGGACCGATTTGATCGCTTTGCAGGAGACCTTAAACAAAAGTTTGGAGTCGGAAATCGCCACGCTCCAAACGCAATGTCTCGACCCCATTCTGAAAATCGATTCCGAACTGAAGACGCTGATAAAAAATTATGTCGACGTACCTTCTTACGACAGCGTTCAAAATATACAGTTGAGCGTGGATTCGCTTCAAAATGATTTGGCCAAATTACAGCAATTTCAATCGAAAAATGAAGATTTGGAAAAATTGAAACTCGAAATCGAAGAACGAACTTCCGCAATAGAAAAGAATTTCTCTGAACTTCAAACCGTCGTGAACGATATAGACGCAGAACGCTTACATGTCGTTGTTTCCAAATTACAAGAAGAATTCACCAGCACGTTGGAAGAAATTAAATCCAAGTTGCAGACTTTGGAAGATACAATGACGAACCTACCATCGTCGGACGAACTGCAGGTCATCGGTAAAAGCGTCGCGAACATAAAAATTCAATTGGAGGCCTATCAAGATTTCGAACACATTCAAACCACCATCGCTACGCTTCAGGCGTCCTTGGAATTGATCAACGAAGAAATTAAAAATATTCACGCTGAAGCAAGAGCGTTGACGAGCATTCAAGACACGTTGAGCACGGTTCAGCAGAAGATCGAATATTTAGAAAATTTGAACGTCGAAACGAATCTCGCTCATTTTCATCACGTACTCGACAACATACAGGGTGACTTGGAATCGTTACGGACGAGCGTGCCTTCGAGCGAAGATTTGGAAAAATTGAAAACGGCGGTGACGGCACTATCCGATTCGAACGACATCAAAAGTTCATTGAGCGATCTCGAGAGTAGGGTGGCCAATCTCCCCACCTCCAAAGAATTGCACGCTTTGAAAAGAAACATATCTCGAATGCTGAAACGACTAGAAACGGAAACGGCGAACGTGGAACAGATTCGAGACGAAATTAGTTCGCTGGTGTCGACGCTGGCCACTTCGCAGAGCGTCGCCGACCTTCACACGCAGTTTACAGAGATGCGAAGGATCGTGAACGATCTTACCGAGAAGAGCTCGAAATTGAATCAAGTCGAGAACCTTCAAAACATTGTCGTCAACATCAGAGATCAAGTTGGAGTGCTGGAATCCACGCAGGAATCGACGCTGGCCTCTTTCGGTGCCAAGTTGCAAGAACTCAACGAAAACTACAAGCAGTTGAACGTGGAAGTGAAAATCAAACCGTCGTTTTCTGCCGTAACGGATACCATAATCGAGCATTTGCTGCCCATCGAAAATAAACTCGGACAAGTTCACAGTAATCTGCTCGGCGTCGACACTAAATTCGCTAAACTACATTCTCTGCAAGCCATCGAAATCAACAGCGTACCCAATCAACAGAGAATCTCCACGTTCGTCGAAGGTAACAAACTGTACATGTTGCATCCTTATCATCCGTACTACAAGTTTCTCCTCGATGGCACGATTCAGATAAACGAATTTTCGTACTGGTCTCACGGTAGAAAAGCTAGCGTTCCCACCATGACTTTGATATCGAATCGTGGTGTCCAGAAAGCAGGAAACATTCCTCTGGCACGTTGGAACGAAACGCGCAACATATATGAAATACACGAAGACGAAGATCTTACCGTTTTCGACGTGAGTGCCGGCGATAAGCTGATCATTCAAAACACGAGCGAAGTGCCACCATCTTTGAATCCCATCACGCTTGTGCTTCTCTTGAAACGTAATCTCTAAAAAAAATGTCTAGGCAAGCCATCGTCGAAGAATTGCATAAACCTGCACGCCGCAACTACGAACGTTTGGCTGTGGTAACCAAGGGCATCGACGACCTCTGGCAAAGCGACCTCGTGGAGATGAGCAGCGGCAATTTGAAAAACGTACATAAATTGAACAAGGGCAACAAGTACCTTCTCACCGTCATAGACACGTTTTCGAAATTCGCATGGGCTCTACCTTTGAAGGCGAAAACGGGAACATGCGTCACGGAAGCATTCAAATTAATTTTTCGCGAAAGCGGCGGCAGACAACCACGGTTTCTGCAAACGGACAACGGTAAAGAATTTTACAACGCCGTATTCCAAAAGTTTATTCAAAAACACAAGATTCAACATTATTCGACCTTCAGTCACATCAAAGCCAGCATCGTGGAAAGATTCAATCGAACCTTGAAAACACACATGTGGAAACGATTCACGCTTCGGGGAAATTACAAATGGGTCGACATCCTGCCGGAACTCGTCGACACCTATAATGATACGGTACACAGAACAATAGGCATGAAGCCAGCCGACGTTACCAAGTCCGACGAGCAGCGTTTAATTTCTACAGTTTACTGTCCAAAATACACACCCACGACAAAAAAAGCTAAATACAAAATTGGAGACCAGGTGAGGATCAGCAAATTCAAACGCACCTTCGAGAAGGGATTCACAAAAAATTGGAGCACGGAACTCTTTACGGTGGTTCGAGTTCAACCCGGAAACCGACACACGTATATAATAAAAGATAGTAGCGGCGAGATTTTGAAAGGAAGATTTTACGAAGAGGAACTCTCAAAAACAAAACACCCCGACACGTACCTCATCGAGAAAGTATTGCGTAGGAAAGGTGACAAACTGTTTGTCAAATGGCTGGGACTTCCGGAAAAGTGTTGGATCGACGCGGACGAAGTGATCTTGTGAGTACGTGGAACGTGGTGAAGCGTCTAACGGATCCGGAAAGTCAAACGAGAAAAAAAAAGAACGGCAAGTTGCTTCCCGACAGCATCCGCTGTCTGATCGTAGGTCCTTCGGGGTGTGGGAAAACGACACTGCTCGTGGACAATTTTCTCCTCGCACCGAATTGGTTAGATTGGAAGAACAGGCACCTGTACGTGTTCTCGAAAAGTTTGGAGCAATCCAAATACCAGCAACTGATGAAACTGTACGATGGTCTGGACATTGCAACGTTCGCCTCGGAAATAAAACCACTCGACGATTGTCGTGAAAATTCAGTCGTTGTGTTCGACGACGCCATCCTGGAAAATCAAAATGAAATTCGCAATTTTTTCACGCAAGGTCGTCACAAAAAAATGGATTGCTTCTACCTAGCTCAAACGTTTTCCAAAATTCCAAAACAGTTAGTACGCGACAACGCTAATTTCATATGTTTGTTTCGTCAAGATCACACCAACCTCAAGCACGCGTACGATGACTACGTAGGCGGAGACATGAACTACAATCAATTTTCGGAACGCTGCTGCTCTACTTGCTGGAACAGTGACGATTTCGGATTCGCGACGATCGACATGACGAGGAAACCCAACGACGGAAAATACAGAAACAAAATCAACGACTTTCTAAACGTTGCAACGTTGTGAGAAACGACGTGTATAAATAACGTCATGACGAAACGAAAAATCGAAGACGAAAATCTCAAGCTTCGCGATTACCTCGCGAAACGCTTCAAAGGTTGGAAATCCGAGAATCGCGGATTCTACGAAGAGAAGAAACGTCAGGATCATCCCGTGATCGATGCCATCAGCATTCTAGGTAAAGAAATTAAAAGTGTCACGGAACAAAATAAAAATTTGATCAACGAACTCGTACCGCTCGCAGCTAAAAGTTACGCCGTACCCACGCCTATTTCGAGTATTCCTTCGACGCCGTTCGAACTGAAGGATGCACCGGCACGACGTCGAGCCATAGGCAGCACGTCTTCGGATAAAATCGAGTTGGGACCTTTGGCACGAGACTACCTGAGCACGGGGAAATTCGACAAGGATGAAGTGTTCGGATTGTATCCCAGCATGGAAACCAGTGAAGGCGGCGGTGTGGTGTGGAAGATTGGGAAATCGAAGGTGACCTTCGAAGGCAACGACATTAAAGTCAATTTAGGCGACAAGGATAGTTGGAACAGGTATCCGGGTACGGTGGGACTGTGGGAACTCGTTGCCAAAAAGCAGCCGAAAGATTACACCGACGAAGATTACCAAAGTTACAAGGAAATTCTGATCATGACGGATGCCTTGTACCAAAACAACGACGCCTCGCAGAATAGGGTGAAATCGAGCAGCGGCGAGAAGTACAGGAATCTCATCAAACCGATTTGGAACCAGGTCAAAACAGGCAGCGGCGTCAAACGCTACAACACGTTACCCAAAGAATTCGTTTGGGTGGACGACGTTAGGAAACTCGTGGACCGATTGTTGGTGATAGCCGGCGAAGAGAATGCAGGCAATCGTAATTTCTACAACGAGAAGGTTGGCATCGTGGACATGATCAGCACGAAACTTTCCAACTTCATCGTGAACGACGACAAGGGCATAGGTTACCTGATCAAAATCATCAACACGCTGCCTCCGAAATTTTGGAACGTGGCCGAAGGAAAGGGACTCGTGAACGACATCATCAACAAGTTACCTTTCGAGATGCATCTACCTGGCTACCAGTACTGCGGACCGGGTACCAAACTTGAGAAAAGATTGGAGAGAGGAGACAAGGGTGTGAATCCGTTGGACGCGGCATGCAAAGATCACGACATCGCCTACAACAACACGCAGACGGATCTGGACGCACGTCACGAAGCAGACAAAAAATTGGAACATGCAGCTTTCGAAAGGTTCGTGAGCAGAGACGCATCGCTGGGTGAACGGGTCGCCGCACTGGGTACCACCATCGCCATGAACACGAAACAAAAATTGGGGTGGGGTATATAAATAACATAGAGTAAAAAATAATAATAATAACAACATGTCTCGTATAACTGATTTGCCACCCGAGCTACTATCTAAAATATTCAAAAAAGTAGTAAACGGAGATGTAGGGAAACTTGTAATCATAGCAAGAACGACGCCGGAATTTCGCATCCCTTGTGAAATGGTTCTCAAGGACCATCTTCGGGAGATCAGCGGCCTGAGGTGCGGTGATCTCAACATTCTGCTTTCGGCTGCAGGGGAAAAATTAAACGAAAGGTTAGATGAATTGCACGAGGCAAGGCAGGGAAGAAGACGGTACACAGTAGATTGGCGCAAGTCTAAGCAGGAGACGGAAGATATCATTACGCACATCATCGCGTTTTCCGAAGCACGGACTTTCTTCCTCTGTTAAAAAAAAATAATAATATATATACGTGTCAAAAAAAAAAAACTTGATATATAAATAACACACATCGTGAAAAAAAATAATCTTCGGTATATATAAATAACACACATCGTGAAAAAAAAACAATTAAATTTCTCTCTAACACTCTGAAATTTTTTTTTGATATGACGACTGAAAAAATGAGTGATCTCCAAGCATTAAAACAAATGCTAAATTTGTCAGTCGAGTATGTAAAAATTCAGGAATTGGAAGTCGACAAACCTTACACGATAACTTCCGGTTCAATCGTTTCTACCCAGTATGGTCCCAAGGTACGCCTGTTGCTCAACGCACAATACAGTCTATTTTTACCAGATCGATACGCTAACATGTTATCCGACGAGAAGCTATCTATTTTAATCGAGAACAAAACTCGAATCGTGTACAAGGGGACAAAGGAACTTCTTGGCAAGAAAACGAAGCACGTAATAGAATTTGTGTAACGACTGCGAGGCCTTGAAAATATATAAATAACATACCGTAAAAAAACTACACAAGAAAAAATCTCAGAATATATATATAAATAACATACCGTGAAAATAACACATAGAGCATCAACATGAAGCCCAAGGGTGTCGTGTACCAGATACCATACTCCAATCTAAAAAATCTAGGTGCCCTCGATGGGTTACTCACCAAGAAACAACGCGAGAAGAAACGTTCTTGCGGAATGAAATTACTGCTCAGCACACCTCAATTGAAAAGATTGCAGCGTTCGCGGAAACAGCAAAAGATCGGAGGTTTCATATTCAGCATCCCCGCCATCCTGGCAGCATTGGGGGCCGTGGGAAGTTTGGCCGGCGGAAGTGCCGCCATCGCGAAAACCGTCATCGACTCGAAGAAGAACAAAGCGGAATTGGAAGAACAGAAACGTCACAACCTGGATATGGAGAAGAAAGGGGGGAAGGGCGTGATGAAGAAGTTTAAAAAAAAGAAACAACAGCACTCACCAACCGAGACATTGAATCTCTGATCGGACCGTTACGAATCAAACACTTCAGAGGAGTTTTCATGTCCGACTCGTTACCTTCAAGCGTTAAAAGAAGAGAATGCGGAGTAGTCAACTTGGACGGTCAAGAAAATCCAGGCACGCATTGGATATGTTACCACAAAAATGATGATAAAGCATTCGTTTTCGATTCTTTCGGAGGTGTTCCACCTACAAATTTAATTCATTATCTGAAAACGAACAAAACCTCTATATACTACAACGACGAACGCATTCAAAATTTCGGAGACGTGAACTGCGGTCATCTCTGCCTCTCCGTGCTCGCGTTTCTCTCTAAAATAAATAACCCTACGATCGAGGATTTCCAGAAAGCATTGTGGAACCTCAAACAGCATCACTAGGATGGGCGTGTTCCATCTCACGAGCAAATCTTCAATCTTGAAACTCACGCTGCACGACGACATCGTCTATCCTAAATCCGTGGCTCTGCGTGCATTCTACAGCATGTACCTCATACCTAACGTCACGCAGCACAACAACAAAATTAGCGTCGGAAGCGAACACATCGTCGTCACGCCAGGACAATACAATCTTTCCACTTTGCAAGCTCAATTACCCAAAGGTACATACCTTTCTCAAAATTCGGTCACGCACAGAGTGGAAATCCTATCCGCGACGGAGACCGTGGACCTGGGCACCATGGGAGAACTTTTAGGTTTCGAGAACAACCACCCAAAACTCGAAGCTGGCATCAAGCACGTAGCAACCAACATTCCTAAATTCTTGGCCATAGAGACTCTGAACGTACACTGCAACGTGGCGGAAGGCATGATCACGAAATCTTCGGACGGATTATTAGGAAGTCACAAGCAGACGGGAATCATAGCCACTTTCAAACCAAGTTCCGAGTTCATGGAACCGATCATCTACACGCCCTCTTCGCCGATCTATTTTCCAGTATGTCGCAACCGCATAGACGACATAGAGTTGGTGGTGACGAACGAGAAAGGAGACGTGGTGGATTTCGCAGGTGCCACTACGACAGCCATCGTGGAGATCAACGTATAATAAATAACCATACATGTAAAATGGAGCAAATCGAAAGTTACGAATTGCAATCTTTCCCTCCCAACCGTCGCACGTTCGCCAATCTGAACGAAGCGAACAGGGAGATCGAATACGACGTGGACGTAGGCGACGGGTTAATTCATCCTCACAGAGCGGACCTCTACCTTCAATTCGACGTGGTGAAGAAGGAAAGCGGAGACGCGTTTCCTGCAGCAGCAAACTTGATACTCGTGGACAACTTCGTGCCTCACCTGTTCTCGCAGGTGGAGGTGAGGAAACACAACACCGTCATCGACAGAATAGATTATCCAGGCATCACGTCGACGGCAGTGGGAACGTTGAAATTATCCAAAACGGACGCAGCGCACTACCAGGCCGGGGGATTCGAAGCCGGGACCAAAATATCGACGAGAAGTCACACGGTGCTTTTTCCCATGCGTCTGCTGCCTGGTTTCTTCTCGGACTACAAGGAGATCATGTGGAAGGGAGGACTGAGGGTCACGTTTCGAAGAGCGGCCAACGACAACGACGCACTAATGCGATACGCTACTTTGGGTCCGGACGGCACCACGCCGATAGCCAACACTTTACCCGAAACAGGGAAATGCGTCATCCGGAGCATGGAATTGAGAATGCCGGTGGTGGAATACGAAACGAACTACGCCCTCAAGTACAGAGCGGAGATCTTGAAAAGTCCGCAGGTGCCGATTCACTTTCACGGTTACCAGTGCGTGCAGAAGATGGCGTCGGGAAGTCACATGGAATTCGACGTGACGACACAGTTCAACAACATACAGTTCGACATGCCAGATTTCGTCGTAGTGCTTTTTCAGACCGGACGCGATAACGATCAGGAAAAAGATTCCAGCAAGTTCGACGACTGCAAGATCAATAACGTTTATCTGAAGAACGGTAGGAACGAAGTGTTCCCGCGCGAGAATTACAACCTCGACATGACCAAAGACGATTACCTCAAACTTTACGAAGCTTACACTGCTTACAAACGCGTGACCGAAGGAAGCGTGGACGTGTACTACGCGCCCAGCGAATTCAAAGCACGGAGACCCATGACCGTCATCAACACCACGAAAAGAAAGCAAGTGGTGGTCAACGATCGTACCAACATCAAGATTGTATGCGAGTTCCACGATGCCTTGCCTGCAGATACTCTGTGCAGTGTCATTCTTATTGCAGAGAAAACATTTGTGTATGACTTCAAGAATGAAAGAGTGACTGAACAGTTTTAAATAAATAAAAAAAAAGAAAATAGCACACAATAAGAAATGCGGAATTTTATATATATAAGTACAAATTGCAATTAGCAGTTTCCAGAAGTTTAATTTTGCTGTGCCATGCATGCATGTAATCGAGGAAGTGGAAGTAAATTAAAATTGTATTTTTTTTTCGCATTGCCTATTACTTTTTGTTACACTCTGGGCAGGTCTTACTAGTTTGGAGGCGATAGTGGCCCCACGGAAGTGTATGGACCCCACATTCAAGAATACACCTCTTGTCGTCGTGTGCATCCAGAGCAACTTTCCTGACAATATTAGTTGTAAGCACATGATCGACGCTTTGGATACGATGCTCTTCTTGTAGAATGGGCGTTTTTGTTCTGAGGCACTCGAGGTAATCCTCAAACTTGAGGTGCTCCCGAACCACTTGCCTGCTTACACCCTTTGCTTTTTTTGTTACAGAACCCTCAGCCCGGATCGCATAGGCTTTGGCACGAAGTCCAGCAAACTCCACAATCACATCCCCGTCTTTCTCGTCCTTGAGTTTGCCGGGTATTTTTTTGTTCCGGGGCAGAATTCCATACCGGTTTAGCTGGGGATAGCCCGATGTGTCGAACAGCTTGACAAGAGCTGGAACTTTGGCTATATCACCATACGCATCGGCCGTGCGAACATGGTACACCAAGCTGTCTGTGTCTGTGTAGAGGAGCGAGATATTGTGGTTGTAGTGTGCACGTAGTATGCCGTAATATGTCTCGAACATGCACAACTTGCTCAGATCCAAAACTGCAGCTCCCACATAGATGGGCTTGTTGAGTAGCATCTTGCCCCGGTTCATGTGAATCAGAGACATCTGTTCGTTGTAAATTGTTCGAGACCTGAACAGCGGGCTTGGAACAAGTCGACGACACTGTGTTTTCTTCGTCACCAACCTCACATCAACGCGATTTCGCACATTCTCCATGGTCTTCCCAAATACCGCATTGTTCATTAATTTGAAAAAATCGCGATCAAGTTCCGAAGTGGCATCAGTGCGATGTTTGGTGTTCAGTTCGATGTACGGCTTCAACCATGGAGACTGCCTGAACAAGAGCACGTCGTAAACTGCTTTGACCGAGACCCCTTGCTGCATTAACCACTGGAGGTTCCGGTAGTGTAGCACATAACGCTTTTTGGGCTCCAAGTCCATGACGAGCTTCGGTTGATCCGAGCCAGGTGGACACTTGAATTCCGGAGCAGGCGAAAGGTCACAGAATGTATCCTGCAGCATCTCGGGGAAGTCAAGGTCCACCTCGGCAAAAAACCCAAACTCGTCGCACTCTTTTTCGATGTCGTGGTATAAAGGATCAGCCCACTCAAACTGTCCTGTTGGGAGTGGCTGCATCATGGAGTGCCCGTAAAGATTATTCACATCAGTGTACATGATGTAGCTTGATGGTTGGGAGGGGTCGTAACCAGTGGCCATGTGGTGATTGTTGGCGTGTGCGAAGCGTTGCGACACTTGGACCATGCCGCCCCGGATAGCTCTCTCGATGAAAAGCATGATATCAACATCGAAGATAAGTGAAAGTTTAACTTTAGTCAGCAGGAGCATGGCCGACCATGCCAGTCCAGGAAGGCTGTAAAAATATACAGGGTCCAGGTTGTAAATGTCTATCGCAGTCGCCCGAAACGCCTGGAACACATCGGCAAGAAGCGTCACATCAAGCTTCAGGTATGCATCGTGGTAATCACCGAAAGTTCGGCAACCCAACTTGATCCACATAGACTGAGTATGCTTGTACTCCTCGTCGGTAATACCTGAACCTCTCAGCTGGCTGTAGAACTTATCCTGGGGAGGCAGCAACTCTTCTTCGAACTTGGAAGGGTCGGTGACGTATTCGTAGGGGTAGACCCCTTTACGTCTGATGAGTGCGACATCTAAGTTCGGGAAACTTGATGTGGTAATGGCTAGTTGGTCGTCTCTGAGCTTCCCAGCAAGAGCATCGAGGCTTGCCTGGAGGAACCTCAGAGAGTCGAGGAACCGAAGCTCGATGCTGCTGCTTGAGTCGGGGATCGGCACCCACTTGCTGATGCTAATATAACGCTCCTCGTTTTGTGCCAGGACATTGATTCTCGCATTGTCGTACCCTAGATGTGTGACCAAGTGATGGAAATCATATCCCGAGCCATTGTGAAAAAAGACCGGTATGAAGCGCGGGTCCCTGGCTCTCAAGTTACATCTGTTGCACCACGGGCCAATGTAGCTTCCGGTCCCATAATGGTCATGGTGGTGGACCTTTTTGTTATCGTCAGTGAAGATCGAGTTGCAAACAGGACAATTTAGAGCCATTTCGTGCTGATGCTTGTCTTCCGGAGACAGAGGCAGCATGGGCTTGGGGGCCAACAGCACCTTCCCTATCTTGATGGCTTCCTGTTGCATTCTCTCCAGGAAGTGTTTGACCGGGTCGGGACCGCGATACACATAGGGCTCGGAGGCAATATGTTGGTCTCGCCACACCACAACATAGGAGTAACTCGAGGCCTCGTGGATTTGGAAAGGAATGGTAGAGGATGTTTCGGGGTTGGGCTCGCAGTTAGACAGAGGTTGAAGAAAGGCCTCGAAGTCTGCTACAATATAGGCAGGATGCTTCACCATAGCACTGTGCATGCGAAAGCACTCTACTGCACCAGGTTCGGGCAGGATAATTCGTGCAGGCTTGTTGGTACCACAGTAGAACATGTGGCGAGCTAGCTTCTCAGCAGCAATGTTGGGTCCTCGAGAGTGTTTGAATTTATAATGGTTTTGGTTAAGAAAGTGGACAGGCACCTGCGACACACCACGATGTGACCATTATGTCTATTTTTCTGATTTGAAACAAGCCGAGAGAGGGAACGGATAAGGGTGTAATGGTGAAGGGTTTCGTCCTTGATGAGCAGGAGGTTGATTTCTCGTACCTCGTTGTTGTTGCTCACGTTGCTCACCCGGTTGGGGTGGACCTCATTTTTGTTCTCGGTGAGACCGTAAACATTGATGGCTAATTGCAGGCCCAACAAGTCACGAGCACGAACCTCAAACTTGCGAATATGCGAGACTTCTACAGGGTAGGCAATCCCGGCCATTGCAACCTCCAGTTCTGACTCATACTGCTTGTAGTGGTTAACACGGTACGAGTGGTTTTTCCAGTGAACAGGGTGTAATGCTGCCAGCACCGACCAGAGGAAGCATTTGGTGTCTTTGTTCTGAATATTGAGAACAGCTTTCCTTGCTTCAACCTCGGGTGGCAGGGCAATATAGCTAGACCCTGCCAGTGGCAGGGACTTGCTAAGTTTCAGACGAAGTTCGTGGGGGTCGCCACACAGCGAACCGCCCGAGCCTTTATCCTGATGCTCCTCGTGCTTTGCCACAAACTCCTCGACAAACTTGTCGTAGATGCTGTCGAGGTCAGTGATATCTGCCTGATGCAGTGTTTTTGCTTTTGTGGCATGGAAGAATTTATATATTTCATCAGACGGTTTCTTATACTTGCAGCATAGCACAGCATAGAAATTAGTGGAGTATGTAGCCAATGCATCGTTGAGGATGGATATTATCTTAGCTCGCTCGCTCTCCAGAAAACTACGCACATCGCAGAAGCTGTCTGATGTTATGTTAAAGTCTTCTAATAAATGCTCAAACGCAAATCGGTCTGCTTTCTTCGCCAGCTTGACGCGTTTGGCAGGTGGCGATGCATCGAGGGAGGTTACTTCTACCTTTCGCTTGGAAGGTTGCGGTAGAGATGTTCCAGTGCTCTTGCAAGTAAGCTGGTGTCGCTTGAAGTTGGCAAAAGAAATATTTTTTCCACACTTAGAGCACAGTTTGGTTGCACATATTCGCTTTCCCGGCACACAAGTACGACAGTGCCTTTGAAAATGTTTACTTGACACAGCAATTTGGCACGTAGGGCAATTTTTTACAGAACGCATAATGCAGAGATTTTTTGGGGGTATGTTATTTAATATCCAATGCTGTGCAATGCAAAATATAATTGTTCATTTTTTTAACTATTTTCTATGGCCTTATTTGGGTTTTTTTTCGCCAAATTATATGCTTCTAGTCTCCTATACAATACAATATACGAACAATATTGTCAACAATATCATATTTGAGCAGGTCGCTTGTCACCTAAACACTACAGCTTACAGGTAGGCAAAATCTGACATGAAAGCAGATAATACGCTTATGTCTTATTTATATATATAATTTTCACGGACGTACAATATTGTCAACAGTATCATATTTGAGCAGGTTGTTTGTCACCTAAACACTACAGCTTACAGGTTGGTAAAATCTGACATGAAAGCAGATAATACGCTTAAGTCTTATTTATACGTAATTTTCACGGACGTACAATATTGTCAACAGTATCATATTTGAGCAGGTCGCTTGTCACCTAAACACTACAGCTCACAGGTTGGTAAAATCTAACATGAAAACAGATAATACGCTTAAGTCTTATTTATATGTAATTTTCACGGGCGTACAATATTGTCAACAGTATCATATTTGAGCAGGTCGTTTGTCACCTAAACACTACAGCTCACAGGTTGGTAAAATCTGGCATGAAAGCAGATAATACGCTTAAGTCTTATTTATATGTAATTTTCACGGACGTACAATATTGTCAACAGTATCATATTTGAGCAGGTCGCTTGTCACCTAAACACTACAGCTCACAGGTTGGCAAAATCTGACATGAAAGCAGATAATACGCTTAAGTCTTATTTATATATAATTTTCACGGGCGTACAATATTGTTAAGAGCGTCAGTTTCCGTAGAGCTCTCTTTTTCCATCTTCCCTCTATACAGTGAAGCTGTAGAAGACACAATTAGCTAACCTAGCATACAACATACTTTCCTAATTAATATGGATATTGTCACACATTCCTCTTATTTTATACTGTTGTAAATAGAAAAAATTATGTACGGTAAATGTTTTGTACATTATAGGGAAAAAATGCAAAATATCCCCCAACTTTAATTCGATCCACCTCTGAATCGAATTTTTTACATATTCTCACGCCGCCATATGTTGTTCTATTTTGCTTTTTTTTACTTGCCTTGCTTAATTAACTCTCGCTAATTAGCATTTTTTTGGAAGAAGTCAACTAGAACAACATATGGCGGTATGAGAAATATGCAAATTAAAAAATATTTTAGTAACATAAGAGCCCTAGCAATTAGCTTCGTCGACTAAGAGTACTCTTTTAAACATCTTCAGCTATCGTATTACTACGTGAAGACGTTTAAAATGTTTGGGTGTTGAAAAAGTTTGACCTTTTTTTATTTCTATTGTTTGCTAATAGATGGCGCTAATAGTACCCCCTCCCCTCCCTCTCCCCTCTTCTCCTCTGCTGTATGACAAATAGCACAAACATAAAAATCAAGATTTTGGAGAGCAAAACATAAAATTTGCATGCATCTGATGTCGAACTAGGAACTTTTATTTTTCGGGGAGTCAATATTATTTTTTTACTCAGTCGTCATATAACATGAACACACGCAAACATTCACATGTGCTTTTTATTATTTTGTGTTCGGTAAGTACAAGTATATTCTTACATAAATTATTGTTTAATTTAATAAATTGTAAACTCGGAGCCTGCTATACTAACACTCCTTCTGTCTATTGAAAGCGAATATTGCGTGCATACGGAAATAACACAGAAAAAAAAGCGGATGGAAGCAATTTAAAATCAGTGGAGCAAGGTTAGTATTACGAGAGCGTAAAAACATGTGCTTTCATTCAACTTCGAAAAATAAGAATAAATGTGTGCATACAGAACACATATGCTTTCTTTTCACAGTTGTAAAATCATATAAATTGTACATGAAGTAAGTTGCGGGAAGGCTCTCTCTTTTATGTCTGTGTATATGTTGTACAATTAGGTACAAGTATTGTACAATTAGGTACAAATTGTTGTACAATTATTTTCCCAGTTGTCCAGTTGGAGTTGGGGGCATAACACTGGTACTATTTGTAATCACAGTGCTTACTCATGTATTTTGTTTAATATTTTATTTCAAATTCACTGTCAGAAACTAGTGTTGCCAGTTCCTGGATGTAGGTTTACCTACTCTGTTGGTTGTCACTGTCAAGCTTCCAGTATTCGTACAGCATAAAAAGCTATAACCCCCCTCTCAAAATATATACATTGTATACGCCAAGATGCTCAACAGCCTAGCAACACATCATAAAAAAAACATGCCAAGAGGACCCAATGGGTTTATAAGTCAGTGCTTCCAACTCCTATTTGTAGGTTAGCTTAACCTGTGAAAAATCATATAGTAGAATTTTTGTAGAGTGGGTAGGCAACACCGACGAGGCTCGAATCATCATTTGAGGCTCGAAATCATCATTTGATGCTCGTCGGTGTTGCCAATTCCTATTTGTAGGTTAGCTTAGCCAGTAAAATATCATATAGTGGAAATTTCTTCGGATGGGTTGGCAAAACCCAAGCCTCAAAAAAAAAAAACATCCAATAAAATTGCCAAATATAAACAGAGGGCAATAGACCCCCCTCATAAAAAACTACAGTAAAAACCCACAGTGTTGCCAACACTAGGCCCCCAACAGTATTGCCAAACATAAAAAATACATAGACCCCTCAGGTCCTTTAATAAAAATTTACAGTGAAAAACCCAGTAGGTTTAACAACACTGTCAATCTACGGCAGTGTTGCCAGATGTAAACAGAAAGCAATAGACCCCCCTCATAAAAAGCTACAGTAATAGGTTATAGTGTTGCCAACTCTGCCCTCAAAATATACATCATAAAAAGCTACGACGAGCCTCAAATAATGATTCCAGCCTCAAAAAAAAATTCAGAACTCTTATGTACGCTGAGGCTAGTAAAATTAACATACACCGTAAAAGGCTACGCCTCGCCCGAACACATGTACACTCACACACAAAAAAAACAACTAAAAAATTATACACCGTGAAAGGCTACGCCGAGTTGGAAACACTGCTGGTGAGGTTAACATACACCGTGAAAAGCTACGCCTCGCCCGAGTTGGCAACACTGCTTGTGAGGTTAACATACACCGTGAAAGGCTTCAAAATATCAGTTGGTGAAATTTTCGTGGGGTGAGTTGGCAACACTGCCAGAAAATAGAGCTCATGCCTTACGAGAAAAATCCATTAAGGCGAGCCGAGCCCCACATGATGATTCGAGCCCCAATTGAGGGCTTAGAACTCTCTTATTGTGTCTACTGTAGGTGGTATGTGTATAGCCGAAGATTTGGTTGGATGCGATTGCCTTACAGCAAGCTGGTGTGGGTGCATTTATCGGTGGATATTGCAACCATTTGCTTTTATTCCTAACCATAGGTATCCAAGTTCATTTCTCGTAGCTCGTGGTGTCCAACACGATCGGCATGATCTTAATGATAAAGTCTGATTTCAGGATGTGTTTAGCGACAAGATGAAAATACAATTTGTAATGCACGGTGAAGACGCAAAAATGCACCTTCGATTAATATAAAATAGCATCTTTAATACACTTAAAATCTGCAAAAGAATAGCGTCGAAAAGAAATAGATGTTAGTATATTATTCGTTGGTGGGTACGTTAGAGCTGATTTTGTTGTGTGTGTGGGAGCGTGTAAGGGATGGATGGTCCGAATTTACCCTCCATAAAACACATCAAAATTTCAATCACACACCGTGGATCCTGTCGGTCCTCGAACACTTCGGACTCGTCATAGATTTGAGGCGAACATTAGGTTTACAAAAAGTCACGATATGGAAACGTGAGGAAAGCAAACTCTCTCGCAACATTTTAGGTTTACAAAGCTCACGATATAGAAACATGTACGACACATGTTTTTAGAAAGTTACAATAATGGAGCGTGTGGCCTTGAAAGTACTAGTTCGACACTCACTTTTCAGAGCATTTTTTTCGTTCTTTAAGTTCGTCATTGCAATGAAAGAGCCGCGAAACGCAGAGAGAAAGTGAGTTCGTGCACTAAAATGACAGGTTTTTGAAGGGTCAAAGTTGGGGTTGTTCTCAAAGGTATATTTTGGCACTACTTATGTCAATAACCGTGGTAAATAACATCTAAGTACATACCCCCAGGGTCGTAGCATACTACATGCAAGTATATCACGCAGACCATCTTGAGTATCCCTAGACATGCCTTGCATTAGTTACGCTCTAGTGCCAAATGCAAGAATATTGCCTCTTGCATCATTGTTCTCACCAACGTGTTCGCACAGCGCAGTGAACATTTTCGGGTATAGTGACCGACAGGCCCTTAGTACCCACAGCAATTTTGTTCAACGCAATTCGTGGAACACCGTGGGAGTCAGTGTTACTAAGTATCTAAACAATGTTATCAGATATGAAAGACGTCAAGAGTAAATTGTGTGTGTGTATACTCGAACATCAATGATGGCATTTTTTCAAATAAATATATATGTGTTTGTGCGTTTATTTAATATTTACGTAATTTAAAATATATTCTTGAGTGTTCACGTGCTCATGTGAACATTATCAGGCGACGAGCCTGCATATGCTACAATTCAATCACTCGTTAGATGATTTTACACTAAACTGACAAAGAAATTTGTGCGAGCAATCAATATCTGAACGCATGAACAGCATTTTTCATTGTGAGCATAATTGGCGTATTCTGAAATTCTGAAACTGGTTTACAGCAACACTTCTTATTTTAAGTAAACATTTATTAAATATTAATTTGATATAAATATATATAAGATGCGAATTCAGGGATGCAAGTAAACCAAAAATAGAAGCCCGACAACTTAATTTTTGCTGCAATTTCTACATACATCCAAAGAATTGCTTTATCACTGGTAAACTAGATAGCATGGGAGAATACGCCACTAGTCAGAATATAGGATCTGACCAGCAAGATAATGTTGCTTCAGATATTATTACTACTTTAAAGTCGCTTTTTTACCACTTTCGCTCTTTCGAACAATTAATAGTTTATTTAATATTTCTCTTATCTAGGATCATTTATCTCAAACTTATGGCTAATCTTTATAAAATGGAAGAACGGATGGTGATGAGGAGTATGCGTTGTTTTTCATTATTTTTTTTGTTTTAATTTCGCTTTATTGATAGATAGGCTAATTGGGCCTGGGCCTACAGTTTAAAGTGGGATCGGAATCTCAATGTTGCTCTGCCGGGTATCGAATGATTACATAGTTCAACGTTTTGACTATGCCATCTCGGAGGCATTCACAGCTATAGCTCTTGCTATCCTCACGGCGGGTGCACTATATTTTGGCAATGGAAGTGGGGAGAGAGAGGAATAAGTCAGAAACCAGACAACACCAGAGCAACGAGAGTTACGATGTCACGGGAGGAGGTGCTGCACGCACCTCGCTCTACAGACTGATCGCGCTGGATTAGTTGCTTCTCCGCTCCTTATTTCCCTTGCCAGCAAGTAGGCCGCTTCCCGACTGGACAAGAGCTATAACAAATTCACATTCACGTCATTATTCTCAAATACTTTCCTCAAAATAGATTGCAGAGTTAACACTGTTATCAAAATATATCGAATGACGGGTATCATTATCATAGACAACAGGTGTGCCCACAGTGGGGTTATATGAGATTTTTCGGGGATTTTTTTGCTTTCAAATAATATAAAATTCAACATTTATATAAAATGTTTACACCTTAAATACACCATATTGAATACATTACATGAAGAAAATAAAGTATGTATGGGTAGGGTTTCCCAAAGGGCGTTTCTGGACGCATGTTGTGTCCAGTCAACTTTGGAGCTTTGAGGGGGGGGAGGTATTTTTATAATTGAAATTTCAATGGTAATTCAAACTTGTGTCCAATGCTACATTGTTCACGTCAATTAACCATTGCTGCTATACCTAGGTATATATATCAATTTGTAGACTTCCAAGGGAATTGTAATGGGTAATATGTGTTATTGTCAATATCCAAATCTTACATATCAGGCCTTAAATTGACACTTGTATTCAGGGGGGATTGATAATTAAATGTTGGGGGTGGACAATACATCCAACTCTTCAATGTCAGCGTTAAGTCTTTGATTATGGACGGGTATTTCAGTTATACCTTGGAGCAAGCAAACAAGAAAAAGTCTGCACAAGTAGTTGTCCGAGACGGCTCCACCAATGAACACGTGAGAGTATTGGGATTGCATGGAAGGGGGCGAGGGGAAGCGAATGCAGTTACCAGCTTCCCAGCAGCGTATACTGCTTCTCTCTGCCCAATCGATTTCCCTCACTTCTCTGACACTATGCACGGCCTTGCTCCAGAGATTAATGGGACAAACTATAGGGGGAATTGAGTATTAAATTGAGGGGTATCCAATTCTTGTGTACTACTCTTGTCTTAGATTGTTGCGCAAATTTATTAAATTTAAGTGGGGAGATATGATGCTATTGATAAAGAGTTAAGTCTTGGATTCTCAAGGGATTTCTGTAGTGTGGGCGGGGGGGGGGGAGAGTTCGAATATTATATCACAGACAAACACATCTTTTCGGCACCGAATGTTCGAAAAGAGTAGCTATCGCGGGATCCTAAGAAAGTATTGAGACCCCATTAAATTAATATTCTTAAAAGCCTTCAAAGAAATTGATGTAAACATGACGATATTCTCCATACCGATTAATAACGTCACTTCTTAAAATATAATGCTTAGTGTTGGTATACTGCTTAATTTAAAGCAGGTGTATCACTTGGATGGTGTAATTCTATTAGCAATATTATTGTATCATTGATTTCCTGTATGCTGTAATAGTTGTACTAAGTGTACATAATATGTTAACACCTTGCACGTTACCCAATAAAACAGGAAAATAAATATTTTCAAATTCACGTATCTAACTTCGTGTCACAAGACAATGTTACTTTAACAAGTGAAATTTGCATTGAAGATAAAATCTAGTTAATTCTTGCTATGGATTACCAAAATAACTATATTTACCTCAAGCAGAGGGAGCGAGTTAGAAATTTAAATCTAAGCGTCGCGACAGGTTACGTTTGTAACAAGTTTTATGCATTAATCTACCCGAGAACGGCACTCAGCATCTCACGTGCCATTCTTGCCTCAACCGTCGAGCTGTTCATGTCACAGACAGTGAGAAAATCGGCAGAATTGCAGCGGAACTATATTCTGGGCGCACGTTTGGCACTACATGTGTGAAATGTTGCTTCAAACATAACCTGTCGCGGGTCTCCAGAAAGTTATTTGTTTGTCCAGGTTTAATTTTCTATCTTAAGTTGTGTAACAATTTGTGTTTAAGGTGTAAAAAAGGTAAAGGTAAAGCGCTCCCCAGGCCATAGCACCACGCCATGAAGGCGTATAGGGGTGTATAACGCCACACACTTTCTCGATCCGGTCGTGAGTGGTGGTGATTTGATCAGCATCACGCCCCTGACCGCCTTTACCCCCCAGGGTTTCACCCAGGTACCCATGTTACTCGACGCTGGGTGGGCGCCGGGGCCGCTTCCAAAGTTAGAGAAGTTCCCGGATTTGAACCGGCCGGGGATCGAACCTGGGACCTTTAGCATGGTAGTCGGACGCGTTACCGACTGAGCCACCGCGTGTTTAATCTTATTATTCAATTCACAAACACGGTTTAAATGCATATTTATATAATTTAATTTATTATATTTAAGCTATCAATGTGTAGCTTTTCGTTATTTCGAAAAGTGAACAATTTATAAGATTTCAACATGGTATTCCATTCAAATAAACATCAACAATTATGTATTCATCCAAACTTTTGAGGGGATATTGATGAATGAATTAAGGGGGGGGGGGTTAACGCATTCATGATCTTTGGGTGATGGACATCCCTGTTTAGAGAAGAAGGACACATAAATTATAGTGCTCATTAACCCTCGAGTACTCGCGTGGCATCCCGTAACACGGATACTCGCGCGGGTGACAGTTGTCACCCATAAGGTATTTTATTTATTTCGAAAAGACTAATTATAGTATGGTGGACTTTTTTTGTTTTGTTATATTTACAATCTATTCTAGCGAATCTTAAAAGTGGTTTTTGTATTATTTTTGTATCAAACAGGTGTTGTAAGGAAAAAATTACCAAATCGTTCTTTAACAAATTTTTGCATGGAAAAAATATCTTAAAATTTAGGCTACCATAACTTTTTTTTAATGCAGGGTAACATTGTAAAATTCCTTGCTCATCTGAAAGACAGCTTTATTGGGAATCCATAAACATATATATTAACATAATTTGGCCTTTATTACAAGCGAAAAGAAATCGCTAAAGCGTACCCTGCATTTTATATATAGAAAGAGTATAGTCACAACAGTGTTTGTTACTCGTAATACTTTTTTATGCATATTGTAGGTTGAAAATTTCAATGACAAAGAATTGATGAATGATCACTACAGATATGACGTCCACCTTTTTCACAATGTTTTCTGGTTGATTTGTCTCTTGCCCTCCCACACAGATAGGAGCGACCTCTACTGTTACCTTGTTGTCTGCGCTCAGGCTGAGGAATTTCTTCGATTACAAGAAGGGCCTTTCCTCTTCTCTTCAGATGTGCAGGGATGAAAGGAAGCTGGATGAGACTCTCAATCAGAGGTTTTATGAGTTCTAACGCCAAACTTTTCAGGAATTCTCGTCTTGCAGGTGGTTTAGCTGCATCATTGATGAACTTGTAAATGATTGAGTGGTTGAACACAAGTTTTGCCCCACATGTTCTAGGACTTCACTGATAGGCGCAAGCTGATCAAATTTCTCTTCGCTGCTGACGATCTCCGATGTCATCAAAACGAAGACATCGCATGAGGAAATGAAATATATTCTCACTAATGGTAAGATAATAGACTTCCACACCAGTCCCTGCAGAATTGTCCCACATTGCTTAGTTTTTCCATTTTACTGCCAAAACAGCCGGTTAGTAGCAAAATGCGTATGAAAGCACGAATTTCAACATCATTCGTGTGTTTGGCGTCCCTGTCTCGGCTAAAATGCTCCTTTATATGGTCAATATAAATGTTGGTTGATGTAGCTATAGTTCCAATAACGGTAAAAAGTACAATGCAATCAAGTGCACTGCGTGCTTCCCTACTCTGTCCAGTTGGTCCTGGGAGCCGCAAAATAATGTTGTCAGCTCTGGTTCGTACATTTCTGGGCTGAGGGGATAGTTTTTCCACTTCGTTACATTTTTATACTGGTTCTTACCATTTATAAATTTATAAATCGGATGTCCTCTTCATCACTGGATTCCTCTTCCACATTTGGCGCCAGGTCATTTTCGGTATTTTTCACTTGGTCCTTTTGTGGCTCATCTGCTTCTTCGGTGTCAAAGACATCGTCCTGGACATCTAAATGGTCATCTCCACCATCGTCACTTTTATTCTCCACAACATCGTCCTCATCGGAACTCTCACCAAGCAATATGTCCAAAACAAGAGAGTTATTGCAGAGTCGGGGACGCTTAGGTACATTCATGACGCCGTTAATCGCGCGGGGGACAAGTGTCACCCAACTGACTTTCAAGCGCAATAACACGGGCCACTCCTCACTACAACATACAAACGCACACTAGTCAGGTAGCTGGAAATGTAAGCGGAAGGTACTGAAGTCCCTACCACTAGCCTCCACCACACTGTTTGTCGGTAACAAAAACAAATGGGCTGGGTGACAATGGTCACCCGCGCGAGTACTGGAGGGTTAATGCTAAAAAAATTGTTACTGCCAGTAGACACGATGTTGTAATTAAATACTTTATAGAAACGATAATATGGTTTGAGGGGACGAATGACATTATTGGGAGCCCGGGTGACACATTATGTGATTTGAGGGGGGCACATGACATGATTTTGGGGGACACGTGAGAAGTTTTAGGGGTGATTACGCCATTGACCTTGGGAGGATGGGCACCCCGATGAAGAATGGAGTATCTATTACTTTATGAGTACCATTGCTAATGGCTTCTATTGAAATATTCATGTCGTTGTTATTTCTTTGTTGATGCAAGACTAACGCAAAAGTGGCGAAAAAACGAGAAACGTTTTGATAATTATTTGTTAAGCCGTAGCAAAACGACTTTCAAAATATAGCGTTCTGACCACTGGCCACTATTTTCACACCCTTGAACTTCATGTTACACTTTTACAAACAGGAAGTGAAGGTCCCGCGCGCGCCAAGAAAGCAATGGAATGTAAATATCCAGCGAATAGCGTCTCTTCCTCTTTTTGAGAGTGTCGTGTCGAGTGGGCCTCCCTAATGGCGCAGTGGTAGGTAGCCTTGTACTAAAGGTGTTCCAGGTTGGATACCCGATGGAGGTAGATAGTGGTTAGAATCCACCTTTAAAGTGTAGAACCAGTCCCGTTCAACCTTACTGTTGATCAAGTGGACATAAACATAAAATCAATCAATCAACAAAACTTTAAATTTTATTATTACTAAAATCCAAGTCAAAGCCCCCTGTGGAGCGATGAAGGCTTTCTTTCTTCTCCTTTAGTTTACTTAGGAGAAACTGATTTCTATTTGAATACTGCCGGTCCACTACCTGCCCCCGCGCGACTTGTCATGAAAGTAATATTAATTTTCTTTTCTATATTTTGCTTGTGTTTATATCTATTGTTACTTCTATCACACATCACTTTTATAAAAGTAGCAATAAAATTATATTTTTATTTAATATTTCTAACTATTCATCTGGTCATGCTACACGGATATACAATTAATTATTTCCAAATATTAATAATAAACATTGGAAAAACAAACATACAAATATATTATGTAATAACAATAGCTTATTGTTGTATGAGTGAGATGACATAAAAAATAAACATTTGTAAACAGTTTCTAAACTTAGAAGTACAAAGAAACCCTTGTTATTGTAAAACTGAAAATAATTCAATATATTTAAAATGTTTAAACTAGTAGATATAAATATCTTATGTTAGAAAAGCATCCTACCATTACATGAGTGAAAATAAATAAAGAATTACATAATAAAAATTAAAATTGTTAAATTAGATAACACAAATAATGTTCAAATCTTTCTTGGTAAAGATATTCATTTATAAATTTCAAACACGCCAATCACCGGGTCCAGCGGCGGAATGGTTAGAAAATTGCGCAACGACGTCAGGGGTCCCGAACTCGAATCCTGGCCTGGGCATGGATGTTTGAGAGTTTCCTTTCATCAATATCATCATATCATCACTCATCATCATATACGCATATTAGCAAAACGTGGCACAAGATGTGAAAGCGCCGGGTCAAAAAGTGCCTAGCGTCATTATTCATGTTTGGAAAAAGGCTTGATTGCCGGAGAGATTCAAATTTCGGTTTCTTACATGTATAAACGAATTATTGCAGTTCAGGTAATTTAACTCCACGTGTTCCAGTGAGATTGAATTGTCTCAAGGTTATGCCATCGTTTTTAGTTGACATTCATTTCTCCGTAGAAAGTGATTGATTGATCGATTAATTTTGTTTATTTTGCTTCGCGTTTTGTGCCACTTTCGCCTAAATTTCGAAGATGGAGAGGAATGATGATAATATGAAATTGATGAATGGACACTCAGAAGCATCCATGCCCAGGCCGGAATTCGAACCCGGGACTTCTCGCGTCATAGCGGAATGCTCTAACCACTCCGGCACGGAGAATGACTCGTAGAAAGTGGACTGTTAACATTGATTCATTAAATATTCATCTTATACGATGAGCTAGTTGTGTGTTTATTCTTGTAAACTTGAGTATGACATGTAACTACTCGGAATTATTATAATAATAATAAAACAAGATAATAATGGTTATTTTACATTTGCAACAAAACTGTTTTACTTTTATTAGTTCAAAATAGTTAATTTCATTACAATAATCCTAAGGATGAAAATATTGTTGTTATTATTTCTACTATTCATATTTTATTCTTGGTCTCACTCATTTACAAATATTATTTTTCTTGCCACGCCCATGGTGTCAAGTTCAGTTCAGATGTGAAGCGAAAGTTCTAAGAATAGCATCGGTTATCTTGACACAACTTTGCTAATCTTCCTTGCTCCCCCTTGTGGTGCATTTAAATGAAGTACAGTGAGATGCATAAGTATTACCTATCAGTTGTCCATCATTTTTGTTTCACGCGATGAGAGCTTCAAGAATTTAAAAAAATAAAAGATTCCAACAACCTCTGCATGAACACACGTAAATACTCATTCCTTGAAATGTCACGTAGGATGAAAGAGATATATTGAAGCATTCCACCGAATAAGGCTGTTTGACACATTTTGGAATATTCTGATTTATCAGTGGAATCATGCTATACCGAACATGACACACATATAGTGATAGACTCTCTTCTCTATTGCCCAAGAGTTGGCACGAGTATGCTGGCAAACTGGTCTCTGAGTGGAACAACCATGTATGTGCAAGCAAGATGCCGGACCTCAGAGAAGTAACGTTATCTGCTAGCGACGTGCATCTTATCAATAGAAGCAGAAAACGCAAGATAAACGTTTCAGAATGGAAGGACTTTAGAAGGAAGAAGTTAATGGATGCAGGAGAAGCAAGGCAAGGATGCGATGGCAAAGAGGCAGCCAACGGAGGTAAGTGCCAACGCTGTATGTCCAAATGAAACTATGAAACTGTTGCAGTGAACGGTAAGGTATATAAAACTTTTGCCTTTTGGCAGCGCATCTTGTACAGTTTTTTTGATTTTTGTCATGTATTATACAATACTGGGTAATATGAATGTAGTATGATACCGGTTTGTAGTATGCAAGGACAAAAATAATGTTATATCAAATCAGTATGTAACCATTCTTTACAGACAAAATACACCATCCCAGATTATATCTTGTACAGAAAGATGTACACACTGTTCCAGAGAACCTACCTGTCTTGCACCGTGACCAGCTGCCTCTCGAGAAGATGAGGCTGATTGTTATAATATGCTGTAGTACATGGAAGAGGAATACAAACAGTTCTACATTGATCTGGCTTGTGCAGATGAGTAAAGTGTGTGTTTTGGTGTAACCAAAACATTTCTTTCTTCTCTTGTTTGAACCACTGGCATCAGAGTAACTTGCAAGGGTGAAGTGTGTGTTTTAGTGTAACAGATCCATTTCTTTTTTTATTATGGCTAAAGCACTTGGAACAGAGTAACTTGCCATGTGACGGTAAGTTCAGTGCATGTTTTGGTGTAACACATCATGTTTTTTTTAATACAATTAGATTTCGGTACTGTTATCGTACCTGCTGGTGTTCATTTTCCCCATAGTACTTCTGCACATACAGCGTTATTCCACTGGAGATAATTTTAGTGGCCTGCCATTCGGCTACATGCAACAAACGGGCCACTCATAAGGTCGGATATTGCCTAAACATTAATACTGTGCTTCCATAATGTTTTATTTTCCCTTGTAGTCCAGTATATACTAAAGTTTTTTCGATTTTTTCGGATTCACAGAAAAGTGCCATACAGCATTTTTCGTTGTAATGTTTCAATTCATGAAAATAGGCATTTACGATTTGACGAACAAAACTTGCAAATCTTACTGTACAACTGGTTCTTCGACAGGTATTATTTCCCTCTCCTACTGGGACCAGTAGGAAAGAAGAATACATTTCCGTTTGCAGACTCTCCTAAATGACGTTGTATTGTTGTATTTAATATCTCGCATGGCTTGAAAAAATTATTAAAAGTCTTGATAAAAATTAATCTATCAACTCTTGTGTTGTGAAATTTATTTTTCCGAAGTTATCCTGCGACTGGCAGGATCGAAATCAGTTGTTTGAGAAATAACAAATATATATTTAACTTTCTGCTAAGTGCTACCGATAGAGATTCAAAGATTGATTTTAAAATCTTGGGTGCGTGGGCACTGTCCAGATGCCACAGCCTCGTTAGTCTGCAAATTGCAGTCCATGGCTTCTATGGCGTGATGTTTACAATTGGGTGTACCACTAGGAAGGGTAATTTCCTACACCCCAAACTAAAGTCGATGCCACCTCCATCCACATTTATATCATTGCTTTGGTACAGTAGCAATTAAGGAATCCTTGTTACGTATTATTTGAAATTTAAAGTGAAGTATTAATGACACTCTAATCTAAAGAAACCGGACTATTTGACTCATAAAAGAAATAAAACCATTTTAATAATTTACATTGTAACTTATAGCTTCACATACAGAACCAGAATATCTATAGTGCCGCAAGAGGTTTCCTTCATAGCAAAAGTGTCCGAGATAGACCTTGATACATGCTGAGTAAAGTTCCGAAAATTCTCTCCCCTGAGGCAATTGAGTGGTCATTACAGGAATAAGTTAAAAAGTAGTACTCCTTTATGAAACTTTTATCCCAACAAAATGTCTTGTAACAGAATATAATAGTTTCTTGTTGGACAGCATGTTGAACAATAAAGCATTTTAGAATTGCACAAATAATGCGGAAAAACAATCCCTACACACAAATAACTTACGCAGTACTGCCTTATTCATTGTAATATAAGTACCATATAACGAACAAATAATAGTAGTAAATCTTTGACCTATTACTGGGGCGATAAAGTACGAGCCCCCCTCAGACTGATTTGGATATACTTAAAAGTATGTCAAGATGTCCATATGAGCGTATTGCTCAAGTGTGCTACTCTGTTTAAACCAAGCATTTAGTAAAAAAAGCCTTCATGGATTCCCTGAGAAAGTACGACCCCCTTGAGATTGATTTGGCTACACTTACAAAAGCTGCATCTGTCAGATTGTTGTCCATAGGATTGTAAAAAATATGCCCCTCTTGATATTGTTTTTGCTACACTTAAAACTAGGTCAAGATGCTCATATGAGCTTATTGCCTTTAGTGTAATATTCTGTAAAGTGTAATCTTATTAGCTACATCTACACCCAGACACACTCACATTTACTTCCGGTCCACTTCCAGTCTATTTCCGGTCTACTTAAGGACGACTTCCAGTCCACTTCCGGTCTACTTCCGGTTTACTTTCGGACCACTTCCGGTCACTTCCGGTTTACTTCCGGTTACTTCCGGTCACTTCCAGTATAAGATCAGAGTATTAATACGTTAACCCGAACATTTTAATTGGACACCAGGCCCAACTTGTTTATCTAGTACTAAGACAATGTAATATGCAAAAGTCTTTTAGAATTGCTCTGTGACTATTTCATTTCTTACACCATAAACATATGATTATTCACCTATAAGAACAACACTAGATATGGTGTCGGCAGTGTATCATGGAATCCACAGATAATTTTAATGTTTGTTCTGTCATTAACTACAACCTGTTTTCTTTTTAAGGCGTTGATGACAAAGATGAGTCTCTGTGCTTTGAATTCATCTGGTGAGTAATACATGTCAGTATTCCCGGTTGTAACTCTTTTGTATGCTGTATATGACTCATATCGTTTGAGGAAATCATCCTTGGACATGTTTAAGTAGTGTAATTGGTGATAGAACCAGGACCACTTACAAGTGTACAAATGATGAGCTCATATAATTAAACAGCCCGATTTGCCCACACTTAAAATTATGCCAAGATGCTCTTATTCCCCAATTCTTCAAGTGTGATATGCTCTTAATTCTAAGAATTTTGAATCCTAGTGTACAAAAGATGAGCCCCCTCAGATTTATTTGCCTACACTTATAAAAGGCACTTCTGTGAGATTGTTATCCATAAATTTGTTAAAAATATGCCCCTCTTGATATTTTTTTTACCCACACCTAAAAATAAGCTAAGATACACCCACACCCACACCCACACACACACATATTTACTTCTGGTTTAAGTTTAATTGGATACCAGGTTCAATTTGTTTATCTAATATTAAAACAATGTAATTTTTCTAGAATTGCTCTGTGACTCTCTCATTTCTTACATCATAAACATATGATTTTTCACCTATAAGAATAAAACTACATATAGTGTCATCAGGTAATGCCTCATGGAATTCACAGATAATTTTAATGCTTGTCCTGTCATTTATCACAACTTGTTTCCTTTTTGAAGTGTTGATGACAAACATGGGTCTCTGTGTTTTGAATTCATCTGGTGTGTAATACATGTCAGTATTGCCAGTAGTGACCCTTTTATATGCTGTAAATGCTTCATATAATTTAAGGAAATCATCCTTGGAAATGTCTAAATTATAATTTTCTCTAGGAAATACCTCATTTCTGCCATTTTTAAGATATATGTTCTTGATGTTGCAGCTATCAAATCTACTTGAATTTTTTTCCTGATTATTGTGTCTTCCATTCTGAAACAATACCACCACAAAATCCGGCATGTCATATTGTATACTGGAGAATGAATTTGTAGCATCAAACTCATAACAAGTACCAGTTGCGGGCTTCTGTACACATTGATATGTATAAAATTGTAAAGGTACTTGTGGATTTTTTATTATATCAGCTTTGTATTTAAGAGCATAACTGGCTTCATATTCAACAACTGGGATTCTTAGCTCCATAGTCTGAATAATGCATTTGCCTTCATCAGGTAGGGTATTGGGCAGAGCTTCCCCTGTAGAGTTTAATGTACTGTACCTCATCAAAGCATTATTATCATTGGCAGCTCTTCTAAATGTGATTCTTAAACCACCCTTCCACATAATATCTTTGTAATCTGAGAAGAATCCTGGCAACAGGCGCATAGGGAACAGCACTGTGTGGCTCTTGGTTAATATTTTATCACCAGCCTCAAATCCACCTATTTTGTAGTAAGAAGCCTCGGTTTTGGATAATTTTAGAGTGGCCAAAGCTGTGGAGGTAATGCCGGGATAATCCACTCTGTTTATAACAACACCATGCTTTCTGATCTCAATTTCAGAGAACAGATGCGGCACAAAATTGTCCACCAATCTTATATTTGAATTTGCCGGATAATCTGTTCCATCGAGCTTTACAACATCAAATTTGATGTATAGATCTGCTCTGTGGGGGTGTATAAAGCCATCCCCTACATCAAGATCAACCTCAATTTCTGTGTTGGGTTGATTTAAATTTGCAAATGTCCTCCTGTTTGGGGGGAATGATTGTAGCTCATAACTCTCAATATTTTCCTTTTTTTTTGTATTTTTTTATTTAAATATTAATCTCTATGATTGCAGTTGTTGTGGCTCCAGCAAAATCAACTAATTCGTCTTTTTCATTAGTGACCATCAATTCAATATTATCTATTCTGTTATGACACACAGGAAAATATAATGTTGGGGATGGAGTGTAGATGATGGGCTCCATAAATTCAGAATTAGGTTTGAATGTTGCAATGATGCCAGTTTGTTTGTGAGTGCCTATGCCATTTGATTTTGTGATCATACCCTCAGCCACATTACAGTGAATATTCAGAGTCTCTATGGCTAAGAATTTAGGTATATTAATAGCAGTGTGTTTGATGCCTGGTTCAAGTTTTGTGTTGTTCTCAAAGCCTAACAGCTCTCCTATAGTACCCAGATCCACTGTTTCTGTAGCAGATACAATCTCTACTCTGTGAGTGACAGAATTTTGACTTAACACTACACCTCTGGGTAATTGAGCATTTAGAGTGGATAGATTATACTGCCCTGGAGTGATGACAATTTTTTGATCCCCTACTGCAATTTTGTTGTTGTGGTGTGTAATATTAGGGATCAAGTACATGCCATAAAATGCTCTGAGAGCTATTGTTTTGGGATACACTATGTCATCATGCAATTTGAGTTTCAATATTGAATTTTGGCTGGTGAGATGGAATACCCCCATGATGTTTTAAATACCACAGGGCCTTTTGAAAATTTTCAATTGATGGTTTATTTATTTGAGACATATATCTGAGAACAGATAAACACAAATGCCCGCAATTAACATCTTTGAAATTTTGAACACGGGCATTATTGTAATAAAGATTAGCTGAATTTAGATATTTTATTAAATTTTCAGGTGGAACACCTCCAAATGAATCAAACACAAATGCCTCATTTTTTAAATATTTAAGATAACAGATCCAGTGAGTGCCCTGATTTTTGTACTTATACAAATTAACAATGCCACACTCTTTGTTGGGTGGTTGTTCTGGTAAAGAATCAGACATGTACACACCTCTAAAATTTTTGATGCCCAGTGGCTTGATTAAAGCTTCAATATCTTGGTTTGTAAGCGGCTCTTGTTTTTTTTAAACTTATTCATGGCTCTCTTAACACCTTTGCCTTTTTTCTCCATGGCCAGGTTATGGCGCTTCAATTCATCTAATTCTTCCCTATTTTTCTTGGCATCTATTACTGTTTTTGCTATGGCAGCTGATCCCCCAGCCAAGCTCCCAACAGCCCCGAGAGCAGCTAAGATGGCAGGGATAGTAAATATGAAACCCCCCACATGTGATTTTTTTCTTGATTGCTGTAATGTTTTTAATTGGGGGGTACTAAGCAACAATTTCATACCATGTCCCTTTGCAATACAAGAATTTTTTTTCATGCGCTGCTTTTTGGTCAAAAGGCTATCAATAGGCCCAAGAGATTTGAGACCTGCATAAGATATTTGATACATAACACCCTTGGCCTTCATTGTAGGTTTATTATATATATATATTCACAAACCCCACCCCAGTTTTTGTTTGGTGTTCATAGCTATGGTGGTTCCCAATGCTGCTATTTTTTCACTTAAAGAAGCATCTTTGCTTACAAATCTACCAAATGCAGCCTCTTCTAATTTTTTGTCTGCAACATGTCTCTTGTCAAGATCGGTATGTGTGTTGTATGCTAAGTCATGGTCTCTACAAGCAGCATCTAGGGGATTTACACCAGGATCCCCTCTGTTTAATCTATGATCCAATTATATGCCTGGACCACAATACTGATAGCCTGGAATGTGTAGTTCAAATGGCAGCTTGTTTATAATGTCATTAACCAGGCCCCGACCCTCAGAAATATTCCAAAATGTAGGTGGTAGAGTATTAATAATTTTTATAAGATATCCAATCCCCTTAGTGTCATTCACTATAAAATTAGACAATTTTGTGCTTATCATGTCCATAATTCCATCCTTTTCATTGTAAAAATTGTTGTTGCCAGCATTTTCCTCCCCAGCTATCACCAATAACCTATCCACAAGTTTCCTGACATCATCAACCCACACAAATTCTTTAGGCAGGGTGTTGTATTGTTTGATTCCACTGCCAGTCTTGATCTGTGACCATATGGGCTTGATTAAATTATTGTATTTTGCCCCACTGCTAGACTTGACTCTTTTTTGTGTGGGATCATTGTTCTGGTATAGAGCATCTGATTTTATTAATATTTCTTTGTAATATTCATAATCTTGATCTGTATAGCTGCCAGGCCTTTTCCTAGTCATCAGTTCCCACAACCCAGGTGTGCCGGGATATTTAACAAAACCACCTCTTTGTCCAAGATGAGATTCTGAATAAACAATTATATCATCTCCCATAAATGTTACTCTGAAATTGCCAATTCTATGTATGATGCTACCATCACGCTCTGTGTCAGCATATAAGCCAAAAACCTCATCTTTGTTGTCTTTAGGTGTGCTTAAATATTTTTGAGCAAGAAGACCCAATTCAATAAGATCCTGAGTAGCTTCAATTCTTCGAGGAGCAACAGGACTAGGTGTATGAATACTGGAAAGTGGGGTGATTCGATAATCTAATATGTTCCTTGCAGCTACAGGTACAAGCTCTGTGATCAAATTTTGATTTTGCTCTGTAAAAGTTTTGATATTTTTCCCTAATTCACTAATAGCATCAATGATAGGCTGTTCTGTTTGTTTATGTTGTTCATAAATTCCTCGGTTCTGTGATTTCCATCCCTTAAATCTTTTTACAAGATAATCTCTTAATTTAAGATCATCAATGATTGGCCTTTTCATGGTTATTTATATATGTTTCAATGTCTAGAAAATTGTTGATTTTATTTCTGTATTTGCCACTACTGGGTTTTCTTGTCATATCAATTGTGACAAACCCATAACTGTCCTGGTTCCAGCACCTACTGCAAAACTTGGAAAAATCATTGTAGCTCAAGTCCCCACCTACATATTCATCATGTATGTGTTTGAGGTTGATATGATCTTGATGAAACACACATATAAAATTGCTGTTGTCTCGGATCAGCTGCTTCGGTATTTTTGAAAAAGTCTGTGCCAGGTAGAAGCAATCAATGTTTTTGTGTCGCCCCTGTGTAAAAAAATTTCTAACCTTGTTTTGATTATCCAGTATAATGTCATCAAACACAACAACAGAATTATCGAGACATTCATGAAGTGGCTTAACATCTGATTCAAAAGTTGCAATATCCAATCCATCATAAAGCTTCATCAGCTGCTGATATTTTAATTGTTCCAAGCTCTTAGAGAAAACATACAAGTGCCTGTTTTTCCAGTCTAACCAGTTGGGTGCCAATAAAAAATTATCAACCATTAGTGTAGTTTTACCACAAGCAGATGGCCCAACAATAAGACACCTAATATTATCAGGCAGCAAGTTGCCATTTCTCTTATTCTGTTGTTCAGGTTCTGGCAGCCTTCTTATAACATCCCAGGTGCTCATATTATTATTTTGTTTGCATCGATCCAGCTGTGTTCTGGAAGTCCTAGCCATTTGACAAATAACTTGTTGCCTTTTCTGCGGATGATTTTTTCTATGAGATATGTGTCAGGCTGTTTAGTTTTGCTGAGTTCTTCTTCATAGAATCTGCCTTTGAGAATTTCTCCTCGGTGATCTTTTATTATATATGTGTTAAGGGTCCCAGGTTTAACTTGAACCACTGTAAATAATTCAGTGCTCCAGTTTCTTGTAAAGCCTCTTTTGAATAAGTGCTTATATTTGCTGATTCTTACTTGATCACCCACCCTGTATTTGGCCTTTCTTGTTGTTGGCTGGTATCTAGGATAATAAACAGTCCTGATCAATTTTTGCTCATCAGATGAAGTTACTTCAGAGGGTTTCATGTTGATTGTGGAATGGACCGAGTTGTTATATTTATGTAGAAGTTCTGGAAGAATATTAATCCATTTATAATTAGCTTGGAGGGTAAATTGTTTAAACATAAGATTTTTTAGGGTTCTGTTGAATCTCTCTACAATTGAGGCTTTGAGATCACTGTAACTCGAATAATGTTTTATTGCTTGGCTTTTAATAAATTGTTGAAACACAGAATTATAAAATTCTTTGCCATTATCTGTTTGCAAATAGCGCGGTGATCTTCCACTCTGATTGATGATTGTCCAGATGGCTTCTGTAACACATTTTCCAGTCTTGGATTTGAGTGTCACAGCCCAGGCAAATTTTGAAAATGTATCTATTACAGTGAGTAGATACTTGTAGCCCTTGTTGATTTTGTCTAAGTTTTTCAACTGTCCACTTGCCATTTCAATCAAGTCGCTCTGCCATAAATCATCTATGCCCTTTGTGACTACTGGGAGTCTCTTAAAATTATGTCTGGCCTGTCTGTGTAATTCATCAACAATAATTTTTCTAGACATAATATGTAAACAAGAATATTGCAACTATGGGGTGTTCAGCAGCTGATACTGCACAATTTTCTAAATATAATTTGTCTCCTATTTGTATTTTAAATTCCAGAGAGCCATCATCTTCAACATATGCTGTTTCTAATGTATTTGGATCTGTAAAATCCTCCAATTCTACACTGGTGATTTTTGCTTTGTTATCAGCATTTGTTATTGATAAGGTGGGGTAGTGGTGTGCCTGTGGTTGAAGCCAATATTTGATCTTGATTGGTCTTAATGTGCCCCCAACAAAAAATTGATAATAAAATTGTGCAGGGGATAGCATATATATTTTGCCACCTGGTGTAAATGGTGAATCATATTCTTTGTTGGGGATGCTGTACAATTCAAGAATTACTGTATGTTTTGGATTCTCGATTATGCCTGTTATTTCTTTTTCTGCTGTAAGCAATCTGCTTGTTACAGATTCAAGGTGCTCATTGATGGTCCTAACAACATCATCATGGCCTGGCTTGATTTTTATGTCCACAATAAGTTTCTTGTATTGTTGCACAATTTCTTGAAGCTGGGTGGCAAAAACAGACAAAGCATTTGCTTGATTGGATTCCATGGTCCCTAGCTGTTGCTTGATATTAGCTACAATTTGTTGCAAATTTTCAACAACTGCCAATTTTGAATTTTGAGTAGTAAGATCATGGACCTGTCTTCTGATATCCTCATACAGGGCATGCAGTTCATTAATATGTTGATTGGTTGGTAGAGTGGCCACTGTCTGAGTGAGATGTTTGATCTCTGCTTGGATATTCTTGATATCTTCTGATTTTAATATCCTATTCACTGCCCTCTTAATATTTTTAAGTTCCTGTGATGTAGGAAGATTTGATACTGTATTTTGCAAAGATTCAAGTGCCAATTTTACATTGTTTAATTCAGAAGCATCAGCCACATTTTGCATAGCATTTTGGAGCAGGGTTATATCTGCCTGAGTGGGTGTGGATTGTTGTAAAATTTCAAGTTTTGTTTGAATATCATCAATCAAATGATGAAAATGAGATAGTTCAGATTCAGTGTTGAGGTTTTCAAGCTTTGTGATTTGGTGCTGGACACTAACAAGAGTATCTACAATACCGGGCAGGCGAGATTCTAGAGTTTCTTGTACATTTGCCAAATCACTTTGCACTGCTGCTATGGTACCTTCAAGATGGGTTATGGTACTTTGAATTTTTCCAAAATCTTCATATGTTTCAAGTTGCAGCTTAATATTTGCTACACTCCGAGTTATTGCACTCAAAGCATCAGAAGATGGCAAATTGTTCATAAAATTTTCAAGTGTCTCAATTTTTTCTTTAACCTCGGCTATGGCATTGTGCAGAGGATCCAGATTAGGTATTTGGAGTGATTGAATCTGTTCTTTTAGAGTGGAAATCACTAGATCAAAATCTTCTTGTGATTTTATGCTTTTGACAATTGTTTGGAGCTGTGCCTGGACATTATTTATTTGCTCTTCCAATTGTTGTTTCAATTGCTCAGTATTGGTGGCCTGGGTCTTAAATTTGGCTTGAAGAGCTGCTACAGCTTCTTCTAAACTTTGAAAATTATCTTATGTTGCCAGATCAGTATATTTTTGAAGCAACAATTTGAGTTCAGAATCAATTTTAAGAAGAGGGTCCATGCATTGTGATTGTAAATTTGTAATTTCTAATTGAAGACTGGCATTGAGTGTGGTATGTAAAGCTTGTAAATCACTTCTTAATTTCTTGACTCTGACATCAAGCATCAGAATCTCATCACTGTGATCTTCATGCCTTGTATGGCCAAATATATCATTAGGCATTTTTGTTTTAGTGGTTATTTATTATAGAGTATCTGATTCTTAATTCTATAAAAGAGGGTATAAGCTTGTCATATGATCCCGGGACCTCAATATATAAGCAGTCACCAGCAGAAACAGTATAAACAGTGCCAGAAATCATGTTTGAGTGCTTAATTCTATAAATATTTCTCCCTATTGAAATCTTGACATTGCCCTCAGGGGTTGTAATAAATTGCAATTGCCCACCTACAGGTAATTGGTAATGATTTAAATTATTGTTAAATATGTACAATATTTTGCCTGTTTTATCATCAACATATGTAAGTATGCTGTTCAGATGAATAATTAACAAAGCACTCAGTTTAGATATCATATCAGAAGAGGGTTGTGGTGTCGGCAGGTCCATAATACCTTGTTTTTTAAACCCAAATAAGTTCATAGGCATGTTTATTTATTTCAAATCATGCTCTGTGTTTGGGCATTGATTGCCATTTTTCAAATCACAATGCCCCCATGGTAGAGTATGTATGCCACATGATAAAATGCATCTCTTATCATCATGTGGGTCCAGAGCCACTTTTCTTACAATATTGCTAGTCAATAAGTGATCCACACTCTGAATTCTGGATTCTGATGTTTTGATTGTGCTACATGATTTGAGACAATTTTTATAATCTTCAAATTGGAGCTCTTTTTCAACAGTTACTCTGCCAATGCCCTTGGCTTTTTTGGCAACAGCACCACTACATGTTTCAAAACTGTACATCTTGGCTCTTAACCCAGCAAATGCCACAATAACATCACCAAGTGTCTCATCTTTTAACTTGCCAGGCACCTTTTTGTTGTGGTGTTGAATCTCTGTATGTTCACTGGTATCAAAATATTCAAGCAATGCAGGCTGTGCCATATCTTTATAAACATCTGCTGTTTGAATATCAAGAACAAAACTATCTGTGTCCATGTACATCAATTTTACACAATCACCATAAAAAGGTTTCAACACATCATAATACAATTTTAACATGTGTAATTTGGCCAATTCCAATATCACAGCCCCTACATAAATAGGTTAATCAAACTTAATTTTTGTTTTTTTCATGTTGAAAAGTGCCATATTTTCATCATAAATTCTTCTATAATTGAAATTAGGCTTTGCAACCAATTTTTTGCTCAGGCTGGGGTCAGTAATTATTTTAACATCGGTATGTTTTCTGACATTTTCAATAGTTTTGCCATACACTGAATTGACCATCAATTTAAACAAAGATTTATCAAATTGGCTCATTGCAGATGTTCGAAGCTCTGTATTTGTATTAATATATGGCTTCAACCATTTTAAGTGCCTGAACCTCAATACTTTTCCAATTTTGGTCACTTGAACACCATGATGCATCAGGAACTGGAGGTTTTTGTAATATATAACATAACCCTGTTTTGGCTCCAGTGTCATCATGAGCTTCTTCTGTTTAGAGCCAGGTGAGCACTGAACCTCGGGAATTGGGGGCAGATCAGAAAATTTGTTGTGTAAATTATCTGGAATTGTCAGATCAACCTCTAAGAAGAGGCCATAGTCACTGTCATCAAAATCCTTAAGATTCTCAATATTGAAATCTTCAACCCATTCAAGCCCTGAATATGGCAGTTTATCCATCATGGCATAACCATACAGGCTGTTTGCATCTACATACAGTATATAATTTGATGGCAGTGCTGGATCATAATCAGGAATATATTTGTTATTTGCTCTGGCATATCTCTGAGAACGTTGCACCATGCCTCCTCTTATACATTGTTCCATAAACAGATACATATCTTGATCCTGCATCAGATCCAATTGCATTTTAGTGTTTAAAAACATTGCAGACCATGCTAGGCCCGGAGCACTGTAAAAATACATTGGATCTAGTTCATAATTTTGCATGGAAGATTTTCTGAATGCCTGCAGTATATCAGCTAAGAGGGTCACATCAAGTTTTAAATAAGCCTTGTGATAATCACCAAATGTCTTGCATTTTAAATTGTTCCACATCAATTGGGCATGGTGATAATCATCATCAGTGATTCCAGATGCTCTGATTTTGCTGTAAAACTCTTGTTGTGGTGGCAGAGAACACTCATCAAATTTAGAAAAATCTGTAACATAATCATATGGATATACACCCTTCCGCCTAATTAATTTCAGGTCCTGATTTGGAAACAAAGCACATGTGATTTTGAATTGATCATCAGATAATTGAGTGGCCAGTGTAGCCAGGCTAGCCGATAAAATTCTGTAAGAATCAAGAAATCTTATGTGAATAGGAACACCATTAACTTTAATTATTTTGTTAATGGCAATATATTTTTCATCATTTTCAGCTAAAATATTTAAATTCTGCTTGTCAAACCCCTCGTACCTGATCAGATGATGGAAATCATAATTGGATGCTCCATGGCAAAATATAGGGATAAATTTTGGTCTCTTGATCTTAATATTACAGCTATTACACAGGGCCATTAAGAATTTACCATCTGTATGAGAATGGTGTTTCATCTTGATATTTATATCTGAAAATTCAGAATCACATACCGGGCATTTTTCTGCATTGTTGAAATCTTCAATCTGTTTCTCTGTTAAAGGCAACATGGGTTTTGATTTTAATAAAATGTTAGATGCTATGTCATGGCACCTATTTTCTATTCTAAGTGCAAATTCTTTGATGGCATCTGCTCCCATGTATAAATTTTCTTTACTAACAACACCATCCTGTACAACCACATAATAAAAGCTGGAAAGTTCATGTAGCTGGTATGGTGTAATTGAAGATTCTTCAGGATCTGGATTGCAGAATGCAAGAGGTTTGAGGTTTGATTCAAAATCACAGACAATATATGCTGGGTGTTCCAACAAGGCTTCAAACTTTTTGAATTTTGCATTTTCACTTGGCATTGGCATCACCATATGAACAGGTTTATGGTTGCCACAGTATTTCAGATGCTCAATTAACTTGTTTTTAGCAATTTCTGCATTTTCTTCCCGAACCCCATTCACCATTTTTCTACCATCAAAAACAGTTACACATCTTTTGCACAACTTAAATATTCTATTAAATTTGTCTAGTTGTGTTCTCACCAAAGCTTCAAGACTGTGTATCAGAGTGTAATGATATGTGCCATCCCCTTCAATTAAGAGCAGATCAATCGGAATAGCAGATTCATCATCAAGTGTACTGATTCTGAGAGGATCTATCAAGCAATTGTCACGGCCAGTGGAACAAGTAAATACATTAATAGATAATTGTTTGCCATTGATGTGCCTGTCCTTTTTTTCAAATTTGTCAATATTCTGGACAGACATTGGATATTCTAAACCCTCCATTGCCTCATCAAAATCATTTTCATGTTGTTTATAATAAGTTATTCTCTCAGGATGCCTTGAAACTGGATACAAAGCAGCTAAAATACACCACAAAAAGCATTTCTGGTCATTATTTTTTTATATTAACCACGGCTGTTTTGTTTTTGATATTGGCAGGTAATGGCACATAAGTGGAACCTTGTAATGGGTTGAATTCAGAAATATTAACATATAACTTGTGTGGAGATCCGCATAGGCTCCATCCAGACTCTTTTGCTGCAAATTCAGAGTGTTTAATATTTAATTGATCTATCAAACTGCTTATTATTTTGTCTGAATTTGCATTTGAATATACAGCTACAGTTTCTGTTATGTGGGGCTGTGTAAATTTTGTGCCATTTGGCTTCTTATATTGTGTAAACAATTTGAGAGACAGCTTATAAGACCCATTTTGTGCATTTAGAATTGCCTGCACATTAGGATTTACACTGTTCAAAAAATTCTTAATACCACATCTTGGCTCTGATTTAAAACAGTGATCCCTTAATTGGCCTTTAAAACTGCTATGGATGGGTTCATAGCGTGGCTGCTTTGCCGGTGAAGCATTAACAGGTGTTTCATGCTTCCTTTTCAGACCAGATGTAGAAGGTTGTGGGGGCAATGTTGATGACTGTACAGAACAAGAACCCACATGTCTATTGAAATATGCCTTGCTAAATATTTTGTGGCATTTAGGACATATTTTAGTGGGAGTTCTATATTTGCCTGGGTCACAATTCTTTTGGTGTCTGGCCCAATTGGGGCTGGATATATTCTTATTACACTGATTGCAATATTTTTGATTTGGCATTTTTGTTGTTGGTTTATTATATAAGATTTCCTGGGGTTCAATTCAAAATTTTGTACTTAATATATATATATTTTGTTCAGCTGTGTGCTTTGTTTATTTCTTGTGTATATTTAATGTGTTAATATTGTTAATTTTTATTCTCAGTTTATTATATAAAATTTTTTGGGTTTTAAACCAAAACTATATGCTTATTACGACAGGTTGTAAAGCTAATAGCCTACAAGTGGAAAAAGAGAATAAATATTGATCTACACTGACCTAGCACAAATTCCTGCACAGACATGCATGTCTAGAAAGGCAATGACCTTACACTGTGTTATGTATTGATTTTTGTATAACAGGCTGGGACAGATATAAGCCTAACTCTAAATAAGAGTGGATTACAACAAACAAGCTGGATGCAACAAATATTAGATTTTTTATACAAAATATAAGCCCTTATTGTTCAATATACCAGAAATATATTTAATATGAATAATAAGAAATAAACCAAACAGGCCTGTAAGTATGAGAAGCACTGTAACAACACATCTGTTCTGCTCAGCCACTCTCACAATACTGGCTGATATGTAAAGCAAAATCTCTTTATATACCCTAAGCATGGATTAAAACATCTGAAACAACAAAGCAATCAGAATATAACACATCATCACATTATGTCATAATTAACCAATCAGAAAACAACACATGCATAATATTGGATAATAATTTGTTGCACAGCATGATGCAAGAGCTCTTGTCTGTTGCATCATATTGGATAATAATTTGTTGCACAGCATGATGCATGTGTGTGTGTGAGGGGTGTGTGTGTGTGTGTGTGTGTGTGTGTGGGTGGGTGTGGGTGGGTGTGGGTGGGTGTGGGTGTATGTGGCCTAGTTTTAGGTGTGTGCAAAAAAAAATATCAAGAGGGGCATATTTTTAACAAATTTATGGACAACAATCTCACAGAAGTGCCTTTTATAAGTGTAGGCAAATCAATCTGAGGGGGTCATCATTTGTACACTAGGATTCAAAATTCTTAGAATTAAGAGCATATCACACTTGAAGAATTGGGGAATAAGGGCATCTTGGCATAATTTTAAGTGTGGGCAAATCGGGCTGTTTAATTATATGAGCTCATCATTTGTACACTTGTAAGTGGTCCTGGTTATATCACAAATACAACTACTTGTTTAAATTATAATTTTCTCTGGGGAACACCTCGTTTCGGCCATTTTTAAGATATATGTTCTTGATGTTGCAGCTATCAAACTTTCTTGAATATTTTTCTTGGTTATTGTTTCTTCCGGTCTGAAACAGTACCACTACAAAATCTGGCATGTCATATTGTATACTGGAGAATGAGTTTGTAGCATCAAATTCATAATAGCTAGCAGTGGCAGGCTTCTGGACACATTGCTATATATAAAATTGCACCTGTGGATTTTTTAGTATATCTGCTTTGTATTTAAGAGCATAACTAGATTCATATTCAACTGCTGGAATTCTTAGCTCCATAGTCTGAATAAGACATTTGCCTTCGTCAGGTAGGGTATTAGGCAGAGCTGCACCAGTAGAGTTTAATGTACTGTACCGCATCAAAGCATTATTATCATTGGGGGCTCTTCGAAATGTGATTCTTAAACCACTCTTCCACATAATGTCTTTGTAATCTGAGAAGAATCCGGGTAACAGGGGCATCGGGAACAATACAGTGTGGCTCTTGGTTAATATTTTATCACCAGCCTCAAATCCACCTATTTTGTAGTAAGAAGCCTCGGTCTTGGATAACTTCAGTGTGGCCAAATCTGTAGAGGCAATACCAGGGTAGTCTACTCTGTTTATAAAAACACCATGTTTTCTGATCTCGATTTCAGAGAACAGATGTGGTACAAAATTGTCTACCAATCTTATATTTGAATTTGCCGGATAATCTGTACCATCGAGCTTTACAACATCAAACTTGATATAGAGGTCTGCTCTGTGGGGGTGTATAAAGCAATCCCCTACATCAAGGTCAACCTCAATCTCTGTGTTGGGCTGATTCAAATTGGGAAAGGTCCTACGGTTCTGGGAGAATGACTGTAGCTCATAACTCTCGATATTTTCCATTTTTGTCTGTATTTATATTTAAATATTAATTTCTATGATAGCAGTTGTTGTGGCTCCAGCAAAATCAACTAATCCATCTTTTTCATTAGTGACCATCAACTCAATATAATCTATTCTATTATGGCACACAGGAAATTATATAATGTTGGTGATGGAGTGTAGATGATTGGTTCCATAAATTCAGAGTTAGGTTTGAATGTTGCGATGATGCCAGTTTGTTTGTGAGTGCCTGTGCCATCCGATTTGGTGATCATACCCTCGGCCACATTACAGTGAATATTCAGAGTCTCTATTTCTAAGAATTTAGGTTTATTAATAGCAGTATGTTTGATGGCTGGTTCAAGTTTATGTTGTTCTGGAAGCCCAATAGCTCTCTTATAGTAGCCAGATTTATTGTATCTGCCGCAGACACAATCTTTACTCTGTGAGTGACAGAATTTTGAGTTAACACTATACCTCTGGGTAACTGAGCATTTAGAGTGGACAGATTATACTGCCCTGGAGTGATGACAATTTTTTGATCCCCAACTGCAATCTTTTTGTTGTGGTGTGTAATATTAGGGATCAAGTACATGCCATAGAATGCTCTAAGAGCTATTGTTTTGGGATATACTATATCATCATGTAGTCTGAGCTTCAATATTGAATTTTGGCTGGTAAGATGGAATACTCCCATGATGTTTCAGATACGACAAGGCTTTTTGAAAAACTCCAATTGATGGTTTATTTAATTGAGACAGATATGTAAGAATAGATAAACACAGATGTCCACAATTAACATCTTTGAAGTTTTGAACACGTTCATTATTGTAACAAAGATTAGTTTATTTTAGACATTTTACTAAATTCTCAGGTGGAATACCTCCAAATGAATCAAATATAAATGACTCATTGTTTGAATATTTAAGAAAGCAGATCCAGTGTGTGCCCTGATTGTTGTACTTATCCAAATTGACTATCCTGCACTCTTTTTTGAGTGGTTGTCTTGGTAAAGAATCAGACATGTTCACACCTCTAAAATTTCTGATGCCCAGTGGTTTGATTAAAGCTTCAATATCTTGGTTGGTAAGCGGCGCTTCTTTTTTTAAACTTATTCATTGCTCTCTTAAGACCTTTGCCTTGTCTCTCTATGGCCAGATTATGGCGCCTTAGTTCGTCTAATTCAGCCTTATTTTTTTGGCATCTATTACTGTTTTTGCTATGGCAGCCGATCCCCCTGCTGATCTACCAACTGCTCCTAGTGCTGCTAAGAGAGCCTGGATACTAAATATGAAGCCTCCTTTATGCAATTTTTTTCCTGGAATGCTATATTTTTTTAATTGGGGGGTACTAAGTAACAATTTCATACCATGGCCCTTAGCAAGACAAGAGCTTTTTTTTCTTTCGCTGCTTTTTGGTTAGAAGACTATCAATACTCCCAAGTGATTTGAGACCTGCATATGGTATCTGACACATAACACCCTTGGCTTTCATTGTAGGTTTATTATATATATATATATATATATATATATATATATATATATATTCTGGGATTACATAGCTTAATTAAGTGGTTTAAATTAATGTCGTAACATTTATTGCTGGGCCAGTTTATTTAGTCTGTTACAACCCCCACCCTAGTTTTTGTTTGCTATTCATAGCTATGGTGGTCCCTAATGCTGCTATTTTTTCACCCAAAGAAGCATCTCTGCTTACTATTTTACCGAATGGAGCCTCTTCTAATTTTCTGTCTGCCACATGTCGCTTGTCAATATCGGTATGTGTGTTGTATGCTATGTCATGGTCTCTACAAGCAGAGTCTAGGGGATTAACACCAGGGTCCTCTCTGTTTAGTCTCTGATCCAATTTGGTACCAGGACACATTACTGATAGCCTGGAATGTGTAGCTCAAATGGCAGCTTGTTTATGATGTCATTAACCAGCCCCCGACCCTCAGAAATATTCCAAAATTTAGGAGGTAGAGTATTAATAATTTTTATAAGATATCCAATCCCCTTAGTGTCATTGACTATAAAATTAGACAATTTGGTGGCTATCATGTCCATAATTCCAACCTTATTCATTGTAAAAATTATGGTTACCGGCATTTTCTTCCCCAGCTATCACCAGCAACCTATCTACAAGTTTCCTGACATCATCAACCCAGACAAATTTTTTAGGCAGGGTGTTGTACTGCTTGATTCCGCTACCTGTCTTGATCTGTGACCATATGGGCTTGATTAAGATGTATTTTGCTCCACTGCTAGACTTGACTCTTTTTTTGTGTGGGATCATTGTTCTGGTATAGAGCATCTTATTTTATTAGTATTTCTTTATAGTGCTCATAGTATTGATCTGTATATCTGCCAGGCCGCTTACGAGTCATCAGTTCCCACAATCTAGGTGTTCCAGGATACTTAACAAAACTGCCTCTTTCTCCAAGATGAGATTCTGAATATACTATTAGATCATCTCCCATAAATTTTACCCTGAAATTGCCAATTTTATGTATGATGCTACCATCAAGCTCTGTGTCAGCATATAAACCAAAGACCTCATCGTTCTTGTCTTTAGGTGTGCTTAAATATTTTTGAGCAAGGAGACACAATTCAATAGGATCCTGACTATCTTCAATTCTTCGAGGAGGAACAGGACTAGGTGTATGAATAGTAGATAGTGGGGTAATTGGATAATCTAATATGTTCCTAGCAGCTACTAGTTCAAGCTCTGTGATCAAATTTTGATTTTGCTCTGTAATAGTTTTGATATTTTTGCCTAGTTCACCAATAGCATCAATAATAGGCTGTTCCGTGCGCTTGTGTTGTTCATAATTACCTCGGTTCTCTGATTTCCATCCCTTAAATCTTTTTACAAGATAGTCTATTAATTTAAGATCATCAATGATTGGCCTTTTCATGGTTATTTATATATTTCTCAATGTCTAGAAAATTGTTGATTTTATTTCTGTATTTACCACTATTGGCTTTCCTTGTCATATCAATTGTGACAAACCCATAGATGTCCTGGTTCCAGCCCTTACTGCAAAACTTAGAAAAATCAATGTAGCTCAAGTCCCCACCTACATACTCATCACGTATGTGTTTGAGGTTGGTATCGTATTGATGAAACACACATATAAAATTCCTGTTGCCTCTTATCAGCTGTTTTGGTATTTTAGAAAAAGACTGTGCCAGGTAGAAGCAATCTAACTTTTTGTGTCGCCCCTGTGTAAAAAAATGTCTAACCTTGTTTTGGTTATCCAGTATAATGTCATCAATCACAACAGAGTTATCGAGACAGTCATTGAGTGGCTTAATATCTGATTCAAAAGTGGCTATATCCAGTCCGACATATAGCTTCATCAGCTGCTGATATTTTAATTGTTCTAAACTCTTAGAGAAGACATACAAGTGCCTGTTTTTCCAGTCTAACCAGTTGGGTGCCAATAAAAAATTATCAACCATTAGTGTAGTTTTACCACAAGCAGATGGCCCAACAATAAGACACCTAATATTATCAGGCAGCAACTTGCCATTTCTCTTAGTCTGCTGTTCAGGCCCTGGTAGTCTCTTTATAACATCCCAGGTGTTCATAGTATCACTTTGTCTGCCTTGATCCAGCTGTGTTCTTGGAGACCTAGCCTTTTGACCAGTATCTTGTTGCCTTTTCTGCAGATGACTTTTTCTATAAGATATGTGTCTGGCTGTTTAGTTTTGCTGAATTCTTCTTCATAGAATCGGCCTTTGACGATTTCTCCGCGATGGTGTTTTATTATAATTGAGTTACGGATCCCAGGTATAACTCGAGCCACTGTAAATAATTCAGTGCTCCAGTTTCTGGTAAAATCTTTTTCAAATACATGTTTATATTTGCTGATTTTTACTTGATAACTGACCTTGTATTTAGCTTTTCTAGTTGTTGGTTGGTATCTAGGATAGTAAACACTGTTGATCAATTGCTGCTCGTCAGATGTAGTTACCTCAGAGGGCTTCATGTCGATTGTGGAATGGACTGAGTTTGTTATATCGATCTAGATGTTCTGGTAGGATAGTAATTCATTTATAATTACCTTGAAGGGTAAATTGTTTATACATATGACTTTTTAGGGTTCTGTTGATTCTTTCTACAATAGAGGCCTTGAGATCACTGTAACTCGAGTAATGTTGTATTGACCGGCTTTTAATAAATTGTTGGAACACCAAATTATAGTATTCTTTGCCATTATCCGTTTGTAGATAGTGCGGTGATCTTCCACTCTGAATGATGATTGTCCTGAAGGCTTCTGTAACACATGTTCCAGTCTTGGATTTTAGCGGCACAGCCCAGGCATATTTTGAAAATGTCTCTATGACAGTGAGTAGATACTTGTAGCCTTGTCTAAGTTTCTCAGCTTACCACTTGCCATCTCAACCAAGTCAGCCTGCCACAGATCATCTATGCCTTTGGTGACTACTGGCAGTCGCTTATAATTATGTCTGGCTGGTCTGTGTAGTTCATCAACAATGGTTTGTCTAGACATAGTATGTAAACAAGAATATTGCAGCTATGGAGTGTTCAGCAGCAGATACCACAGGATTTTCTAAATACAGTTGTCCCCTATTTGTATATTAAATTCAAGAGAAACATCATGTTCAGCATAAGCTGTCTCTAATGTATCTGGGTCTGTAAAATCCTCCAAATCTACACTGGTGACCTTTGGTTTGTTGTCAGCATTGGTTATTGATAAGGTGGAGTAGTGGTGAGCCTGTGGTTGGAACCAATATTTGATCTTGATTGGTCTGAGTGGGCCCCCAACAAAAAACTGGTAATAAAATTGTGCAGGGGACAGCATATATATTTTTCCACCTGGTGTAAATGGTGAATCATATTCTTTGTTGGGATATTGTTCAATTCAAGGATTACTGTATGCTTAGGATTCTCGATTAGGCCAGTTATTTCTTTTTCTGCTGTAAGCAATCTACTTATTACAGATTGAAGGTGCTCATTGATAGTCCTAACAATATCGTCGTGGCCCGGCTTGATCTTTATGTCCACAGCAAGTTTCTTGTATTGTTGCACAATCTCTTGAAGCTGTGTGGTAAAAACAGACCGAGGATTTGCTTGGTTGGATACTATAGTCCCTAGCTGTTGTTTGATGTTGGCTACAATTTGCTGTAGATTTTCAACAACAGCCAATTTAGAACTTTGGGCTGTAAGATCGTGGACTTGTGTTCTGATATTCTCAAATAGAGCATGTAGTTCGCTAATATGTTGATTAGTTGGTAGAGTGGTCACTGTCTGAGTAAGCTGTTTGATCTCTGTCTGGATATTCTTGATGACTTCTGATTTCAGTATGCGATTCACGGCTCTGTTAATATTTTTCAGTTCCTGCAAAGACTCCAGGGCTGATTTCACAGCATCCAACTTAGTAGCATCAACTACACTACGCATAGCATCTTGGAGCAGGGCTATGTCTGCCTGAGTAGGTGTGGATTGTTGTAAGCTTTCAAGCTTTGTTTGGATATCATCGATCAAGTGATGAAAATAAGATACCTCAGATTCAGTGTTGAGGTTTTCAAGTTTGGTGATCTTTTGCGGGACACTGACAAGGGTGTCTACAATACCAGGTAAGCGGGATTCTAGAGTTTCTTGTACATTTGTCAGATCATTTTGTACTGCAGCTACGGTACCTTCAAGATGGCTTATGGTACTCTGAATTTTTCCAAAATCTTCATATGTCTCGAGTTTCAGCTTGATATTGGCAACACTACGAGTTATAGCACTCAGAGCATCAGAAGATGGTAGTTGTACATAAAATTCTCAAGTGTCTCGATTTTTTCTTTAACCTCGGCTATGGCTTTGTTTAGAGGGTCCTGATTAGGAATCTCCAGTGATTGAATCTGTTCTTTTAGAGTTGAAATTACTAGATCAAAATTTTCTAGTTACTTTATGTTTTGACAATTGTTTGGAGCTGTGTCTGGACACTACCAATCTGCTCTTCTAGTTGCTGTTTCAATTGCTCAGAGTTGGTAGCCTGAGTCTTAAAATTCGTTTGAAGAGCTGCTATAGCCTCCTCTAAACTCTGAAGATTATCGAGTGTGGCCAAGTCAGTATATTTTTGAAGCAGCAATTTGAGTTCTGAGTCAATTTTAAGAAGAGGGTCCATGCATTGTGATTGTAAATTCGTAATCTCTAGTTGAAGACTGGCATTGAGTGTAGTTTGTAGAGCTTGTAAATCATTTCTTAATTTTTTGACTCTGACTTCAAGCATCAGAATCTCGTCACTGTGATGTTCGTGCCTTGTATGCCCAAAAATACCAATTGGCATTTTGCTTTAGTGGTTATTTATTATAGAGTGTTTGATTCTTAATTCTATAAAAAGGTATGAGCTTCTCATGGTGGGTCTCAACATACAAACAATCACCGGCAGAGACATCATACACACTACCAGAAACCATGTCCGAGTGTTTTATCCTGTAAATATATTTGCCTACTGAAACCTTGACAGTACCCTCGGGGTTTAGAATAAATTGTAATTGACCACCAACAGGTAACTGGTAGTGGTTTAAGTTATTGTTAAATATGTACAATGGTTTACTTGTTTTATCATCAACATGTGTAGGTATGCTGTTCAGATGGATAATTAACAAACCACTTAGTTTAGTTAGTATAGATTGTATATCAGTAGAAATTGCTGGTGTTGGCAGGTCCATATTAGCTGGTTTTTTGAACCTAAATAAGTTCATCGGCATGATTATTTATTTCAAATCATGCTCTGTGATTGGGCATTGATTGCCACTTATCAAATCACAATGACCCCATGGTAAAGTATGTATACCACATGATAAAATGCATCTCTTATCGTCATGTAGGTCCAGAGCCACTTTTCTTACAATATTTGTAGTTAACAAGTGATCCACACTCTGGATCCTGCATTCCGATGTTCTGATTGAACTCTGTGATTTGAGACAGTCTTCATAATCTTTAAATTGTAATTCTTTGTCCACAGTTACTCTACCAATGCCCTTTGCTTTTTTGGCAACATCACCACTACATATTTCAAAGCTGTACATCTTGGTCCTTAACCCAGCAAATCCTACAATAACATCGCCAAGTGTCTCGTCTTTTAACTTACCAGGCACCTTTTTGTTGTAGGGTTGAATCTTTTAATGTTCACTGGTATCAAAATATTTAAGCAATGCAGGCTGTGATATATCTTGATAGATATCTTCTGTCTGAATATCAAGGATAAAGCTATTTGTGTCCATGTACATCAGTTTTACACGATCACCATAAAAAGTTTTCAGTACATCATAATAGAGCTTTAGCACTTGTAATTTGGCCAATTCTAATATCACAGACCCTACATAAATAGGCTTATCAAACTTAATCTTTGTTTTTTTTCATATTAAAGAGTGCCAGATTATCATCATAAATTCTTCTGTAATTGAAGTTGGCCTTTGCTACCAATTTTTTGCTCCGGTTGGGGTCAGTAACTAATTTAACATCAGTATGTTTTCTGACATTTTCTATGGTTTTACCATACACTGAATTGACCAACAATTTGAACAAGGTCTTATCAAATTGGGTTACAGCAAGTGTTCGATGCTCGATGTTTGTATCGATGTATTGCTTCAACCATGTTGAGTGCCTAAACCTCAAAACTTTGCCAACGTTGGTCACTTGAACACCGTGATGCATCACGAACAAGAGGTTTTTGTAGTATATGACATAAACCTGTTTTGGTTTTAGAGTCATCATTAGTTTCCTCTGTTTAGAGCCAGGTGAACACTCGACCTAAGGAAATGGGGGCAGATCAGAAAACTGGTTGTGTAAATTATCAGGAATTGTCAGATCAACCTCTAAGAATATACCATAGTCACTGTCATCACAGTCCTGAAGATCTTCAATGTTGAAATCACCGACCCACTGAAGCCCTGCATATGGCAGTTTATCCATCATAGCTTGACCACATAGGCTGCTGGCATCCGCATAAACTATATAGTTTGATGGCCGTGCTGGATCATAATCGGGAATATATTTGTTGTTGGCTCTGGCATATCACTGAGAGCATTGCACCATGCCTCCTCGTATACATTGTTCCTTAAACAGATGCATGTCCTGATCCTGGATAAGAACCAATTGCATTTTAGTGTTCAAAAGCACTGTAGAAATAGATTGGATCCACCTTATAATTTTCCATCGATGATTTTCTAAATGCCTGAAGTATATTGGCTAAAAGAGTCACATCAAGTTTCAAGTATGCCTTATGATAATCACCAAGTGTCTGACATTTTAAGTTGGTCCACATCAACTGGGCATGGTGATAATCATCATCAGTGATTCCAGATGCCCTGAGTTTACTGTAGAACTCTTGTTGTGATGGAAGAGCACACTCATCAAATTTAGAAACATGAGTAACATAGTCATATGGGTATACACCCTTACGCCTAAATAATTTCAGGACCTGATTTGGAAACATAGCAAATGTGACTTTGAATTGGTCATCAGATAATTGATTGGCCACAGTAGCCAGGCTAACCGACAGAATTCTGTATGAATCAAGAAATCTTAAGTGTATAGGCCTACCTTCAACACAAATTATCTTGCTAATAGCAATATATTTTTCATCATTTTCTGGTAAAATATTTAAATTCTGCTTGTCAAACCCTTCGTACCTGATCAGATGATGAAATCATAATTGGATGACCCGTGACAAAATATCGGGACAAATTTTTGTCTCTGGATCTTAATATTACAGCTATTACACAGGGCCATTTTGAATTTACCATCTGTATGGGAATGGTGATGCACCTTGATATTTGTATCTGAAAATTCAGAATCACATTCCGGGCATTTTTCTGCATTGTTGAAATCTTCGATCTGATCCTCTGTTAAAGGCATCATAGGTTTTGATTTTAACAACACATTAAAGGCTATGCAACGGCAATAATTTTCTATTTTATGTGCAAATTCTTTGATGGCATCTGGTCCCATGTATAAATATTCTTTTACTAACAACACCATCCTGTACAAGCATATAATAAAAACTAGAAGGTTCATGTACTTGAAGATGTACTTGATGTACTTGAAGATTCATCAGGATCTGGGCTGCAGAATGCAATCGATTTGAGGTTTGATTCAAAATCACAGACTATATATGCTAGGTGAAATAACAAGGCTTCAATTTTTTTGAATTTGGCATTTTCATTTGGTTTAGGCATAACCATATGAACATGTTTATGGTTACCACAGTATTTCAGATGCTCAACTAACATTTTTTTAGCAATTTCTGTATTCTTCTCATAAACACCATTTACCATTTTTCGACCATCAAATACAGTCAAACATCTTCGACACAATTTGTATATTGTGTTGGATTTGCCTTGTTTTTTTCTGACTAAAGAGTCAAGACTGTGTATCAGAGTGTAATGGTATATGCCATCCCCTTCAATTAAGAGCAGATCAATCGGGACAGCAAAATCATTATCAAGTGTACTGATTCTGAGAGGTTCTATCAAGCAATTGCCACGACCAGTAGAACAAATATATATATTAATAGATAATGGCCTACCATTGATATCTCTGGCCTTTTTTTAAAATTTATCAATATTCTGAACAGACAATGGATATTCTAAGCCCTCCATAGCGTCATCAAAATCATGTTCATGCTGTTTATAATGACTTATTCTCTGTGGATTATCTAAAACTGGAAACAAGGCATTTCTGGTCGGTATTTTCTATGTTAACCACGGCTTTTTTGTTTTTGATATTGTCAGGTAAAGACAGATATGTAGAACCTTGTACAGGTCTGATTTCAGAAATATTAATATCGAGCTTGTGTGGTAATCCACATAGGCTCCAACCCGATTCCTTAGCAGCAAACTCACAGTGTTTGACAAGCAATTGGTCTATCAACCTGCTTAGTATCTTGTCTGAGTTTATATTTGAGTATACAGGTACAGCTTCTGTTATGTGGAACTGTGCAAATTTTGTGACATTTGCTTTCTTATATTGAGTATGCAATTTGAGGGATAGCTTATAAGAGCCATTTTGTGCATTTAGAATAGCCTGCACATCAGAATTTATAGTGTTCAAAATATTCTTATTGTCACATTGTGGCTCTGATACAAAACAGTAATCACTAAGTTGACCATTAAAACTGCTATGGATGGGTGCATTGAGTGGCTGCTTTGCTGGTCTAGCATTATCGGATGTTTCAAGCTTCCTTTTTAGACCAGATGAAGATGTAGATGGCTGTGATGAAGTAGAAGGCTGTACGTAACAAGTACCTATATGTTTATATGTGAAGAATTCCATGCTATATTTTCTATAGCATTTTGGGCATATTTTTGTGGGTGCTCTGCGTTTTTCTGGATCACAATTCCGTTGGTGCTTAGCCCAATTAGAGCTAGATATATTCTTATTGCATTGATTACAATATTTCCGATTTGGCATTTTTGTTGTTGGTTTATTATATAAGATTTCTTGGGGTTCAAATCAAAACTATATGCTTAATAAAACATATCAGTTGGGTTCAGCAGTGTACTTTGTATACTTAGTGTACATACTTAGTGTGTTAATATTTTTGGCTTTGGTATTTTTGTTGTTGGTTTATTATATAAGATTTCTTGGGGTTCAAATCAAAACTCTATACTTAATACAAAATATCAGTTGGCTTCAGCAGTGTGCAAAAAAAATGGAAAAACCCACAGGTGTGTCAAGTAGACCAGAAGTAGATAACATATGTGGGTGTGTGTGGGTGTAGATGTAGCTAATAAGATTACACTTTACAGAATATTACACTAAAGGCAATAAGCTCATATGGGCATCTTTGGCTTAGTTTTAAGTGTAGCAAAAACAATATGAAGAGGGGCATATTTTTTACAATCCTATGGACAACATTCTGACAGATGCAGCTTTTGTAAGTGTAGCCAAATCAATCTGAGGGCGGTCGTACTTTCTCAGGGAATCCATGAAGGATTTTTTTTACTAAATGCTTGGTTTCAACAGAGTAGCACACTTGAGCAATAAGCTCATATGGACATCTTGACATACTTTTAAGTATATCAAAATCAGTCTGAGGGGGGCTAATACTTTCTAACCCCAGTAATAGGTCAAATAATACTACTAATAATAACACGAATAATAAAGTAATACTCTTCCTTCTATGAATATCGTATCCAAATACAGTTCAAAAGGGACCTGAAAGTCCCGTCGTATGATATTTAGTTCCTATTTACTATCTCTTTATGATTACATTAGAAAATGAAATACAGAAGCATTGAAAACGTTCCTAGCTTTAAAAAATCTAACAACAAAACATGGTATGACTTGAAGTCTTACGTAAAGCTAGTATTCATATGTGGTTGATAAATACTAGTAATTTATTCTCGGTGAACGATGAGTGTAACTTCATGCGAAGATTGATATGTTGATAGATGACACAAAATATATCAATTAACCACTCCATATTTGGAAATAATACTTCGAAATTTATGTCGTGTAAATATAAATTAAATTGCATGCGGACAAATATTTGGAAATTTACATTTCAAAAATTTTCTAAAATTAATTACTGGGACTCGAATCATGTATGATTATAAATTATTTTCTTTTTTCAATTTATCTACGTTATTTGTGCATTTGTTTCCTTATAAGTGTGTGTAGCACCCATTATTTTTGTTCTTCCTAATGCAGCGAAAATCGTTGCAGCCACGGATGTTGAATAGTTAATGTGTGAGAAACCGAAAAAAAAAATCAACGTTTCTAGGCGAAACAAGAGCACTCAAGCAAAAAAGGCAACGAGTACTTTGAATTCTTGCTACTGTGATGGAACACTCTTGTTACTGACTTCTAGATTTCAACACGAAATAATAAAATGCAAAAGAAAGTTACACGCTGGACTAACAATGTCCTCAGTTTATAGGTATCTGTGGTAAGTATTTTCATCAGAGATTCAAAAGAAACAAAACAGACAGAAAAATCATGAAGCAACGAAGAATGCTAATAGCTTCCTGAAAGTTTATCTATTCACACAGATACCAATCAGGAGGATAATTAATGCACACTTTGTAAAACAAACAGAAAAACTATAATCTTAAAGGAAAGCAAACTGTAATATTCAATGCTTGTACGTAAATAGTGCAAGGACATTGATTTTCAGAAGAAACGGTCATCACATTTATTGATGGGAAGAAAACTGGAAATACGTACGAGGAAAACATTGGGAATTGGTTCCCAGGTGAGATGTATATCAAATTTATTTTGGAAGAAAATTACGAAATAACTATATGGAAAAACATGAGAGAAGAATATAGTGTTACGTCATGTCAAATCCAAGTTAAACGTATTGAGCGAAATGTAAATGTTCATAAAATGTTATTGGCAAAAAAGTTTAATATTGTTCTTGTTAGATAAACAGAAAACTTCCTCTGTAGAAGTAATCTGAGTAAGAATACAACGTAAGTATCTTCACTTTGAAAAGCGCCAGTATACATATAGGAAGTGTACATATTGGAATTTAAGCCTATACGTTAGTGTGCTTTCGAACACCGTTAATTCAAAAGCATATTTGTAAATTGTTTCTTGATTGTCATTTCTTTCTTACACCTCTAAACACCAAGTAATTAATGTTCCATTTCATGTTACTGTTCCTTCAAATGTAAACTTCTGGCTCTATCTTTTGATGTACAGTTGCTTGCTGTATTCAACTAAATGGGTGCGTGGGGGTCCTCCTTTAAAAATGAAGTTGGTATCAGTTTCAAAGACAATAAAGCCATCTACGACAAAACTACACTCAATCCCGTGAATCTATAGAGCAAGCGATCGAAAACCTTTCTCTAACCAAGTAATGGCCTGAGAAAGGTAATTATTTGTGGTAACAGGTAAAGTGCTCCCCTGTGTTTAGCACCACGCCATGAAGGCGTATAGGGGGTGTGGGGGTAACGCCCCACGCTTTCTTGATCCGGTCATGAGTGGGGGTGATGTGATCAGCATCACGTCCCTGACCGCCTTTACCCCCCAGGGTTTCCCCCAGGTACCCATGTTATTCGACGCTGGGTGGGCGCCGGGACCGCTTCCATCGTTAGAAAAGTTCCCGGATTTGAACCGGCCGGGGATCGAACCCGGGACCTTGAGCATGGTAGTCAGACGCGTTACCGACTAAGCCACCACGGCCACAATTATTTGTGGAATGATAGTAAAAAAATAAATGTAAAGTGCTCCCCTGTGCTTAGCACCACGCCAAGAAGGCGTATAGGGGTTGTGGGGGTAATGATAGTACTTACCAAAATTTAATAGTCTTCGATATGTTAGATATATTGATATATCTATTAGTTTTATTCCATTCTGTTAGAATTTGAAAGTAATATTTTAAAAAAATATATATCAATATTTTTTTCGAAACATAATATCAATTCATCATAATTTTGATGCCATTATAGTTTGTTACATTTTACGTTTGACAGAATTCAGATAAGTATCTTGACTACATGTAATATAGAATACATCCGGCATTATTAAATATGAGAAATTTATATTATAATTTGTCTAAATTATTCCTGCAGCAAAGTCGCGCATAGCGGATAGAAGAGGGTGTGTGGGGAATTCAGTGGGCAGAGCGAAGCAGAAAACGCTGCTGGGAAGGCTGGTAACTTCAGTCGCACATACCTCCCTCCACGCAATCCAGTTTCCCTCACGTCATCATTGGTGGAGCCGTCACACGTCACTGTTTGCGCATATAGTTGTACCCGGTGTCTTCTAGATACATTTGCAACGTCTCACCTGTTAAATTCACAGGTAGATCAGACTGAAAATCAAAAGGAATTAGTTGCTTTTTTTTCATTTTCACTTTCATCTTGTAGTGCGTGTCTGCAATTTAGTCGTTTCTCAACTCTTAACGGAAGGAACTTTGAAACTAGACCATAGATTCCGCACTTGCAAAAATTCAGTTACATACCTTCTAGTTATCGACAATTATTTTATATTAAAAAAACTGTGATACAATTTCCTCAGGAAATCTATGTGTTTGCGCTACTCAAAATTAAGCTATGAACATTCATTCAAATTATAACTAAAATTGACTTTTTGTATTTATCTGACAGCATCAACATTGACTTTCCATGCTAATAACGTTGCATCCGGATTTACACTTTGCTAAAAATGTTTCATTTGGATTTGACATGATATAACGCTAATTTACCTTAATGTTTTTCTTCATAGTTAATTAGTGATTTTCATCCAAAATAAATGTGACATACATCTACTCTGGGAACCTCTTCCAATGTTTTCCTCTTAGGTATTTCCTTTCTTTTTTCCACCAAAAAATGCGATATCCATCTTGCTACGCCCCTTGGGTTTACGTACTTAAATGTTATTTACCACGGCTACAGATATCTTAATCTCAGGGGGATAGGTTCTTTATTCGAGAATTCCAAATAAGAAAGCGTTTTATAGCCAAGAGGATATAGTTAAATGTGGATCTATATTCTGAAAAACTATACACAGTACAGAGAAAATATATAGCGAAGCTTGTATATACATTGAAATATATAATAAATATATGTACTCTATGTGATCAAAAGTATCCGGACACACCGCGAAACGTGTGTTTATCATAGAGGGCGACACAGTACTGCCATCTACCGCGTGGAACACATAGACAGCGAACTCAGTAGTCTGCAGACAGTGTGACACAGCGGTATGGGATGGTCTGAGGAACTCACAGACTTTCAACGTGGTCAGTTGGTTGGGTGCCACTTGTGTAGGAAGTCTGTGTGTAAGATTTCCACTCTCCTAAACATCCCTCTGTCCACTGTTTCCAATGTTATAGTGAAGGGATGTGTACAATCCAAAAGCGTGCAGGCCAACCTCCCATGTTGACCTCCAGAGACCATCGAGTGTTGAAGAGGGTCGTACAGCATTATCGTCAATCATCCATCGCCACCGTCACACAGGAATTCCGAACTGCATCAGGATCTACTCCAAGCACCATTATTGTTTGGCGCAAGGTGCGACAACTTGGTTTCCATGGCCGAGCAGCTGCCCATAAGTCAAACATCACACAGACAAATCCAAAAAAAGCCGCCTCGTGTGGTGCAAGGAGCGTCGAAACTGGACCATAGAACAGTGGAAAACCGTTGTGTGGAGTGATGAATCACAGTACACAATGTGACGATCCGATGGTAGGGTGTGGGTGTGGGTGTGGCAAATGCCTGGTGAACGACATCTACCAGCCTGTATAGTGCCGACAGTGAAATTCGGAGGTGGCGGGGTTACAGTGTGGTCATGTTTCTCCTGGAGGGGGCTTGGCCCCTTGTTGCTTTACATGGCAATGTCACGGCACAAGCTTACGTTAACATTTTAATAGCTTTCATGCTGCCTACCGTCGAAGACCAGTTCGGGGATGACCATTGTGTCTTTCAACACGACCGAGCACCCGTCCATACTGCAGGGCTTGTGGGGGAGTGGTTTGACGATAACAACGTCCCACTAATGGACTGGCCTGCGCAGAGTCCTGATTTGAAGCCCATGGAACATCTCTCGGATGTTTTGGAATGCCGACTTCGTGCTAGTCCACACCGATCCACATCAATACATCTTCTCATTTTGGCGCTCTGCGAGGAATGGGCTGCCATTCCTCAGGAAACCTTCCGGCACCTGATTGAAAGTATGGCTGTAATAGTGAACGCTGTCATCAAGGCTAAGGGTGGGCCCACACTGTATTGACTGTCAGTGTTCCCAATGAAGGGTTGCCCAAACTTATACTTTATTTTGAGGTGGGTGTCCGGATACTTCTGATCACATAGAGTATAATCGAAAGGAAATCTTCTTCTTCTTTTCTTCTCACAATTTTGGGGAAAAGACTTCTCCTTCCATTCTTCCTTCTAATTTGGGAAAAGGCTTCTTCTTCTTTTATCAATCTCCTCTATGGTAATAGGAAGGCTTCTTCTTCTTTCATCAATTTCTTCTATGATAAAATATGGAAAGGCTCGTTAATCTTTTATCTATTTCTTCTATAGGAAATAAAGGCTTCTTCTTCTTTCGTCAATTTCTTCTATGACAAAATATATGAATGGCTTCTTCTTTCTTCAATTTCCACTTCTTTTCTTTGGTAAAAGGATAATCTTCTTTTTCTTTCTTCTACCTTTTATGACAATCTCTTTCTTCTATTTACAAAAGATAGTCATCCCCTTTTATTCATCGCTGTTTCTTATTTCCTCTATTCATATCAATTCTTATTTCTTCTTTCAGCAGCAATTCTTATTATCTTCTATATTCCGACGAGATATTCTTATATTCTCGATAAATTCTTCTATTTATTCTTTCCACAGCAAATTCTTATTTCTTCTATTCTTCTTTGCCACTGGAAAAGGTCTTATTTCTCTCATTTATCGCAAATATTTCTCTTTACCATATCTCTTCTCAATAATATAGACAAATCATTATGCTGCATTCCTTGTAGAGAATTGAACCAAAGCTATAGAGGATTTTTAGGGGCGTCTAATCTGACAATAGCGCCTCCTCCTAAAACAACAACCAAGGGAAATAACCAGGATCGCTAATAACAAGCGCTGTGGCCCAGCGAGACTAAAAAGGAACGCAACCGTAAAGTGCTTCGGGGCGTCTAATTTGACAACAGCGCCACCGGGGACAAGCAACCAAAACATGGCGACGTTCTCCTCGCCAGAGAATCAAAAAGAGATACATTTTTGAATTCATTTGCTCACTTATTAACTTTCCTAATTGTTTCATATATGAACATATTCTTATTTATCTTAATTGGCTATATACAACATTTTATTTACTCCTTCTATAATTTTTATACTTTTCCATTATATATTTTTTTATTTTCTATAATATATATAATCGCTCTTCTCCGCTCCTAGTTTGTACAATGAGCTCTGCTCTTCTTTATATGGCGTGCTGCCATCTATCGTCGCTTTCGGGAACTTTTCTTCCTTGTGATTTTCATTGTGTCGTCGGAAGTGGTACGTGACAATCTCCCATGAAAATTCAAGTTATTTCTCTAGTTACGTAAAAGCCTTGAATAGTACAGAGTGTCTCTTTTTAAAACTATAGTCTCATCTCTGTCAGGCAACATGTACGTTCATTCATAACTCTACTCATTAGGCACTATGTGAATAGTTACGTTTTGAGAAAGCTATTATAATTTCTGGTTGATTCATGATTTTATTGTCCGTTTTGTTTCATAGGAATTTTGTGTTGTTATTCACTTCTCTCTTGATGCATTAACTTAAGACCAATATCTATATTTTGAAGATATAGTTATAAACTGGTTCGTAAAGGCTGTAAGTTATCTTATTTTCTGTTGTTACCTATTTCGTGTTGAAACATAGAATTCAATAACGAAAGTCCTCTCTCACAGTAGCAATAATTCAATGTAATCGTTGCCCCGTTTTGTTTGGAAGCTGTTGTTTCGCCTTGAAACTCTTATTTTTCTTCGGTTGTTCCTCATACATTAACTACACAACATCCAGGGTTGCAAAGTTTACCATTGTATTTGGAAGAACAAAAATAGTGGGTACTACACACACTTATAAGGAACCAAATGCACAAATAACTCAGAATACTTTCTTTAAAAAAATAAATATCACACATAGTCTCCTGCTCTCGCCTCTCGACTTCACCCACCCATCCACACCCCTGTGATCTCCTCTCTTGGCTTCGATTCCCAACTCCACTACATTCATCTTCTCTCTTCTTCGTTTTTCTCTTTACTCTCTTTAACTCTACTCTACATACCCCACTCCTCGCCTCGTTTTTCTTAAGTTGTGTTTCACCTGTTCTCTCTCACCAGTTATTGCCTGTTGCCTCCACCCGCCATTATCCACTCCTCTGGTCCCCTATCTTGGATTCGATCCTCAACTCCACTACATTCATCTTATCTCCTCTTCGTCTTCTCTTTCCTCTCTTTTACTCAACTCCCCACTCCTCCTATGCTCTCATGATGTGTTTTTTCCCTTCTTCCCATCCTTTCTCTATCTTCCGTGAATGTATTTTACTTTACCTTATGATTTAAAGTGCGTGCTGGGGGTAGGTAGTTGACCCTGATTCATTGCCAGTTTTGCCGCCACTCTACGCTACGAAAAAATATTCCTTGCTTCCATCCCCTTTCTTTAGTTTTGGTTGGTAGACTATTGCGTCTCTGTTGGTAACTGATGAATAATATAGTAATATATATTTACTTAAATCGCTTTACATTTAGATCCAACGACATCAAATTTTACCAACATTAAGTATTGGAATTTTGCAATGCACATGAAATTGTTGGAAATGTATTGTTCAAAATGTTCAAAAGATGTGTCTGGGAAGGAGAATAGAAATCTGAGTGACGATTTATGCTGATGGTATCGAAAGAATCATGTGTGTTTTATAACTATGTATTTTACCCCAGGAATCTCTAAAGCACTAGACACATCCCCTCTCAGAAGCTCAATTGTGGAGCATCTTTTTAAATCGCCAATTGCCCAGACACGTGTCTTTGTTTTCTTGCTCCAGAGATTCCCGGCATAGTATAGGAAAGTGATTTAAGAAGAACTGAATAGTCAGCCTTAGAACAGCATTATCGCTCTGAAGGAAAATTTGATATCGTCTAGATTTGGCGGAGGTGGAAGATATTGCTCTGACAGTATAATGAAAAAATAATAGGTCTCATGGGGCCTCAAACAGCCCAAAGTTGTATCCTGAGAAAAAAATTATAATTTTATCAGATAATAAGTAAAATGCTTCCCTATGCTCCTCATGAACGCTTATAAGGGGTGTGGATTTAGGTCCACACACTTTCTTGATCAAGTCTGAAGGTGGGAGAGATATGGTCAGCACCACGCCACTGGAACTCCAGAGTTAGTTTTCTAAAGGTTCTCACTTTATATGAGGCTCGGTAGGGGGTGGATCTGCTTATACAATTGCAAAAATTCAATTCTACCCGGTCGGCGATCGAATCCGGGTCTCTCGCATGGTTGTCAGACTCCAGAGCGACATTTCTCTTAAAGGATAGATTCTAAACGGCAGCTTCCCACATCAAACTTCATTCATTCATATTACTTTTAACTCAAATCTCTAATTCTTTTCTTTCAGGACAGACTATCACAAACATCCATGTCCAAGCCGGGATTCGAACCCTGGACCCCTGGCGGTAGTAACGCTCTGAGCTCTCCACTCAGCTACGGAGTATGAGAACGACTCATCTACTGCGGGTCTTCTACATTCAGTCTGAGGTTTCATGCTTTGAGCTCCAAGTACGGTAAGCGCTCAGGTTCGAGTCTCCTGGGGGAAGTGTCCCATAATTTTCTCTAAAGTTTTTGGCCAGTATATGGGACTTTTGTTAAATAAGCTTGTGTCAAGTTTTGCGAAAAAAGATCACGTAATCCATTATACACAAATTGGATGGTCGATCAATGGAGCAGTCAGAAATGATATTAATTTTCGTAAATATAACTCTCCACATATACTAATATCAACAGGAAAATTTGTATTTGTGTCTTCTGGGAAAACGACTGTAATCATAAAAGCTATTCGCAGGAAACGGTAATGTTCTTTGCTTCCTTTCAAAGAGACCAAGGACAAGCGAGTCAAGGGGAAATGAGTATCTATCACATTTTTGTGGCAGGAAAATCAGGAAATTGCGAAGAGGAAAAACGTTGGAATGGAAATGTAGCATGACATCAAATTGTCCTTGTCAGATACAAGTAACACGTATTTACAAAAGTGTTAATCCTAATACAATTGAACAGGACACATCAATGTTAATGTTGAAAAAATATGTAGACTGTAATTTAAAGTTATTTTTCGGACAGAATAATGTATGTAGCTTCTATTTCAAGAGTGCCAGAACATAGGTATCCCGGGAAAATAACATCGCATTTTGTGGGAAGAATAACAGAAAGTAAGTATGATGGAAAATCATTAGAATACGAATTCACCACGTAGTAGTAAATGGAAACAACTGTAAGAAGTAAAAAAGAATGAACAATTTGGTCACAAGTTCATTTACTAAATTGCTAACGTCTCTGATGACCCTAGGAGTAAAAATAAATTTCCCAAATTAAGGACCTCTATGTATTTTTTAATTTCAACACCTTCGCCGTGCAGTGTAAGGGGTCATGATTTGGGGTCCGGTTACGGTAGGCGCGCAGGTTTGAGACTCCTCGGGAAAAGTACCCTCGACTTTTCTCTTATGATTTCTACCAGTGTATGGAACCAGTGGTTAGCCACCATCTTACAGGCATTGCGAAGCTAAGATTGAGTAGCTTAACCCCGTCATGAAAACCTAGAACGACTGGGTGTTGTCGTGCTTACCACACGTCACTCAGTAAATGAATTTAGAAACTCCACATCTGGGGTGAATGAGTAGGATTTGGTGGTAGTGAGCCCGGTGTTAAAGTGTAAATCATCCCCCATGGTAGTAACTCCCCAGGACATAGTGAAATGCACTTTCAGAAAAAAATAGTATACTTTAGGTACATTGTGACATTTCCCCAATCTCATGGTAGCATTTTCCACAAGTAAACACAAGATAAAGAAGGCACAATGGTTATTAATTATATTGTAATTTCTCTCGGATATACTACCTAAGGTAACCTATGGCGTTTCGTGCTCCCACCTAAATTTAGATATGGCTTCTTTTAACAAGAGGGACGTTTAATATCAATGTACTTCGTCCCCCGGACATTCTACCATAATAGTCCAGGTGCATTTGTAATGCCGTGGGTTTTTGAATGAAAATAATATATGACTAAGGGGGGATGCGTTGCTAGTATGGTACACAATCATGTAGCAGCAAATGTCTCGCCCGCAATTGTGCCATATGGACTGTGTAACGTCTTCAATCTAAGATGGCTGCCGCTTCATGCACAAACAAAGAAATTCGATCATAACTCCCCTAAGTTTTGTTTATGAAAATTTTGTTTACATATTATTTTTGTTCAGTATTGAAAAGGGAACAAAATCGATTCTTACAGTCGCAATGCTATGGAGATATATCCAGTGTTACTATTTCCTGCACTTTTCTGCAAGGATTCCAAGCGTTATTTTACACTTTACTTGACATTGTGGCAGATAAAGGGGGAAAGTTACTGCCTGTGATATTCTGTTCATGCCTACTGTTGTTGTGGCGTATGGTCTGTGTGATGTCATACATCCAAGATGGCTGCCTCTGCAGATATTTACAAACCAAAACGACCATATCTCCATAACACCATTAGGAGTCATTTTCACCATTTGTAAGTTTGTTGGGTTTTGCACGAAGGGAAGACATGTGTATGCAGGATGCTTTCACTTTACAGCATGCAACCATATATTACTACAGGTCTTTTGCTGAAAAATATTTTACAGACCATACACGGCGTCCGAAATACAAGATGGCCGCCATGGAGGTTCTGCACATAAAATAATGTCCATATCCTGATTAGAGTTCGTTTATCAGATTTTCCATAGGCATTTTCTGTTAAAAATTATAAAGTGAAAAATTATTTTACAATTTTCATAACTACATGTAATTATACTGCAGTAGTGTCCAAAAGGAAATGTTTCATTAATGACGTATCAAAACTGCATAAAACATAGTGAAAATTTATGAAAACGTCATATGATATACAATAGAGTAGGATGCATGAAATTAACAAATGATTTTAGTGCAATGAGACAAAAGAGAAAATGAAAATGGAAATGAAAATAGAAGATTAGTACCTTAACGAAAAAAGAGGTTTGCAAACTTGCAACGACGTAGAATGGTATTAAATGGAGACAGCTGATTCCATTCCCCACGTAGAGCTGTGCAGAGCTCAGGAAATGTCCTTGGTGGAGGATCGCGGTCTAATTAGTATCCTAAAGATACTAAAAGATTTACGTCTGGTGACCTAAGTGACCAGTCTATGCGGTGGATATCTTCACCTTCAAGAAAATCATACACCAATTTAGTTCGATGTGCACAAGTATTACCATCTTATCATCCGTGGGGATGAAGTCTGGGTCGAATACGCTTCTGAAAATTTGCACATCTTGGAATTCCTCGTTTTTGTGTCTCTGGGCAGTAGGAGTACGTCCAGCATATACGTGCAGCTCCTTATGTTCATTGAGCATGATGTCTTCCCATGCCAGTATTCCTCCTCCACCAAACTGATCCCTTTCCACGATATTCCTTGTATTAAATCATCGAGAATATCTGAAGTTGAATGTGTGAAGGGAAAAATTTGCAAACTGAATCTGGACTGATCCGTGAAGAGCACGCTCCTCCATTCGTTGAAGGTCCAATTTCGATGGTGATGACTCCACTTTTGTGTACTAGATCATATGGGATACACACTACTGGATATCTGGCATAGAGACCAGCTGTCCTGAGCCTCCGTTATACAGTTTGTCGAGATAAACTCTAACCCATGAGGCGGCTGCAAGCTTTGAGGACAGTTGTCTTGCTTGCATTGTCCAGATATCGGCCCTGTTGTGGTGTTGTTACTTACAACCTTGTTCTGCCTCACCACGAACAAAAATTAATTTAATATTTTTGGATAATGATACAAAGAGGGAATAATCTGCTTCTAATATACTAAAGCTTGAGGGATAATAATTTATTTGTTACACGTACAACAGAAATAAATTATTGAAATGTGAAGTATGTTCGTGTGTGAGATTCTTAGCGCAAATTGATTTGTCTTCAGATAATAAAAGCTAAATTAAATTAATAACACATCAATATATTTTAAATTGTTGCTCCTTATGTTGCTACATCTACAATTTTAACTTTGTTATTACAATGCTTCTGAGACGCATATCTTATGAGATTAATACAAAGAGTGTAAAGCGAATCTAAATATTTCTCCTGAGCTCTTCCAATTCGTTTTGTTTTCTTGAAAAAGGCATCATAAAATAGCCCGAAACAAACAACATTAAGCAACGAACGGCAATTCAAGACATAACACCTTCAGTTTCTGATGTAAATACATTTTGGTGTGACAATTAGCCGATGTTTGTAATATGAGCATGAAATCTATTCAAATCAAATATTTGAGTTCAATTAGGAAATGTGCAGAAGTCAAACATACACAATAAATACGATATACTTTCACTAGACGAAGTTGGTAGATCACAAATCCACTACCCAATAATTGTATTTTAATTAACGTAACAAAAATTTTCTACCGTACTACTATGGATGTTGCGCTACTTGATGTTGTAAATGGAACCATTCATTTCGTAAAGAATTTTCAATAATAATTTCGACTTTTTTTCTGGTTCCTTAAATATTACATACATGCAATATGCTACTTAAATATTACTATAGAAGCTGAATCATTGGGATAGAAACAGATTGGTAAATGCAATTCCCCCTTAAAATGACCGTCAATTGCAATTTTTCAGATTTAGATTATTGTTCATACCGTCCACCTAGAAACCAATTATGTATTATCCGCTTTTACAATCCTTCAGGAACCCCGATAAGAACATATCCTGATTACGCAATTGCATGACGCGACGAGTCATTTTCGTGGCAAACCGTCTAAGGGAACGTTTATCATGAGGCTCTGATGGGCAGCCGCACACCGGACAAAACATTTGACTCAAGTTACGTTGCAAATATTTGCGACAAAACAACAAAGGCCCCTGAAATTTGATCTCGCGTGGAACGGTTTGCAACAACTATTGTTTTCAGCGCATTGCCACCGTGCGATTCAACACTATCATTTGACAGCACAAATTATGTATGGTTATTTGTGGGAAACAGACTTTGCCTGTAGTTTCTGTCTTGTATCTTCTCTTTATATAACCCCAACGAATACCAAGTATGCATAATCTTGTAAGATAACACAACGTGTTATGATTTAAACGTAGTTAAAATTAGAAAGGCACGGAAGTTCTGTTGTCATTTATGAGTCCAGCAACTACGATCAGTAGTTGCCCAGGGAGGGGATGGTGTGAATCATATTCCCCTATTGGCCCAATATCCCTTCAACATCGCCGAAGGCAGAAAAAGATTGCCAAATGAGAACTGATCCGACACGTAAGTAGGGAGAGACCATATCCACTTCAACTACGAAATAATTTAATATGAATCTCTAAATATCTACGAGAATAACGTTAAGAAGTTTTCAGATTTTGCAAGAATTTTGATTGTGTCGTACCATAAATGAATGGGCTTGTGGTGGAGACAGGAAAGATCCAAAAGTTTGCAGATTACAATATTGATTTTTTTTGTGTGTGTGTTTTTATAATCACTGATACAATGATACAAGACGTCCCGATTTAGTAGGGACAGTCCAATTTTAAATCCCTGTACTGATGTTTTTCGAACTGCATTTGTGAAGCAAAATTGTTCCTTTTTATTTGCTAAATCATATTTATATATGTTCCATATCTTAATAATAATTTCTAATACGTATAATTTAAATAATAAATAGATTAGCTTCTAATATAGAGTTATGGTTGCTGTTGAATGGTGCTGTATTACAAGTTAATTAAAGGAAATTTGAAAACATTGTTATTCTTCGGAACACATACTACTCGAACACTTCTGAGAATGAAAGGTAAACACTCTGTACGCCTTGTGGCAGAATTTGCCTGTAAGAAACTTTGTCGCAGAGTGTCGTGTCGGAGGGAGGGGGTTATAGCATTCGCCTAGTTGAATTTTTCCCGCTACTTTGGACTCCATAATATTGCCACTCTACAATTGCACGATTTGCTCTAGCGGCGATACTACCATACATTGGTGGGCATATCTAATACCCCAACAACATTTCGTAGACGACCGTGGTGGGGTGGTTAGAACAAGGGACGGCGACGCCAGGATCCCTAGTCGAATTCCCGCTTGTATATATGTCGTATTTCTAAATGCCACTTCTTCAACTTAATCATATCATAACTCATTCCCATCGTAGTTATTAGCAAAAAGTATCAGAAAAAAGGAAAAAAACTTACTTCAATCAATCCAACAACTTTTCGGATCTATCCCCTTAAAATCCTGGGTATGAACCTGGAACTGGCTAGTAAGAAAGATATGTACGTAATCCGCCGTTCCAAATTTCTGGGCACGCTATGAATACTAGGGGTTCTTTTGTTACCGAAATGTGTAAAATAATATACGTACAGGTACATCGAATGCCTCGTCATCAGTCGCCATGTTGATTCAGAGCACGAGAATCCTGCTTTCATTTGCTTCGTTTTGAAGGAAACACGATCCGGTGTGTTTATGGCCTATGCGTGTCAAACCTTCCTAATAAGACATATTTTAATGCATGTGTCACTTGTAAAAGCCTAGTAAACAAAGATAAATTTTCGACAATCATCAATGAATAAACATCCCTTCTTTCAATTAAAAACTCAGGATTGAATATTATATGTATATTCAAGTTGAATTTTCGCCATTTTTAGACGCCCGTTCTATAGCTGTCACCGCGTGTATAAAAAGCAGTAATATGCCTTGTTGCTGTATTTTATCCCCTTCGAGGCACAAAATGGGTGTAAATATAGACGAGAAAATCAGTTCACACTATGAAATGAAGAATGGAGATAGATAGATAGATAGATAGGTAGAGAGAGGAAGAGAGAGAGAGAGAGAGAGAGAGAGAGAAAGAGAGATGTTACAAAATTAGAAAAACAGGCAGAAGTCACAGATAAGAAGGCGCAAAATAATAAGGAGGGAAAGATAAAATATGTAAGAGCTAAATCGCTATTGAAACACAGAGGGTAGGGAGAGAAGGGTAACTCTTAATATGTCTCTCTTATATACTACCCAACTTAATTGGTCAATGTACAGCTTCTGCTCACCCTCTGTCACCGTTCCTGGTGAATGGAATGGAAAAAAGTAGGAAGCACGAAATGAGAGATTGTACGTACTAGCTTGGCCCGACAACAATAGAAGATGCGTCTTGAGCTTGCACAAAACCATATTTATGGAAAGAAACCACCAAGAAGACCAGAATTTGAAACGCTGGTTGAGGAAATCTGGAAATAGTAATACTTTTTAAATTACTGAAAATTTAAGTGTATGTTCAAAACTGCTACACTAAGTTATTCAAGAAATTTCAAGTACCCGAAGTTTGTATTAAGTCATCTTTATGCACATAATCGGGACTGGAATTAGACGTTAAAGTGAGATCCGAACCACTATGTTCCTCCACTGGGAATTGAACCTAGAAGCGGTCTCTTGGTTGCAAGGTGACGACGTTACTACTGCACTATCGGTGAGCGCTATCCTCCAAGAAATTTCAAAAACTAGTAATGTGATATTAGATTCCTAACAAAATAACCATAAGCATTCAGTGGCGTACTTTAGGGGGCGATGGGGCAGATACTCCCTTTTGACACATTTGCCACTGCTAAACCTTATATACCAAGGGAAAGGAAACTGTTCCTACTCTCCTCCAATTCTTGCACCTTGACCCCTAGTTTTGGAACCCAATCACCGCCACTGTAAGCACTACATACAACAATGCTTCAGGGAAGTTGTCTCCTCTCGCTCAGAACACTTCAGTTATTATTCAACCTTCAGTTCAGTAAGTAATTCAGGGACTGATTGAAGAAAATAACATAAGGAAAGTAAAAAATATAATTTTCGTCTTCTTTTCTGGAAACAACACCAGGGGCACGTTATGGTCGATTTACACAAATTGAAAACTACTCAGGGGGGTCAGAAAAATTATTTGCTGTACTAGGTATTCAATAAAGTTACCCACAATATTGTTTGTTTATCTTGTTAGGCAAAGTGAAGTGAACGAAGGGTAATAAATAATATATTTTTTAAAAAATCACTTGTTATGTCATAGTTTGGTGATTAAAATTTAAGCCAGTGTATAGTTGAATAAGTTCGTTAAGTGTGACCCTTCCATAAATGCTGTGAGGGATTCTTGGGATATATGTATAATTTATATAATGGCTTTTCATAACTCATAGGTAACAATTACGATTTAAGTAGTGTATTTTAGCCGGTTCAACGCATCAAAAGTAGGTATCCCCTATTTTCTATGAGTTTAGCCTCAGTTCTAATATATTATTATGATTTGTTTGTGGATTTTATGGCGTTCGGCGACGTTCCAGTACAATTTTCACTGCAACTCATTTTTTTCCCACCTCATCACAAGTAGGTATGTCACGATCTTACGTGATATAACTTAACCTATTCAAGTTTTTACGAGTTAGGTAACATATATTTACTCCAGTTGTGACCTGTGATGAAGATTTTTTTGCATAATTTACACACTAAAATAACTTATATGTAGATTAGAATGAAACGGTAGGAGCTGGAGACATACTTTCGCCTACTTTTGATTTTACGATCTTTGACGGACTAAACTAACATACAGGGAGAAAAAAATGAATACTGGCAACACTTTTTCACCTTTTGCAATTTTCCTCCTGTTTATTTCTTACGATGACCTATTTTTTCCTACGATTTTTACGGACTTAACTAACCTACGTGTGCATGTTCAAGAAAAAAAAACAGATTTTGACGAAGTGTAACTGTTTTTTGAGATCTGTTCGCCATTTTGAATTTCCAGTCAGGGAGGACAGCGGATGCTAACGCACCAAACTTGAGCTCTCTGCGATCATCTGTTCGGAAGTTACAAGCAATGAAAAAATAAATTGATAATATTGGCAATTGGCCCACCCCTTGACCTCAAGACCACCAAATTTCGTACGCGTAATCTATGTTACCGAAATCTACAAGGGGGATCAACGGGGTAATTTTTCGAGTTTTTTTCGCGATATTTCTTACCGGTTTTGAGATACGTTCATTTCCGGTCGCCATTCTTGAATTTCGGAAATGTTTTCGTCTGGGTCGAGAATTTTTGATAAGCGACGACAGAGTCATCTATTTTTTATTGTATTACTTACAAGGGTAAACTATTGCACAACATTTTGCAACAATTTATTTCGTAATGTGGTGACTCACTACTTCCAAGGGTAAATTATTGAACAACATTTGGCAAACGTTATTACGTAATGTGATGACTTATATGTAACTTGGCTTCTTGTGATTGGTTGAAAAGTCTATATAAGGCGGTACACAATGCAGATCAGTCAGTTCCGTTAGAGCGGTTAAAGAGTACGGACGTCGTGTCAAATCGCTCATCGTTTCTTTTCACAAAACGTATAAAAATAGTTTTTTTAACTTGTTTTAAAGCTAATATTTCAAGTTTAAAGTGTCTTTTATAGGTGTTTCAAGATGTTTTCACAGTAATTTCGACCAGATTGAATTTTGATTTGATCGGACGTTACGTGTCGATCCCAAGAAATCCTCTATAAATAACACTAGTCATGAAAATTTTACTCTCTTTCTGTATCTTTGATGAAAGCACCTAATCGATATGTTTCGAGGATGGTGAACATGAAAACGATCAAGAAAATGCAAGTTTAGCTGTAGTTGTTTTGTTAATTCAACTTTTCAAAATTGCCATTAAATGCATATCGTATCATTCTATAGAATAGTGGGATCAGAACCAGTCACTTTGTACTTAATTGCTGGGTGATGTAAGCTATTCATCATTCATCCTCTGTGATGAGAGTACTCGTCATTGGCATGACGAGTTAATGCTTGGCAGTACGAAAGGTATAAATAAGATTTAGGAACTTAACAGCTAGAAAAGACAATGGTCACTAGATGGGTTTTCTGAACCTTTGAACCTGAATCATGGCTGGGTCTTATGATAGTTACCTATCTATCTAACGAATGAAGATAATTACGATGAATAAAATATACCAAGTCCTCTGTTGGCTTCTCTATCGTTTGACCAGTGCGTCGTCTCACTTCTGTACCACTGCTCTCTTAACCCCTTCTTCCTTCCTCAATTCCAATCCCAAGTCAGTCCCCTCTCTTTTTGTCTCACCTCTATATACCCTAGGCCATGGAGCTCTTCCTCCATGCCGAATCGTGTTTTTAATTGCCACTATGCAAACCGCTGACTCCATAGGCAGAAAAAACTACCTATTTCCAGAATACCTCAGGAGGTTTGCAAAGAACAACACTGTGCATTGTTTACATGCCTTAGAGGATGAGACAACTGAGATAAACAAGTGAATGGCCTGGTCAACATGAAGCATTCAGAGAGGCTTTTTTAAAATAAACATATAATCTTAGGGATTGATACGTTCTACCGCCGCTTTCTCTTGTTTTCCTAACCCAAAAAAAATATTCTGACACCCAAAACCTTACAATCCGTAATATTAAGTACACAAGTCAAAGATGTTTTGTTAAAAAGTATTGTGTATCAATACATGACTGGTATTTACAAAATTTTATGTCATTATATGATATAACTTTCGACGTAACAAAATTTTGCGTACGTAAGCCTTTCATGTAGGTTTTCTCATTCCTACTAAGTCGCGAGCGCTCGTCGTTTGTCTTTTGTCCATCGCCAAGGTTTGACTTCCAGCGGATGTAAACAAAAAAACTTCATGCAAATGTCCGACCTTTTTTTCGCAAGGAAATCCATAGTTCACAATGTTTCTATAGGATTTAGCGCGAATTGGACCCTTAAAATAAATATCGTGAACAAAAAAAAATATAAATAAGTTCACGATAGCGTGTATTCTCAAATATGTAAGTAAAATCGTAAATAAGCGTATATATCGTTAACGAAAAATAGACGTACTATGTTGCATTGAATCTTATGATGAAACAAGTGTTGGCTATAAAATTATCAGAAATAAACATATCACTGTTTCTGCATGTAGAAAAGCCTGGGTACACCAAAGTATAGTACGTTTTGCTTATTTTATAGCCACTTCACTTATTACCAAACGAAAGGAAAATGTTGTTATGCACTGTTTATATAAGATCTTCCCTTCGTTGCAAACCAAATAAGACTCTCAAAATATATAAACTTTCAGTGGTTATTTCGCTTATTCATGTTACACAATTTACAGTGTGACGCTTCCATTGAATTAAAAGTCCTTCACAGTGGCAAGGCTAATGTTTATGTTCATAAGGAAGTTCATAAACAGAATATGCGACCCTTGTCATCTGATAACTAACTTTGGACAAAAACAGGTTCATAACGTTCCCATAAGTGTTCTGGTATTCTTTCATATTGAAAAAACTCTGTAAAAAGTACCTTCCTCCATAAGCAAGGATGAAAAAAACTGTGTATTTAACAAATCCAGGTAGCCCTAAACATTTAAGGTTCCGTTGATGGAAAATTGACTAACCAATCGTGATTCACACAGCACGCCACACCATTAACTTACCAACACTAACCATTCAGCTTTGATCTGTCGAAAATAGGTTATCAGATAAAAGCATCGAATATTCTGTTTATGAACTTCCTTATGAACATAAACATTAGCCTTGTCACTGTGAAGGACTTTTAATTCAATGGAAGCGTCACACTGTAAATTGTTCGCGACAGCCATTTATAATCCGCAGCTCTTCATGGATTTATCCGATTAAAATAATGTGCAATGGCATGCGAACTTCTCTCCCTAGACGTCACTTTGATCTCGATGCATTACCGATGCGCTAAACAAATTTTAAGGCATTTTTCTAACACCTCGAAAAGGAGCAAATTGGTACAAGAATTCAGTCATAACTTTTTACTGGTTAAAGACACGTCGAAAAAACCTTCACCATTTCATTTTTCGTGAAATTCTAGCCCATTTTGATATATGGCACAACCCCCTTTCCATTTAAAATTCTGAAGTTGAATTCAAGATGGCGGACATCAAGATGGCCGCCGACCGTGTGGGTGGCGTCAATGTGGTTCCTCCTTGGCCAGGCAATGATTGGTCATCGCCATTTTCACATTCCATGCCGCAGTGGCCTTGTGCTGAGGGTGTTAAGTGACTTATTGAGCCACTCTGTACATTACGTGTTCTAATATACTGAAAAAAATTACAAGAAACTGATCTGTTGTGTAAAAGTAAGTCTTCTAATCACTGTACATCTTTATCAATGGTAACTTCACTATGTGAGCAGAGTTTAAAAAAATAAGTTCCCATGCGCTCTCGACAATTTGCACTAATCGTGGACTTCCCTTATGTTGCATACTGTAAGTTAACTCTGGAATTCTAATGCGGGACCAAGAATTATTACGTAAAATACCTACGTTTACTGCTAAAAAATAGGAGCGATGTCATTCATCTGTACTAAAGGTGCTTCAAGAAGTAAATGAAATGATCTACTACAGGGTTCATAATTAATCAAATATACTTAGGTCAAAAAATAAAATAATTCTATGTCTGTCTTATAAAGCGAATCTTTAAAGTAGGGGTGATGCTGAATAAATGTACGGAGCCAATTAGGAGTTAAAATATGATAAGATAATTTTCCTGAAGTTATTTCCATAATTATAAAATCTAAACGTTCTATCATCTCAGAGGCGTACAATAAAGCAACTATATGTCTCTCCTCATTATAATCATAACAAAATTTAGCAAGTAATTCTTCCTTTAAATGCAAAATTGATTGCTTTAAAACTACGAAAATTCCATTGACAAGGTTGACCATTTTTAATTCACTTTGTTTCATATTTTGTACTTCCTGAATAATATAATGTTAATTGGCTACTAAAGTTTTAACTGATTGCGATAAATGATTAACTGACGTGGTATTGAAGAAAGTCCTGCACTAAACAAATTTATTAAATTGAGAAATATCTGCCTCTTCTCTCTGTTGTGGGTATTAGTAACATTCTGATTTAAATTTCGACAATTAGGTCTTAAGTCTCCTACTATAAATCTACATGGAAAATACTGAGAAATTTCAGTAAGATAATCATTAATCTTGGTGCTAGTGTCATTGTGTATGACCTTCCATTACGCACACGCGGAATCATTTTCAACCTGAATATGCGCATCGATGAAAATATTCACTGTTGTAAAAATATTTTTCCTGCTATGAATGTTTAACCCTTGTCTCTCATAATATAAGAATAATGATTTGAAAAATATATTTCGCGACTGTTCATTGTAAGGTAGGGATCCAATAAAATTAATCAAGTATAGAACTAGGATTAAAATCCAAAGAAGGAAATTAACTCTGCTAGTAGCCATGCTTCTGTAATAAAAAATTTCCTGCATCAGTACAGCTTGAAGTTGAAATATATAAAATAGTATATGCTGATGTAATGACACTGAACTAAGTATGGGATCAGATAAGTACCTTGATCGGTGTTAGGGAAGGGGTGGGAAAAACACATCAGCAATATCATTCGAAAGATGGGAAATATACTGTAACTCTAAAGCCAATACAGTTAGTTAACAACAAACTATGGGAAGGATTATAATAGATCCCTGCGACGTCTGGGAAAGAGTACTGGAGATAGTTGCCAATATTTCGTGTTACACGCCCTTGGCCCAAATAAGTCCTGCGTGGTAAGGGCGTGTAAATTGTATCCTAAACTTTGCAACTAAGCATAGGGTGATGCGGGAGATTGGCACCCTGATGGGGCTCGACAATTTAGTGCAAGAATACTGGGAGGAGGTGGAGAAGCAGGAAACGTTTTAGAATCCTGAACTTTAAACTACCGGAGGAGATTAGCCCACCTACAACATAAGCTGGACTTGACAAAAGACGATTTCCTGTGGCTGGGGGAATTATTGCTCAGCTGCAGAATTGGGACGGGTCTTCGATGAAGATTCTCAGTAAGGTAAGTGAACAAAATTTCCTAATAATAAAATTTTTAAATTGTAACATTTGTGGTAAACCACACTGTTAAAATTTGGAAAGGCTAACGTGCCGTGGCGACTTTTGCCGCACATCCCTGTACTAATGACCGAGGCTTAACCCGGGCATGTTGCTGGAAATTTTGATTAATGTATGTGCATAAAATGCTAAAATTGCACTTTTTATAGAAATTTCCCTAATTTCTATCAAAATTTCGTCTGGTTTTATTGCGATTTTAATCAAATGCGAGTCGGTTACCCCAAAAAAATACTTAATATAAATATATTTATTAGTAGTGGTATCAGCCCGGTTCAACGTCCTCTTTTTAGGCTCAGTGGGCTCGCAGTGTTGTCAACCCACCCCAAGAAAATTTCACTATATGATATTTTACAGTTGACGCTAACCTACAAATAGGAGTTGGCAACACGGAGTGGTCACTTCACACACTTTTTGGTTTTTAATTTTTCCAATATGATATTTCACAGGTCAGGCTAACCTACAAATAGGAGTCGACAGCGTAATATTTTGTAGTCTTCTAAGATGATACCATGAAGAGTTGGTGACAAATGACTACGCTAACTGGTAATAGTGGTGTTGCAGTGTTGATGATCTTGTTAACCCCTCCTCTGTTTTTCTAGCATACTGATCTATTGCATGCTAACCAAACCTCTTAAACAATATTGGGAGGCAGGATCTTGTCACGAGTCCTCCACATGTATGAATGTAATGCGATTTGGCGGAAGAAGAAGGGGGCCAATTTTGATCTTGCGGTTGGAAATGTTTCTATAAAATAACCATGCCTATGAACCTGTTAGGCTTCAGGAAGCAAGCGATGGTAGTGCCCGTCCAGCCTACGTCGTCGTCGAGCTTCAACGAACTCCTGCCTTCCATGCTATCTAAACTTAACGGTCTGTTAATTATACAGTTGAATAGCATTTTGACCCAGTACGACGAGGATGTGGGCAAAACGCTCTATGTATTCAACAACAACTTGAATTATTACCGGTTCTCCATCTCCGGCAAACTTAAGTTCAACATGAATCCCGAGAACAAAGGGGAGGTCAAGGTTTCCTCTGGCAAGAACATCTATCGCATCAAGCATGATAGGATGGATGCGACTACAACGTACGATGTATCTGCTGACGACGAGCTACTCATGCTTGACGTCATGGTCAAGAAGTTGCGAAGCGACCTGCAGGCTCTGCAGTCCACGCTCAACTCCAGCCTCCAGTCAGAGATAGCCAGCCTGCAGTATCAGTGCCTGGACCCCGTACTCAAAATTGACGCCGAGTTTAAATCGCTGTTGCAAAAGTACACCGACCTCGCGTCAATAGGCAACTTCGACAACTTGGCGCTTAGCGTAGGCAAGCTCCAAAACGAACTTGTGAAGCTGCAGCAAGCGCAAACTTCTGACGTGGAACAGCTAAAGCGACACTTGCAGGACCAAACGAGCACCATCCAGAATGAACTGCAAAACAGTATAAAAACTCAAGATGACTACAATCGCGTGAATGCCAGCATTGCCAAATTGCACAAACAGTTTCAATCGTTCGAAATTCCTACGTAGGAAAGCATCAAGGCTGAGCTTCAAACGGACGCTTTGCACGCAGCCATCAGCGAAGTCAAAACTAAGCTCCAAACGCTAGAGGACTTCATCGACAAACTACCTTCGTCCAGCGAGCTGAATGCTATCGCCCGTAGCGTGGCCAACATCAAACTCCAACTTGAGACCTACGAGGATTTCGGGAAGCTGCAAGGTACCATAGCCCACATTGAGGATGCTCTTGCTGTCATCAAAAATGATCTGGCAAAGTTACATGAAGCACTGGAATCCAAACTGCCTGGCATCAGGGATACTCTACCCAGCTTCCAACAGCAGATCACCAAGTAGGAAAATCTAAACACCGAATCAGAGTTGTCGCATTTTCATCACTTGATCGACGACATACAGGCTAAGTTGGAAACTTTGCAACAATCCACCCCCACCCAGGACGACATAACACAATTACAAGGAGGCATACGCTCTGCTGCTGCTGTCTCAAAGTTGGATGCGATGAAAAAAGCTTTGGAGTCGCTCCAAAACACGGTGGCCACCCTGCCTACCTCGCAGGAACTGAAAAGCGTGAAGAATGCTCTCAACCGAATACTCAAATCCGACGACATCTAAAACATCCAAACCGAAATTGAATTGCTTCGGGAGGCTGTTGCAACCTTACCCACCACCCAGAACATCAGCGAGCTACATGGCTTGTTTGCGGAAATTAAAACACAGGTCCACGACCTCGCAACCCAGAGCTCCAAGTTGACACTCGTGGAAAGTCTGCAGTAGATTATCGCCAATGTGAAAGAGCAAATTGGCAGCATCGAGGCGAGCCAGGAATCGGCCATAACCAATTTTAGAACCCAACTACATGAGTTAAACGAAAAATTCAAGAGGCTAATTGTCGATGTGAAGATCAAGCCCGATTACCACACTGTTGTCCGTGCTATCGAAGAACACCTGGAATCGGTGAACGGTTGATTGGAGGATGTGGAGAGCGAGGTTCGAACCAATGTAAACACACTGAACGCCAGCATCGACAATCCCAAGTCCACTGTTGTCATCAAACTGTACAGAATTACAAACAGGGATATTTCCTCGGTCTTTCATCCGGGTGCCAAACTCTACATGCTGACTCCTGCCAAAGCCTATCACCAGTTTTTCCTCGCTGGCACATTTCAGTTCGTCAAGGTTTCATACTGATCTTTGCCTCACGCAACCCACTACCCAACCATGACCGTGACGAACATCAGTGACGAGCCTAAAATAAAAGGAGTGGAGTTGGTCGATTTCACCCACCGCGAAACTCGCGAGACTGTCTATGCCGAAGATGCCACTCAAATTATCGACATAGAAATAGGTGACAAGCTGTACATTGAAATCCCGGCATTGTCTGCAGCCAGAAATCCCATCCAAGCTATATTCTCATTTTCATACAATGTCTAGGCAGGCAAATGTAAACAAGCTGCACAAACCTGCACGGCGAAACTACAAACGACTGGCGGTAGTAAACAAATGCATAGACGACCTGTGGCAAGCTGACCTTGTGGAAATGAGCAGTGGCAACTTAAAAAAATTACATAAAATCAACAAGGAATACAAGTATATTCTCACCGTTATAGAAAAATTTTCAAAATTTGCTTGGGATTTACCCCTCAAGGCAAAAGCAGGAACCTGTGTAGAGGAAGCATTCAAGATTATTTTCGATGAAAGCGGCAGGCGACCTCGATTTCTTCAAACAGACAACGGAAAAGAATTCTACAAATCTGTCTTTCGACAATTTATTCAAAAAGAATTCAACATTTCTCGACCTTTAGTCACATCAAAGCCAGCATAGTGGAACGTTTCAACCGAACTCTCAAAACTCGCATGTAGAAACAATTCTCGCTTCAGGGGAATTACAAGTGGCTCGACATGGTTCCGGAACTTGTTAACACCTATAATCACAGTTTGCATCGCACGATAAACATGAAACCAGCTGACGTCAACAAATCTGACGAGCGGCGTTTAATTTCTACGGTTTATTGTACAAAGTTCAAATTTACAAGCAAGAAACCGAAATACAAAATTGGAGATTATTTGAGAATCAGTAAATTTAAGCGTGCTTTTGAAAAAGGCTTCACTTAAAATTGGAGTACGAACTTTTCACCGTAGTTTGAGTCTTACCCGGAAACCGTCACACGTATATAATAAAAGATAATCGCGACGAAATTCTGAAAAGAAGATTTTACGAATAGGAAGCTTCTAAAACAAAATACCCTGACACGTATCTTATTGGAAAAGTATTACGTAGAAAAGGTGACAAACTGTTGGTGAAATGGCTGGGACTTGAGGAAAAAAGTTGGTTAGAGGCAAACGAGGTGATTGTGTAACGGGTGCTTGGGATGTGGTACGGCGACTGCCAGATATTCCATCGGAACGTCAGGTTAGGATAAATGGCGAGCTTCTACCGAACAACATTCGGTGCCTCATTGTTGGACCTTCTGGATGTGGAAAAACAACATTACTTATTGATAGTTTTCTTCTTGCACTCAACTGTTAAACCTGTATGTTTTCTCCAAAAGTTTGGAGCAACCGAAGTATCGCCAGCTGTCGAAACTGTACGAGGGACAAGGCATAGCAACATTTCCTTCTGAAGTAATACCACTAGTCTGCTGTGGGTTGTGATTTTTGACGATGTGATCCTGGAGAACCAGAACGAAATTCGCAATTTTTTTACTCAGGGTCGGCACAGAGGCATGGACTGCTTCTACCTTGCTCAGACTTTTTCCAAAATCCCCAAGCAGCTACTGCGAGACAATGCTAATTTCATTTATTTGTTTCGTCGAGACTACACCAATTTAAAACACGCTTACGATGATTTTGTAGGTGGGGACATAAACATAAACATATCATAAATAACCAACATGGAGCAAATCGAAAGTTACGTGTTGCAGTCCTTCCCACTCAATCGTCGCACGTTTGCCAACCTCAATGAAGCGAATCGAGAGATAGAATACGACGTGGACGTCGGGGACGGTTTCATTCACCCTCACAGAGCTGATTTGTATATCAAGTTTGATGTTGTGGAGAGAGACCACGGCGAAGCATTTCTTGCCAATGCAAATTTAAGACTTGTAGAAAATTTTGTGCCGTAAATGTTCTCGCAGGTGCAAGTTAGAAAGCATGGCACCATCATCGATAGGGATGACTACCGCGGGATTACCTCTAGAGCTGTGGGAACACTGAAATTCTCCAAGACCGATACAGCATACTACCAGGTAGGAGGATTCGACGCAGGTACAAAAATCAAAACTCAAAGTCACACAGTGCTGTTTCCCATGCGCCTGCTTTATGGCTTCTTCTCCGACTACACAGAGATTATGTGGAAGGGTGGTTTTGCGCGTCACTTTTTGCAGAAGCGCCAACGACAACAATGCGCTGATGCGTTACAGCACCTTGAGTGCAGACGGTTCAGCACTTCCCAACACACTGCCAGATCCTGCCAAGTGCATCATCCAGTCCATGGAGCTGCGCATGCCCGTAGTGGAATACGAAACTAGCAATGCTCTCAAGTAGAAAGCAGATATTTTGAAGAATCCCCAAGTAAGTATCCAATTTTACGGTTACCAGTGCGTGCAGAATCCTGCTACCGGCAACCAATTTGAATTTTACCACACAGTTTAACAGAATCCGGTACGATATGCCAGAGTTTGTGGTCGTGCTCTTCCAGGCAGGGGAGGAAAACAACCAAGAAAAAGATTCGAGCCAGTTCGACAACTGCAAGATGAAGAACATCCACCTCAAAAATGGCAGGAACGAAATATTCCCGCGTGAGAACTACAACCTGAACATTGCAAACAACGACTACCTGAAACTGTACGAGGCATGCACAGTTTACAAGAGAGTGACCTCCGGCAATGTTGACGTGTAATACAATCCCAGTGAGTTCATAGCTCGAAGACCCATGTTCATCATTAACACATCGAAGATAAAGCAGGTGGTTGTTAACGATCGCACTAACATGAAGATTGTCTGTGAGTTCCACGATGCCTTGCCCGCCAACAACCCGTGCAGCGTCATCCTTATTGCAGAGAAAACTTTTGTGTATGATGTCAAGAAAGAAAGATTGACAGAACAGTTTTAAGTACAAAAAAATCGCATAATTCTATAAAAATTATACTGACCGTAGGTTCAAACATAAGATTTTTTGTTAACCTGCAACGCAGTGTCCAGGATGTACTGCGAATAGTGGAGGTTGATAATTGAGCATACTTCATGGAATATCTTCTTACCTTTGGGTGGAAGATGTTTTGAGGATAATCTGGAAAGAAAATAATAAAATTTAATTTTGATGCATTTTAGAAATAATCACTCTTGAGCGAACAAAGAAACTTCCTCTTCCGCCCTGCGCGTGACCCTTTTTCGCCCCGTGGGACACGCAGGGAGTTAGTTCCTTTAAAAAAATCCCAAACCTCCACCTGTTTGCATTTGAAGATAAACACTATTGTTCTAGTTTCTTGGCTATATTAAATTGGAACTTCTGTTACATGAGTTTTTTCATGCATACTATCTACTACTTTATACTACTACATTTGAGGCATGTCTTACTAGTTTTTAGACGATAGTGGCCCCACGGGAGCGTGTGAATCCCACATTTCAGAACACACCTTTTGTCGTCGCGTGCGTCCAGGGCAACCTTTCTCAGCTCGTTGGTTGTCAACACATGGTCGACACTCTGGATGCGCTGCTCCACTCCTAGAATTGGCGTCCTAGATTCAAGAGTCTCGATGTAATCCTCGAACATGAGGTGCTCTTGGACGACGTGCCTGCCCACACCCTTAGCTTTTTTGTGATGGAACCCTCTGCCCGAATAGCATAGGCTTTGGCGCGAAGACCGGCAAACTCAAGAATTACATCTCCGTCCTTCTCGTCATTGAGATTGCCAGGCACCTTCTTGTTGCGAGCCAGGATTTTGTATCGGTTCGGCTGGGAATAGCCTGACGTGTCAAAGATGTTCACAAAAGTTGGTACCGTGGCTATATCCCTATATGAGTCGCCGTGCGAACGTGGTACACCAAACTATCTTTGTCTAATACTGAGGCACCAACATAGATTGGCTTGTTGAGCCTCACCTCGCTCTTACTCATATGGACCAGAGCAAGCTGCTCATAGTAAATAGTACATGACTTGAATAACGGGCTTGCTACAAGCTTGCGACATTGTGCTTTTTTTATATTAGCCCTCACATCCACACGATTTCGCACATTCTCCATGGTTTTCCCAAACACTGCGTTGTTAATTAACTTGAAGAAATCGCGATCGAAATCAGAAGTAGTGACTGTGCGGTGTTTAGTGTCGAGCTCGATGTATGGCCTCAACCATGGAGAATGCACGAACATAAGAACTCGATGTACTGTGCGGACGGTAACCCCTTGCTTCAATAACCACCAGAGGTTTCGGTAGTGCAGAACAACTCTCTTTGCGCTTGAAGTCCATGACAAGCTTTGGACGGTTCAAGCCAGGCGGGCATTTGAATTCCGGGGCTGGCGAAAGGTCGCAGAAAAAATCCTGCAGCTTCTCGGAGAACTCAAGGTCCACATCGGCAAAAAACCCGAAATACAAATCGCAGAAATATTCAACGCCAAATTTGGAGGAATCAGCCCACTCAAACCCTCTGGAGGGGAGTGACAGCATCATGGAGTGTTCGTAGAGGTTGTTGACGTCTGTCTACATCATGTAGCTGGACGGTTGGGAGGGGTCGTAACCGGTGGCCATTTGGTGATTGTTGGCGTGCGAGTGTCGCTGCGATACCTGAACTATTCCACCCCGGACGGCACGTTCTACAAACAGCATCATGTCCACGTCCGAAAGAAGATCAGGCTTGACTTTGTAACAAGGAGCAAGGCCGACCATGCCAGTCCAGGAAGACTGTAGAAGTATGCAGGGTCCAGCTCGTAGATGGTCTTCGCAGTTGCACGAAACGCCTGATCACGTCAGCGAGGAGCTTACATCGAGTTTTAGGTAGGCATCGTGGTAGTCCCCAAGATTTTGACAATCCAGCTCGCGCCACATGGACTGAGCATGGCTGTAGTCGTCCTCAGATGACTGAGCCTCGCAGCTTGCTGTAGAACTTCGCTCGATGAGGCAGCGACTTCTCCGCAAACTTGGTAGAGTCGGTGATGTATTCGTAGGGGTAGACCCATATCGCCTAAAGAGACTGGCGTCCAAGTTCGGAAAGATGGCAGAGGAGATGAGCATCTGTTCGTCACTGAGCTTTTTCGCCAGTGCATCGAGTTTGGCCGGGAGGAACCTTAGGGAGTCGAGGAAACGAAGTTCGATGCGAGAGCCTGAATCTGGGATTCGCACCCACTTGCTCAAGCTAATATAACTCTCGTCGTTCTGCGCCAGGACGTTGATTTGCATGTCGTCGTACGCAAGATGTGGCACCAGATAGTGGAAGTCGTACCCCGAGCCATTGTGGAAAAACACAGGGATGAAGCGCGGGTCCCGGGCCAACAAATTACACCGGTTGCACCAAGTATCAATGTATTTGCCGTTGAAGTGATCATGATGTTGAACTTTACAGTTGTTTGTGGTAAACTTGCAGGTGCACACAGGACAGGTAGTAGCCTTCTCGTGCTTGATTTTGTCGTCACGAGACAGCGATTTCATAGACTTGGGGGTCAACAGGAACTTCCCTATCTCGTTGGCTTCCACAACCATCCTCTCTAGAAAGTGTTTGACTGCGTCGGGACCGCGATACACCGTGTCATTCCAAAGAATGAGGGGATCTGAACCAGTAGTTTATGCAATTAATTGCTGGGGTGATGTAAACTACTCATCATTCATCCTCTTGATGAGACCACTCGTCATTCGCATGACGAGTTAACGCTTGGCTATGCGAAAGGTACAAAATCACACTAAGGAACTTAACTACAGAAAAGACAATGGCCACTCGTTGGATTTTCTGAACCGTTGAACCTGAATCATGGCTGGGTGTAGGAAAATTACCTGTCTATCTGAAGTCATTAGCTGAATCAAAATAAGCGAAGTCCTCTGTAAGCTTCTCCACTATGCTGACCAAAGCGTCCTTCCACTTCTGACCTACTGCCTTGCTGACCACCTCGTCTCTCTCAACTCAATCCCAAAAGTCCGTCCTCTCCCAGCTTGTCTCAACTCTATATCCCTAGGCCATCGAGCTCTTCCTCTATGCCGAATCGTGTTTATTCTAATTGCTACCATGCAAACCGCTGACTCTATAACCAGAAGTATTACCTGTTTCCTGAATTCTCAGGAGGTTTGCATGGCACAACACAATGCATTGTAAACATGCCTAAGAGGCTTGAGACAGCTGAGAAAAACAAGTGAATGCCCTGGTCAACGTGAAGCGTTCAGAGAGACTTTAATAAAATAAACATACAATCTTAGGGATTGATACGTTCGCCTCCGCGGAGAAAAATTTTCCCCATTGAAAATTTAAAAGTCAAATCGCAAAGCTTTACATGACCCAGGTTCGCCAATTCCATGTATTTTCTTAGAAAAACACACATACAAAATATATATAAAAAATACAACAACAAAACATAAATTTCTTTTGATTCCCTAAACAAAACTTCCAATCCCTAAACATTACAATCAACAAAACAAGCACGCACGTCGATATAATATAAAAAACAATATTATGTATGATTATATGAATAATAATTACAAAATTTATATCATGAAGTGATATAACTTGCGATTGAACGCAATTGTTCGTGCGTAAATTGTTTTGATGTAGAATTGCTCATCCGCGAGCGCGTAGTCAATAGTCTGTGATGCCTCGCCAAGCGATTTCTACTCTGTGTCGCCAAGCGAAGCAAATGTCCGTTGTGTTATCTTACAAAACAAAATATAGCTCCCACTGTTTCTTAAAATTGGAGCCCAAAATGGACCCTTCAAATAAACTACAAAACCTTAAAAAGGTGCACAAGTAAGTAGAAACGTAAGTAGGCATGTAGAACATTGTCACAACATACACATCTCACTGTTTTGCCTGTGTGAAAGCCTGGTTATACCAAAGTGTAATACGTTTTGCTAACTGTGTAGCCACTTCACTCCTGACGTCGTCAAATATATGAACTTGCACTGGCTATGTTGCACATTCCGATGTATTATTATACAATATTCGATGCATATAATTAGTTACACTGAAAACTGTCGCTGGTAAAAACGTAGATATAGCGTTCAATTTTCTCAATTATGTTAATATATACACTGTAATATAGCCTTGCATTTATATAGCCTTGTAACATATTGATATATAACTGCAAAAGGAAAAAAAAACTTGCAAGTGTCCAAAACTGTGTTCTCGAATTATAAATATCAGAAAATGTTCTGCGAACAAATGTGTCGCTTTCGATATTCCATGTTGGTGAAAAAAATAAATAATTATAACTGTTTGCGATAAACATATGCATAACATATTGGCACTAAAGCATGCTTCCTAAAATGTTCGAAAGTGCTGTAATTATGCTTTTTATTGCTTGCATGTCCGTTTATTTATTCAAAGTGCAAAATTTCTTCTTAAAAAAAATTACACTAGTCGTTGCTAGCGCTAGTTAATGGACACAACTGGCGCTTGTCGCCTCCTTGTAGTAAAATAAGAACTATAATGCATGTACAGACTGGCTAGCATGCATGGTACTGCACTGAACATGGGAAGAAGGGCTATGAAAAACTATTCTTTCCCATAATGCTTGTGTATATGTTGAAAACCACTGTAGCACAACTTGAATAATAATTCTGTAGTTGTTGTAACAAAACTGCTGCTTGTGGGATATATCTTCTTGCTGCTTCTCTTCTTGTATTAGTGTAGGGCAATGTAAAAAATGTAGGAAATTACCCGTAAAACTTGGGAAATGGGAAAAAATGTTGTCCCAACTGCAAACAAAGTTGAGGGGAATTATTATCTGCTTCCTTCACTAGGTGTCGTTGAAAGTCTGGAATCCATGGAACTGGAAAATTCCTGGTTGATTATAGCTTTCCGGAAAAAATGTAGTCCTCGTATAGTAGAAAATGTCTGCATCCTTCCTTGTAGTATGGTAATAAGTCTTTCTGCATGGTAGTAATAGACTGCCTGCGGATGTCCGTCATGAAAAATGCCCATGGATGGTGTAGGCATTGCTTGTCCACGTTGTTCCGTATAGACAGGTTAGGTTAAAAGGGAAAATTATAATAAAGAAAGGAAATTGCAAAGGATGGGTAGATATAATTCACGTTTATGCACAAAAAAACAAACTTATTTCCATTGCCTTTTCTTAAAATTAAATTAAATTGCCTCATCATAATAAAATAAAATTAAAATAAATTGATTAAATAATTGCCATAACTCTTTGAAAATAAATAAGGAAAATTTAAATAAAAATATAGAACCGTAATTAAAATATTAATATCCATGATTAATGTGTAGCCTTAATTATTAATTATTACTGTGCTGCTCTAAATGAACCTGTTTAGAAAGCTGATGATGTTTATACAAATAATACCCAAGTACTGATGTTAATAATAGATTCCAAATAATAAATACTAATATAGACATGGACAAAGGATTTAAAACCAATTCCTGAAATGAAATGCTCTTACTAACAGATTGATTAAGTTGCTTTAAGGCAAGTTCAAGCGGAGTCCATTGGGGAATAGTGAAATCAAATAAATTCTTGGGAATATTAAGTAGTAATTCAATTTCCTTCATTTTTACTTGTTCAAACGCTAAAATTCTTGTATGTAAAATTTGTTGATCCACAATAATTTGGGAAAAATCCTGATAGTTAAAAAAATATAGATTGCCCCTCGGTTATCTGAATTGATCTGTGGGTGTTGAAATTATTATTCAAATTTTGAATAACAATAAATTGACCTGAGCCTGATATTAAAATACCATTACGTGTTCTGATAAACTGAAATAATTTATTGTCAGTAATAGACTTCACTTCAATAGTACAAAATGTAGAATTAATAAACAAAAGTAAGTGTTGCAAGCATGTTCTAAATTCTGTTTAAATGTAAAGAAAATTATTATGTTGTGAACCCTTAAACTAAATATGTAAATTTGTGTTGCGCAAAGCAAGCTATTAGTGTCCTAAGAGGTTGCTTTGGCAAGCCTCTAATGGCCTCCTAATAAATGATAGGCCGGTGCAATTTGCCGTGGTTCAACATAATGCAATATAAAACAAAATTTCAGTAAATGCTACTTCTGACTTTCGTTGAAACTCCAGGTGGTAATTAATCAGGGAATTAAAAAGGTAAAATTTAAATTTTAAACACAATGAAGATAATAAAAACTTTTTCAATTTCAAATTTTCTTTAAACAAAAGAAATTTAACAACTCGGTGCTTCAATCCCTTAGGTTTGTCCAAACAAAATAAATCGAGAGTAGTTATGCAATATATTAAAATAGAAATACAAATTACTAATATTACCTACTGTACTAAAATTAACATGAAGTTAATCAGTAAGAAGTAATGAATTTATTGCTGGTTTGTCAAATAAGGTGCCAATTCGGTAAATGAACTAAATTTCTTAATAATAAATTCTCAAATTCAACATTTGTGGTAAACCACACTGTTTAAATTTGGAAAGGCTAACGGTGCCGTGGCGACTTTTGCTGCACATGCACTTGCTAATCGCCGAGGCTTAGCCCGGGCCAGTTGCTGACAAATTTTGATTACTCTATGTGCATAAAGTGCTAAAAATTGCCCTTTTGTAAAATTTCCCTGATTTATCAAAATTTCGTTTATCTTTATCCTGATTCTAATGAAAACATGCGTCAATTTCCCAAAAAAATTACTTACTATAAATCTCTCTATAAAAAACGGGAAAATGTTGCGAGAAAAACACAAAAAAAAATCGTCTTGTTGTTCCTTTAAAAATGTATTGGTCGTGATTAACCTGAAGTGCATAAATGCGACGTTTTATGGCAAAAGTTATCTATGTAACACAAAGAATTCCTAACATTGTTGACATGAAGTTCTGTCGTGAAAATCAAATTCTAATGGCTATATGCGTAACTAAACTGGTACCCTGAAAATTTTAATGAGCGAACGACACTGGTTCGAGAAAATATTCAAAATCTATGCTAAGTGTTTCTGAGTTCTAACGTGCTCAATATACTCGGGAGAGCTTCAGCTCGGAGAAAAGAATGCGGAAAAAATCTATTGGCATATCATCGGGCAATAGCTTATATCTGTAATTTCTCTTGTTAAATATCTTGCAAATGTTCCAGTCTATGGATGCACTGTATCTACTGGGTGCAAGTATCTTCAAAACACCAGGTACAACATAATCAGCCACAAATATAAAATGCATGCCATTGTTGATCAACTTGTCAAGATCAGCATCTGCATTGTTGCATAAAGCTGCTTGTATGTTGAAATAATCCTCAAACCTGCTGATATTCTTAAATTCTATCAACATGTTTTCAACAGTGCAGTATGATCACCAGGGCTGCACTCTCTGCAAAACAACTCCTCAGACAGTGATATGACAGGATTAGACACTTGTTCCTGGCAGCAGCTGCATATCCAGTTGTGTATAACATAGGTCCTATTATTTGATTTGTTACATTTTGGACAGCATGCAGCTTTATTCTCAACAACTCTGTTTAGAAAACAATATCTGCAAAATACATGCCCACATTGAAATGCAACATCAACAGGAAACAGAATACACTGGCACAGCCAAGGTGCAGAGTTGTTGTTCCCCTCAGCAATGTTTCCAATCACAGCAATATTGTGCCTGTTGTAATTCTTGATCCTTCTAATGAGAATATTCAACTCCTCGGCTCCTGCTGCATAATTTGGATGAGTATCGTGAGATGCATCCTAATAAATCATTCAGCATCATTCTTCTAAGCATCTCAATGTACATGTTCTTCTCAAACACAGTGAATGGTGTAAATGATTCAGTGTTCCTGGCCATGTTCTTCATCATCTGCCTGTTTGTAATATCTTGCTCGGGGAGCCACCAGAAATACTTGCCATCATCTTCATTTCTATTATTGCTATCAGGTGCAGCAGGTAGGCATTCTCCTAGCATATTTGCAAAATCACCCAGAGCATTTTCCAACTTGCCCACATCAATATTACAGGGTTCATCAACATTGCACAGCTTCTCATACAATTCAACACTGAGACACATGTTCTTTTTCATATATTTGTATGGATCCTTGTATAGGATAGAGTACCATATATTTATAAATTTTGTAAGTGTTTCCCTAGTAAATCTTGAAGATGCAACCTCTGCAGTGAGCACAGGGTTTGTATCCAGAAAATCCAAAAATTTCTAAACATATCATCTCGGCCAGCATGTATATTGCGGCCTTCAATTATATGCCTGGGAGCCTGAACAAACAGTATGTCATGTAAAAACAGCACCATTCTTGCCCAGTTTCTTATGATTCTTCCCCATAGCCTGTACAACATTCTGTTGTTTTTCAAATTTTTTGCACTCTGCAATAACATTCACCATGTATGGATTGTAGAGCTTCACCAGATCAAAAGGCAGATCGGGTTCAAATTATACAAAATTATTTTTCACCAGCTCTAATTTGCATGGTGGATTCTTAAATTGTTCAGGAATCAATCTAACATTTTGCAAAAGCTTGTAGCATGCAGATGGCAGGCAAGACTGGCAGTTTCTGTGTATCTCACCAACAAGTTTCAAGGTGTAGATAACCCAGCTGTTTTCTTGCCTATTCCTAAACAGCTGCTGTGTGTATTCTTCCCACTTGTCTGTGTAGAATACCTGAACAATTTTGTTGTAGGAATCAAACATTCTGAATCTCACTTGATTGTTGAGCAATATCTCAAGCATCCCGGTGTTGCCTGCTGCACGGTAGTAGGGCCCTCTTCTTGCACATGGGCCCAATAGGTGATTCATCAACATGTTCTGATCAGGGTATATCACATATCTTTTGAAACTGTCAATCCCAAAGGATTGCAGGTGTGTATGAAATATTGAATTCTGATAATCTGTAATATATAATCCAAAATTCAAAACTCTAACAGGGGAGCTCTCTGGGAGTAGAGCCATCTTATCCTGGTATGTTCCCCCATCATATTCAATTCCAATGTTCCTTGGATATAGGTGTATTTATCTTATTTTATCTGATCTGTCACTTGGTTCTGACAACACGTAAAATTGATTATGTTTCTTGTACACAAATATTATATGCTTATATAGAATAGATTGCCTGTAGCCCTGGTTTCTCTAATCTACAGTGACGTTTCCAGTGTTATTGCACATCAACATCACAAGAATCATGCTTTCATTGTCAAGATTCTCTTAGATTTCATCGAGAGTGCTGAAGCTCCCATAATTGATAAAATTTTTAATCCTCATTTTTTTATTCTTCTTGCAAGGGACCATCTTCCATTTTTATCTCGAGTACAAAACTATCATCAATCTCATGATTGTAGCATAGAAATTGTTTTGTCAGCAAGTAAACACACAACATGCCCGCATGAATACACAACCTCTCCAGGATACAGGGCACACATGCATGGGTATAAATATCTAGAATTGTTTCCACTTGCTACAGGAATTAAACTTGCACCCCTGCATTTATTTATCATGCTTTCAAAATTTAAATTTTTGTTAAAATAATTGGGGTGTGTATCCAATTGTAAATTAAACAGCCTTGTTAATATTGTAACCCTTTCCAAAAAAAACTGAAAAACCCCACAGGTGTGTCAAGTGGACCGGAAGTAGGCAAACCGGAAGTGGACCGGAAGTAAACCGGAAGTGGACCGGAAGTAAATAAGTGTGGGTGTGGGTGGGTGTGGGTGTAGATGTAGCTAATAAGATTACACTTTACGGTGTATTACACTAGAGGCAATAAGCTCTTATGAGCATTTTTGGCTTAGTTTTAAGTGTAGTAAAAACAATATCAAGAAGGCCATATTTTTAACAAGCTTATGGACAACAATCTCACAGATGTAGCTTTTGTAAGTGTAGGCAAATCAATCTGAGGGGGGTCATACTTTCACAGGAAATTCTCGAGTGCATTTTTACAAAAATCTTGGGTTAGACAGAGTACCACACTTGAGCAATAAGCTCATATGCACATCTTGAGCTAGTTTTAAGTGTAGCCAAATCTGCCTGGGGGGGCTCATACTTTCTCGAGTTTATAATATGGCCTTTCCCACTACTGAATCGTTTACAAAGAGACAATGGAACTTCTTGGTAAGAAAACGAAGCACGTAATAGAATTTGTTTAACAGATACGGAAAAAATTCAGAATATATATAAATAACATACCGTGAAAAAATTTCAGAACATATAAAGAGAACATACCGTGAAAATCTACGAGACACACACGATGAAGGCCAAGGGTGTAGTGTACCAGATACCATATTCGAATCTGAAAACGCTGGGTGTCCTGGATGGGTTACTCACCAAGAAACAACGCGAGAAGAAACTTTCTTGCTTGAGGAAAGGTCATGGAATGAAGTTGCTGCTCAGCACTTCACAATTGAGAAGGTTGCAGCATTCACGGAAACCGCAAAAGACAGGAGGTTTCATATTCAACATTCCGGCCATCCTGGCAGAATTGGGGGATCTAGGAAGTTTGGCGGTGGTAGCGCCGCCACAGCAAAAACCGTCATCGACTCGAAAAAGAACAAGGCGGAATTGGAAGAACAGAAACGTCACAACCTGGCCAAGGAGAAAAAAAAGGGAAGGGCAACATGAGCAAGTTTAGAAAAAAGAAGAAGCATTCAGTAACAGCGACATCGAATCTTTAATCAAACCATTAAAAATTAAACACTTCAGAGGCGTTTTCACGTCAGATTCTTTACCTTCAACCGTTAGAAATAGAGAATGCGGCGTAGTCAACTTAGACATTCACCAAAATCCAGGCACGCACTTTATATAATAATGATAATAATCCGTTGCGCAACAGCCCATGAAGGGCCAAGGCATACCTACCGACTGCCAGTCTCCCTCCCACGCTTGTCGTGCGTCACCTCTAAGCGTGGGGATCTTCAACCAGTATTGGAATAGTTGGGGGGTCAGCCCGACGTATACCCAGCCGTTATAGTAGGTCTTCTCGACCGGATTACGCTCACTCATTCGGAGCTCCCCAATTTCCTCACGATGGTGGGTTGCCACCGGCCCTATACGCAGGCCGAATAAATTCCGACCAGAACCGGATTCGAACCTACGCCGTCCCGCAGCGAACAATCTCAAGACGAGTGAACGCCCTAACCCGCTCGACTACGGAGGAGGACACGCACTTTATATGCTATCTCAAAAATGCAAACTCTTTCGTTTCCGATTCATTCTGAGGCGTTCCACCGTCGACTTTCGTAAAATATCTGAAAACGAACAACCTATACTACAACGACGAATGCATTCAAGATTTCGGAGACGTGAACTGTGGTCATCTCTGTCTTTCCATGCTCATGTTTCTCTCTAAAATAAATAACCCTACAATCGAAGATTTCCAGAATGCACTGCGGAACCTGAAACATGGGCGTGTTCCATCTCACGAGCGAGACTTCGGTCTTGAAACTCACTTTGCACGACGACATCGTCTATCTTAAGTCCATAGCTTTACGTTCATTCTACAGCATGTACCTCATACCTAACGTCACAGAGCACAATAACAAAATTTTCATCGGAAGTGAAAATATCATAATCACACCAGATCAATACAATCTTTCTACTTTGCAAGCTCAGAGACCTAGAGACACATTCCTTTCTCAAAATTCCGTCACGCACAGAGTTGAAATTTTGTCCGGGACGAAGACGGAGGATCTGGGATGAATAGGAGAACTATTACGTTTCGAGAACAACAACAAACTCGAAACTGGCATCAAGCACACAGGAGCAAACATTCCTAATTTTCTAGTCATCGAAACGTTAAACATTCACTGCAACGTGGCTGAAGGCATGATCACGAAATCTGTAGTGTTAGGAAGTCACAAGCAGACGGGAATCATCGCCATGTTCAAACCCAGTTCCGAGTTCATGGAACCGATCATCTACACACCCTCTTCGCCGATTTATTTTCCAGTATGTCGGAATAGGATAGATCAGTTAGAGATGGTGGTCACGAACGAGAAAGGAGACATGGTGGATTTTGCAGGTGCCACAACTACGGCCAAATCGAGATCAGCATATAATAAATAACCGTACATCATGGAGCAGATTGAAAGTTACGAATTGCAATCTTTCCCTCCGAAACGTCGCACGTTCACCAATCTCAACGAAGCGAACCGGGAACTCGAATACGATGTGGACTTTGGCGACGGGTTCGTTCATCCTGACAGAGCGGACCTTTACATTCATTTCAACGTGGTGAAAAATGAAAGCGGAGACGCATTAGTAGCCGCAGCAAATTTGAAACACGTGGACAACTTCGTGCCGTAAGTATTCTCGCAGGTGGTGGTGCGAAAACTCAAAACCGTCATCGACAGAATCGATTATCCACTCATCACCTCAACGGCAGTAAGAACATTGAAATTATCCCAAACGGATGCAGCATACTATCAGGCCGGAGGATTCGATGCACGAACGAAAATATCGACAAAAAGACACACGGTGCTTTTTCCCATGCGTCTACTTCCGGGTTTCTTCTCGGACTACAAGGAGGTCATGTGGAAGAGAGGACTGAGAATCACCTTTCTCAGAAGGGCCAACGAAACTGATGCGTTACGCTACTTTGAACGCATACGGTACGCCACTGCCTGACACACTTCCGGGAGCTGTCAAATGCGTCATACAGAGCGTGAAATTGAGAATGCCGGTGGTGGAATACGAAACGAATTACGCTCTCAAGTACAAAGCAGAGATCTTGAAAAATCCACAGATACCGATTCAATTTCACGGTTACCAGTGCGTGCAGAATATAGCGTCAGGAAGTCAGCTGGATTTCGACGTTACGACGCAATTCAATAATATACAGTACGAAATGCCAGATTTCGTTGTAGTGCTCTTTCAGACCGGGAGGGACAACAATCAGGAAAAAGATTCCAGCAAGTTCGACGACTGCAAGATCAAAAACATTTATCTCAAGAACGGTAGGAACGAAGTGTTCCTTCGTGAGGATTACAACCTCGACATGACAAAAGATGATTTTCTCAAACTATACGAAGCGTACTCCGCTTACAAGCGGGTGACCGAGGGAAACGTGGACGTGTACTACACACCTAGCGAATTCAAAGCACACAGACCCATGTTCGTTATCAACAAGACGAAAAGGAAGCAGGTGGTGGTCAACGATCGCAACGACATCAGGGCCGTCTGTAAGTTCAACGACGCACTGCCGAGGACACCGTGTGCAGCATCATCCTGATTGCAGAGATGTCCTTCATCTATGACGTGAAGAACGAGAGGGTGACGGATCAGTTTTAACAGGTTAACAATTTTCTTGCACGACAAAATAATGTACCATAGCACGAGAAAAATTAACACAAGATAAGAAGTTTGCACTATATCACACAACAATTGAATTTTTCTTTGCACTATAGCACAAGATAATCAGTTGCAATGCATATATCACCAGTTATAATATAAATTTTGCACTATAGTAGGAGATAGTTAGTTACAATGAGAATTTGCACTATAGCAAGTAATCAGTTATAATGCTTTCTCGTTTCAGGCGCTACTGCTGAACAACAAGCACACACACACACACTAGAAAAAAAGAGCATGCAACTTTACTTGTAACATATTCTCTATACATCTTCATCAAGAAAATAATAAACATTTCTCAGAATAAAAACTCTATATCAAAATAAAATACAACATCAAATAACACTAGAGTCGTTAGTACACGTTGCATGCATTACGGAGGTCCTTTGTAGGGGGTTTCATGGGAAAATAAAAAAACACTTAAAAAAATCTTCAGAGGTGTGGTTATCTAACCGCAGCTATTAGAACTTTTTTGGTTTGGCGCCACGTACCCTGGCGGGGATTTCGAGGCCAGGGATTACAAAAAAAACAAATATTTGTTTTGCTTGAAAAGAAAAGCACACATTTGGTTCATATCTCGCAATGCAGAAATGAGAGGTGGGGGAACATTAGGTTTACAAAGATCACGATATGGAAACCTCTAATGTTCCGAAATAAGAGGGCGAACATTAGGTCTACAAAGGTCACGATATAGAAACATGAGGAAAGCAAAAAATTCTCGCAACATTAAGTTTACAAAGCTCACGATATAGAAACATAGACGACACATGTTTTTAGAAAGTAACAATAATGGAGTGTGTGGCCTTGAAAGTACGAGTGTGACACTCACTTTCAGACCCTTTTATCGATCTTTTAGTTCGTCACTGCAATGAAAGAGCCGCAAAACGTAGAGAGAAAGTGAGTTCGTGCTCAAAAATGACAGGTTTTTAAAGGGTCAAAGTTGGGGTTGATCTCAAAGGCACATTGTGACACTACTGAAATATCTTAATCTCAGACGATAGGTTCTTTATTCGGGAATTCCAAATAAGAAAGCGATTTATATCCAAGAGGACATAGTTAAATGCGGATCGATATTCTGAAACTGTACACAATACAGAGAAACTATATAGCTAAAGTCGGATATACAAGGAAATATATATATATATATATATATATATATATATATATATGCTGATTCCAAATTTACGCCGGTTATATTAATCTTATAATATACTATAATTGAAAGGAAATCTTGTTCTTTTCTTTTCACAATTTTGGAATAAACACTTCTTCTTCTTTCCTATCTTCTATTTTTTCCTTCTTTTGCACTTTTCGAAATAAACAATGAATTTTAATCGTCTATCATACAAATAATACATTTTACTGATACTATTCATTCTTCTTTCATATTTTCTTTTTTTTTCCATAGAGTTTTTTTCATAAAACTTCCTTCGGTTCCTAACTGTTCTATCTTCTTCGTTCTTCTGTTCGTACAATTGAAAAGTTGATTTCAATTTTTCCATATTACTTTCTTTTGCATCTTTTCTTTTACAGGTTTGATCTTCCACTATCTGTCTCATTGTTCAATGGAGTGGTAACATAAATTTGCACTCATTATTCATTCTGAAGATATAACTTACAGATTAGATTTTCCTCCAACGATGGCTATCACATATCTTTTTCCAGGAACTAACATTAAAGATCTAAAATTTTCTTCTTTCAAGTAGGTCATTAATATTTGCTCAAACTAATGATTCCACGAATTTTTCTTCTGGTAAACTACAATCCTTTCAGACACTTTATTAATTCTAGAAACATTCGCTTGCCAGTCTATATAAATCATAACACCAACTTACTTTGCACTAGTCAGTCTTATTTGTTTCTTCCGATTCTTTCAAATACTCGTTGCTTGTCACTATCTCTTTTTCTTCTTTCTACTATTATATTTTCCATTCTTCTCAAGATTCTTCTTCCTCCTCTTCCAACTTTCTTCTAATAAGGAAATTATTTCATTTCTCTCTTCTTCGAATATGGTTTTTTACAGGATTTCTTCTTATGTTATACATCTTCGTCAAATGCATGCTCTCCTTGTCTTTTCCGTTTCGTCTTCTTCTTCCTTCTCTTTGGCGAAGTAGCATCAAAATCCATTCGATCTAAGTCGACCCCTCTTGGCATATTCTTAACTTCCTTCAGGTTTATATCTATTTTTAATTTTTATCTTCTTCTTCCATATTTTTATGTGATTATATCTAAATTTCATTTTACATTTCTTCACTCTTTGTTTGCATCTACTGCTACAGTTATATTTCTTTTCTTCTTCCTTCAGAGACTCGTCACCGGAACTTTTATCTTTTATCTTCATTTCGACATTGATCTCTTCATCATTACATTGACTACTCAATTTTCCATCCCTTTCTATTCCTCTTTTTTCATCTGATATTTTCTTATCTGTATCTTCTTTGTTTAGTTCGCTTAACGTTATAGCTTCTTCCTCTATCTTGTTGTCATGCTTGTCATTGGAACTTTCCTTTTTCATCTTTCAACTTCTATCTCCTATAAGGACCTTCGCTTCTTCTATCGTGTCTTCGTTTTCTTCTATTCCGGAAATATCTACCACTGCCTTGCTGTCATTTTCTTGTGTTCTTGAAACGGCTATTTATATCTGAGAAACACTTTTCCCAAATTTTACTTTTCAGACTATCATCTCTTTGTTCATTTACTTCTTTAATCTCTGAAACCTCATCTTCGCTTATTATATTCTTAACTAAACTTGTACTCTCGATTAACAACGTTGTTTCTTCTTTCTTGCTTTCCAGAGAAGTAGGTATATTGATACGTCGGTGGCCATTTATTTTGTATTTATTTATTTTTCCTTGATTCCAGCTAATTTTCCAAGGGGGATATATAAAAAAACCCAAATTTTACCATTTTTATAGTGTAAAAAATAATTATGTTTTTTATCAAAGCTAACTTAAATGGGGCAAAGTTTACTTTTTGAGCCTATATCAGTATATTTTAAGCATATATTTACAACTATTATATTTTTCAAGATAAATAGATATATTGATAGTGATATTGAGTTATTTTACAGTGCAGTAAAACACTGTAAAGTACTGCGTATATAATTTTTTCTCAAATGTTAGTATTCTGTTTAATTACTGAAATGTATAGATACTAATTTAAGTTATCAGTACTGCTGTGCCGCGTAGTGCTATGTATATAATTGATTCTTAAATGTGAGTATTTCCGATTAATTTTTACGTCTTTAAATGCACATGTGTGCCCTTTGTTAGAAGAAAAAAAGGCTATATATAAAAATATATATGTATCTTGGTATGTAAAGCATTCAAAATTGTGTGTAGTAATGAAAGTTAATTCTTATAAATATGTATTGATTAATAAGCAAAATACAAAAGCAAATTAGTGTTAATGCATCACAAAATTGTTTCCTCTTTAAAAATATAAAAATTTAAGTGTCAGTAATTTATCAAAGCTACTTTGAAGAGGTTTTTAAACATTGAAAGATTAAGAAAAATATTGTAGAATCTTGAAATTATTATAAGTTAAAGCTGGTAATTTCAAACAAACAAACCAGCATCAAAAAGTGAAATGTATAAGTCAAAAGTAGTGCATCAAATTGTTTCTTCTTTAAAAATATCAAATGTAAGTGTCAGTAATATATCACATCTACCTTGAAGAGGATTTTAAAGAATGAAAGATTAAGAAAAATATTCTAGAATCTTGAAAACTTACAAGTTAAAGTTAGTAATATAATATTTTCAATCACATAAACAAAATACTATTAAAAAGTTAAAATTTTACAAGTCATTTTTTTTTTTACTTTCAGCTTAATGCTGACAAAAGCTTTTAAATGCAAACATATTTACTTCTGAATGAAGCCTAACTTGCTCTAAAGGAGCAAGTCGCTAAAAGCTCTATCATATTTATAACATGCATTTCCTACTTACAACAAGCATATCTGTTCACTTGTGTGCCTACTCAAAAGAAATATCCGAGTGTTTGCATATGATCACCTTTATACTTTACGAATGCAATAAAAATAAAAAACGGCTTTCCCCCTGTTTAAAATAGCTTACCTACTGGTTAACATTGACATCATGAAATGAAAGCATACGCATCTTGTATTACGCAACATTGCAGAAGCTTCTAATGTCAATACGTAACAGTTGTGAATATTCTTTAACAAGGAAATTGATCTCTCTGTCGCGCACCAATGAGTCTGGGAGAGATTAACTTACACATTCTAACCAATACTCGTCACAAGAAATAGGGCATCATCTGTGTTATGTGCAAAGAGCAAGAAACATAACTCGGAATTTTGTGACTACAAAGAGATCGAATGATAACTTCGAGCATAGGAAATATGTAAACATGTAAGATTATTATTGCTCTGTGTCATGCTATGAAGAGAGCGTTGGATATTTCCACTGTAGGCTCTTCTCCTCTGAATGTTCCCAAATTTTTAAAATTATTTAAAAGCCTTTATCTCGAGAATCAAGCAACATAGAATGGTGCGGTCTTTTGCATTCATTTTTTTTGGCGTTCTCTTTAATGTGAAACAAAACTCGATAATAAAATAACCCAAACGAAATAATGCCTATGAATGTGTTCGGTTTTAAGAAGAATATTTTAATAGAAAGAACTCCTGTAAACATGGATAAATTTAGAAATTTTCATCGTAAACTAAGAGGTCTGGTTATCATCTATCTAAATAGTGTCTGGTATCAAGTGGATTAGGATACAGGTAAAGATTTACATGTATTTAACAATAACCAAACATCATATAAAGTTCCTGTTAACGGGAAAGTTCAAATAAGTATCTCTCCATGCAATTCAGTAGTTGTAGACATAGGTCGAAATTTGTTCAAGATTAAACACAATAATATGATCCCCAACACAACATATGATCTGGAATCAGGCGATTTCCTCTATGCTGAAATAATTAGGGGTATATGTTAATTCCTCTCTTTATCAAAATAAGAATAATTTATCCTGTCATGAATATATAAAAATACCAAAATACACAAATAAAAACAAATTAAAAATAAAAATAAAAACAAATTAATAAAACAATGGATATATTTTGAAACCGAGATCCCAGATAATTCCAGAGACATCGCCAGATTAGACGAGGGACTTTAGAAACTTAAATGAGATTTATTAATTTTACAAAATTCACTACATTTAAATATACAAGCTGAGATTACAAATCTCCAAAGTAAATTAATTAATCTAATAGTCAACATTGATGGGGAACTGAAAAATCCCTACTCCAAAGTATACTAACATAGCTTCCATAGAGAATGTCCAAAACTTGGAAGAGACCATAGCCAAGTTGAAAAATGAATTTAATAAATTCCGACTACTCCAAACAACCACTTCAGAACAATTAAAATAAGTAATAAACAATCAAGCAAATACCATTCGCACTGAACTGCTTTCTATTATTCAAAATATAAAAGCCCAAGAGCAGTACGAACAGCTTAATACTAGAATTCTCGAATTACGAGAAAAATTTCTATGTTTCGAAATTCCTACAATAGAAAATATTAAAACTGAACTGCAAACAGATGAGTTACACATTACCAGAACAGAAGTTCAAGCCAAACTGCAACTGTTGGAAGATTTTATCAATAATTTACCTTCATCTTCCGAATTAAATGCCATCGCACGCAGTGTTGCTAGTATCAAATTACAGTTGTAGACTTATGAAGATTTCGGGAAGATACAGGGCACCATAGCTCATATTGAAGACACTTTGACAACCATGAGAAATGAATTGACAAATATACAGGAAACTCTGGAATTTATGGTGCCAAGCATAACCGAATCTTTAAACATTATTGAAGAACAAATTACCAAACTCGAAAACCTTAATACCGAATCTTAACTATTCCATTTTCATCATCTCATAGATGACATAGAGAACAAATTGCAAATATTGCAACAATCTACGCCTACACAGGATGACATAAAACAACTTAAAGATGCTTTGAGCAACGTTGCAGATGCTACATAATTAGATACTGTCAATCAAGATTTGACCACACTATTAAAATACTGTAGCTTATTTACTTACTTCCCAGGAGATAAGATCTGTAAAAGAGCAGTAAATCGATTACTCAAGTCAGAGGACATAAAAAACTTTTAAACGGAAATTGCTGAAATCAGAAGTCAGGTACACGATCTTGCGTGCCAAAGTACCAAATTGAAACTTGTAGAAAATTTACAGGAGATTATTTCTAACATTAACCTACACATCTGTACTCTCGAAACAAGTCAAGAATCTGCTTTATCAGGTTTTACCAAGCAAATTCACGAACTTAAATAGCAATTTAAACAACTGTATGCAGATGTGAAAACCAAACCCATCTACGATGAAGTGGTATGCACCATAAACGAGTATCAGGAATCGGTATTAAACAGATTAGACGATCATGAATTACGTCAATTTTTGACTGTTGAGATACTTAGACTCCAGAGTGCAGCAAATGTACGAGTGCACTGGACTTATGTTAATGCAGGTAATATTTACAAATTGTATCCCTACACTCAGTCTCATTAGTTTTCCTTGATGGTAATATCAAATTTTTAAAACTTCGGTATGTAAATAAGGGGAAACATACAGAAGTGCCAATTTCACCATACAGAGAAAGGGTGGTGTGTATAGAACACTTGAGATACCTACTGCATATTGGGATGAATCTCCAAATAAATATAAAATACATGAGGATGAACAATTATCTGGTTTTCATGTGGAAGCTGGTGACCAATTATTATTTGAAGTGAAACAATTATACCCTGAAAATAATCCACTTTTTGTCATATTTTCTTATAAAACCCAATGTCAAAACAAGATATAGTTAATGAATTACACAGACCAGCTCGTCGTAACTACAAACCACTGAGAGTGGAAACGAATGGAGTAGACGATTTGCTTAAAGCTGATTTGATAAAAATGAGCACAGGAGCTTTAAAAAAATTACATAAGATATATCATGGTTACAAATATATGCTTACAGTTATTGAAACATTCAATATATATAGGTGGGCTATTCCTCTAAACGCTAAGACAAGTACTTGTGTTACCGAGGCTTTTAAATGTATTTTTGAGCCAGGTAGGATACCGAATTATTTACAGACAGACAGAGGAAAATAATTTTACAATTCCTCATTTACCAAGTTAATGCAATAACATAATATTAAAAATTTATACATACAATTATTTGAAAGCCAGTATAGTGGAACGATTCAACGGAACATTAAAACATCGCATGTGGAGGCAACTCGCTCTACAGGGTAACTATAAATGGGTACAAATTTTACCACTGCTAGTTCATATTTAAAATAATTAAGTACACAGTACTATTCACATGAATCCTGCTGAGGTAACCAAGTCTGATGAGTCTATTTCTACTGTTTATTGTCAAAAATATAAATCACCTACCAAGAAATGAAAATTCAAAATCGGAGAACAGGTCAGGGTCACTAAATTTAAACGTTTATTTGAGAGGGGATTCACCAAAAATTGGAGTACAGAGTTATTCTCTGTAGTTCAAGTTTTACCAGGGAATAGAAATACATATATCATAAAAGATAACTATAACAAAATATTGAAGGGGAGATTCTATGAAGAGGAACCCAGTAAAACAAAATATCCAGATACATATTTAATTGAGAAAATATTACGTAAGAAAAATATTAAATTGTATGTTAAATGGCTAGGACGGTCAGAAAGAAGTTGGATAGAAGCAAAACAGGTAATTCTTTTACATCAACATGGAATGTGGTGCAGCGTTTACCAGATTTAGTGGAATCTAGTAAAATAAACGGGGAGTTGTTACCTGATAATATAAGATGCCTTATTTTAGGCCCCTCAGGTTGTGGAAAAAACACACTGCTGGTAGATAATTTCCTGCTTTCTCCTAAATGGCTAGCTTGAGAAAATAGACAACTATATGTATTCCCAAAAAGTTTAGAACAACTGAAATATCAACAACTCATGAAGCTGTACGAAGGACTTAACATAGCTACATTTGCATAAAAAAAAAACTCTCAATGATTGTTTGAAAAATTCTGTTGTACTTTTCGATGATGTTATTCTGGAAAATCAAAACGAAATCCGAAATTTCTTTACAAAGGGTCGCCACAAATAATAGATTGCTTTTTTTTTTTAGCTCAAACGTATTTCAAGATTCCTAAACAATTACTACGAGATAATACAAATCTAATTTGTTTGTTTCGTCAAGATCAAACTTATCTTAAACATGTATACGATGATTACGTGGGAGTTGACTTAAATTATAAAAAAAATTCAAAATTCTGTTCATCTTGTTGGGACAATGACGATTTTGGATTTGTTACCATCGACATGACTAGAAAGCCCAAGAATGGAATATTTAGAAATGAAATCAACGACTTTTTGAACGTTAAAACGATATAAAATACCCTCTAATCAAAAAATAAATACGTCAAAACATAAAATTGAAGATAATTTGAAATTTCGTGACAACTTGTCCAAAGGTTTCAAAGGTTCGATGATTGAAAACAGGGGCTTCTATGAACAACACAAACGTCAATACAAACCAATTATCGATGCAATCAATGGTCTCGGTAAAGAGATTAATTGTGTCACAGAACAAAATAAAAATCTCATAAATGAATTACCTCTAACTGCTAAAAATTATGCAGACTTTCCACCTACCCCTTTATCCAGCATTCACACACCTCTGACCCTCCAACAACCACCTAAAGCAGCCATAGAAAACCAGAGAAAATCGAGTTGGGTCCCTTAGCAAGGGATTTTTTTGGTACTAGCAAATTTGAAAAAGATGAAGTGTTTGGATTGTATCCGACCGTGGAAACAAATGAAGGAGTGATTGGGAAAATTAAGAAATCTAGAGTAACATTCGAAGGGGATAATATAAAAATTAATTTGGGTTGGAAAAATAGCTGGTTCACATATCCTGGTACTCCTGGATTATCGGAGCTCAACACCAAGAAGCAACCAAAGAATTTTACATAAGAAGATTATCGAAATTACTCAGATATTTTGATACTATCTGATGCCTTATATCAAAGTAAAGATGCCAGTCAAAATAGAGTTAAATCGAACAGTGGGGATAAATACAAGAGTCTTATTAAACCTATCTGGAAACAACTCAAAACCGGTAGTGGTAACAAACAATACAATACTTTACCTAAGGAATTTATGTGGGTAGATGATGTGAGAAAACTCATAGATAGATTGCTGCTTATAGCAGAAGAAGAAAATGCAGGAAACAACAATTTTTACAACGAGAAAATGGATATTGTAGACATGATTAGCAATTAACTAGTTCATTTCACTTTAAATGATCCCAAAGGTATAGGATATTTAATTAAAATTATCAATACTTTACCCCTAAATTCTGGAATGTAGCAGACGGTTTGGTAAATGATATTATTAATAAACTCCCTTTCGAGTTACATGTAATTGGTTACCAATACTGTGGTCCTGGGAACAAACTTGAGAAACGATTAAAAAGAGAGGACAGAGGGTTCAATCCTCTCGATGCAGCTTGTAAAGAACATGACATAGCATACAACACATACAAAGATCTAAATGCTCGTCATGTGGATGATCAAAAATTAGAAGAGACTGCAATTGGATGATTAACTAGCAGAGATGCTTCTTTGGGTGATCGAATAACAGCATTGGGTATGAACATAAAACAAAAATTAGGGTGAGGTCAGTAATATATAAATATATAAATATAAATACCCTGCAAAATAATAATAATAATAATAAAAGCAACATGAAACCTTAAGTAATTGTGTACCAAATTCCATATCATGATCTTAAACATTTAAAAATTAATGCAATTTTAACTAAAAAAAACAACAGGAAAAGAAGAGGCAGTGTATAGCCAAAGGAAATGGGAAGAAATTATTGCCTAGTACACCACAATTAAAACGTTTGCAAAATACAAGAAAAAACACATAGTGGCGGATTCATATTCAACATTCCAGCTATTTTAGCAGCATTGGGGAAAGTGTTGAGCTTAGCTGTGTGCAGTGCTGCTATTGCCAAAACTGTAATTGATTCAAAAAAGATTATATCAGAACTAGAAGAGAAGAAGCGTCATAAACTTGATATGGAGAAAAAATTAGGCAGTGGTGTGAAGTCCAGAGCACCCAGAAAATTAAAAAAAGAGAAGAAGCACTCACCAACCAAGGCATTGAATCTTTAGTTAAAATATTTAAATTCGACATTCTCCCTAAAGATAGTCCCCACTCACGAGAATGTGGTGTGGTGAATTTACATATGTCCGGAAAACATTGGTACGCACTGGATATGCTATTATAAACAAAATAACAATGATATTATTTTCGATTCTTTCGGTGGGGTACCGCCTACAGAAATAATTCATTATTTAAAACATATTAAGATTTATTACAATGACGAACATATTCAAGATTTCGATCAAATTATATGAGTTCATGTTCGCATTACGATACTCAGAATATTAAATAAAATACATAACATCAAATTACAATAGTAGTGCAGGTGCACCGGTTCTGCAACCGAAAGTGAGGCTCGGTGAGGCTCGCCTTAATGGTTTGCTCTTGTAAGGCATAAGCCTCATTTTCTCGGAGTGTTGCCAACACCTTACTCGAAAAAATCACCAAGGTTTTTTTTGGTCTAACCTAACCTAAAGCAAGGAGCTGGCAACCTTGCTTGAGGCTTGCCTTACAGTGCATAAAGCAAGGTTGCCAACCTACTGGTACTTTTGCCATAGCCTTTTACAAAAAAGAGAGAGGAGAGAGAGAGGGGGAAGAGTTAAACAACCGACGGCGCTGCCAACACCTACCTACAGCCTTTTTTTCTTGGTCTAACCTAACCTAAAGCAAGGAGCTGACAACCTTGCTTGAGGCTTGCCTTACAGTGCATAAAGCAATTTTTGCCAACCTGCTGGTATTTTTGCCATAGCTTTTTACAAAAAAGAGAGAGGAGAGAGAGAGGGGGAATTAAACAACTGATAGTGCTGCCAACACCTACCTACAGCTTTTTTTCTTCCTACTTAGCAAAAGCTACTATTTTTTTTTAGGCTTAGCCAATTTATATACTGGCGTAACATACACACACTGGGCAAGGAGAGCCGGCAACAAACACGCACTGCCGTAAAAGAGAGAGAGATGGGTGGATGGCAACACAGTATGTGTGTGCGTGTGTGTGTATAATATGTAGCATTATTAACTAGAGTGTGTTGGCAACCCACTTACAACTAAAAAAAAATAGAGATGCCAATGTTGCTGTAAGATGAAGAGAGAGAGAGACCTATGGCTGGCAACAGTGGTGTACGATGTCCTCCCTCTTCTGTGCAATATGACATTATGATGTTACTGTAGTTTTTGACGAGGATTACGAGTTAACTAAAAAACCTGCAACTAGAGAGAGTTGCCAGCACACACACGCTGTTGTAAGAGAGATGGATGACTGGGGGGCAGCATTTCTGGCTATTCACAGTGGCGGATGTACTTCCTGTTTTTTCAAAAGCTAACAATAATGATGGAATTTCATGCTGACCCATTTATTTCGTTCAAAAATTCGCGTTCAGCACAGATGATGCTATGTAATTTTCACATCAGCTCAGCCAACTGTTGAGAAATAATGACGTCAGGTAACAGCATTGGTGGGGGTGACGTGATGAATTTACGAAAGTAGGAAAATGATATTGCTAAAAATTGAAGTATAGAACTATTTTCTAGAGCGGATTTCTACTAGTCCACGTTGTTAACCTACATATTACTCCTCGACTTATAAAACTAGAAGCTCGAGGGCATCAGGTCCTATTTTTATTGTGAGCTGCAAGGAGAACATTGTGATTGTGATTGAAATTAACTAGCGTGAGTAAATTTGTTTGTTAGCTTGCATGAGTTGGCTTTGTGTTATATAAATAGGTAGTGTTGCTTCTGTGAGTTGATTCTGTAATAGCCAAACAGATGTAAAGGAATTGTAGATAAAAGGTAAAACTACAAAAGCCAAACAATCCTTAAGCATATTGTGGAAGGAATATATACTCGCAAAGCACGCAAAAAGAGAGAGAGAAAGTATACAAGTTTTGAGTGTGTTGCATGTATCTCTCTCCTTTTTTTCTTGCTTTTTTTTCATATATATATATTTATTAAATATTACTATGTACATCAAGCATATGCAAAATAGCAATATGCGGGGTGTAAGAGGGCGACCTTCTGGTAAGGCGCCCAACAGTTAACCTCACTTCCACGTAGTACACCCTGGACTGTAGAGTAACGAGGCTCTGGCGTCTGGCAGAACAGTATAATTTTGCGTGTGTTAGCCTGTTTTTTTTGTGCGTTTGATATTTAGTGGAGGTATATAGTGTTTCGAATTTTATTATTATTTAGTTTTATACACAGAAAAGATATTAAACATAAAATTAAATAAAATATATCTAATTATGTTTTTTTTATCACAACAAGCATTCACAAAAAATAGCAATAATGTGGTTTAAAGTTTTTTAACGTAATTGCTATGTAAACAAAATGGCCGACTTGCAATGAGTGTGTCAAAGTTTTTTTAAGCCTAATTGCTACGTAAACAAAATGGCCGACTTGCAATGACTGTGTCAAATATAAATAGATTGAGAGATGGAAAGAGAAGTTAAATATGCTTAAATAAAGTGCTCCTCTGTGCATAGCACCATACCATAAAAGCATATAGGAAGACTGCCATGTTTATGCATGAAACTTAAATATACATATAAAATTAAAATATTTGGTGCTGACCACATCACACATTGCTGACTTTGCATTGTACTTTCCTATATTCACATATGCACAGTAAGGCTAATCGGGACTAGGCCTACAGTTTTTTAAAGTAGGATCCGAAACACTATGTACTTTTATCGGGTTCGAACCTAGGACCTCTTGATTACAAGGCAACAACACAACCACCGCACTTTCGAGCCCTAGTGAATATGTAGGAAAAAACAACGGTATATACATAATCCAAAGTTGCGTGGTTCTAGGCCCCATAGGAACCAAGAAAATCAATGTCTTGGAAAAACATCTTAAGATATTTGTCTTAATCTTTAAGAAAGTCGACTTCCGGTCTGTCAAGATGTTACTTCCGGTCTGTCAAGAAAATTTTCTTAAGATATTTGTCTTAAGATGTTTTCCAAGATATTGATTTTCTTGTCTCCTAATTGACCTAGGATGATGATTTTAGGTTTGTTGGATAGGATTTGACGAAAACTATACGACTAGCAAATAAAATCGATTCCACCCCCTCAAGTTTCGAAAATATAGACAATTTTTTTATTTTTTGAGAAACTTGATTTGCTGGCTTAGTTTTTACCCTATTTCGAAAATTTTAATGACATTTGATAAAAAATTGAATGTACTCTACAACCTATTGGAAACATAATGATTAGTGCTTACTGTTTTCGAGTTATTTTAAATTTAAATTTCAAGATGTAATTTCTAAGTTGTTTTGTAACTCGTAAACTATGGGTCGTAGAAAACCCATTCTTGTTTTATCTGCTATTGCCCGACAAATACTATAAACACAAATAATGTTTATTGTTTGATTTTAAAAAAAAAGATCGAAAATAACTTTGTTTTCTGAAAATAAAAAATGTGTGTATGGAAAAAAATACGATTGTGTAATTTTTTATGATGTATGTTTGCATGTAAAAATAAGTATACCTGAAAGTTTTAGAATTTCAAAATAGCTATATATATATATATTTGCTATTATATCAGCCAAAACAATAGAATATGTATAAACAAGTACATTTTCATAGTTTCATACCTCTACTAGATTGGTAGAAAAATATACTAATGGGCAATAAAATCTGAAGAAGATTCGTGTCTAGCAAAAATAAGCTAAATAGAATTACACATGCATACAATGTTTATTGTGCTTTTTTCTATCTACAATCATATTTTTCTTATATATTTTTTTAAATTTTTTTACAGGGTTTATTAAAGCACATATTTGAGGAAAACAACACCACCCATATATAAATAAACCCCTCAAACTAACACTAATTAGAATTAGCCTACAAAATTTTTCTCATAAGGCATTTTTTTGTAAACACTCTACCACCAACAGATCACATATAAATAAACATACCCCCCAAAGAAAATGCGCTCCATGAAAAGTTGCCCTGTGTGCAAAAGAACCATATCAAGCAAAAATTTTGCAAGACATTGTCGCACCTGCGTGCCAGGCAAGCATTTGGCTGCCACCGAACTATGTTCCGGATGCAATAAACACATCACAATTGCGTATGCCAAGAAGCATAAGCTTACTTGTCTAAGCGAAAGTACATTTGGGGCCCAGCCTTCGACCTCCACCAAGAGGAAGGCAGAAGCAGCCTCCATCAATGCACCACCCACGAAACGCTCGAAAACAGACCGGTCTGCTTTCGAGCGTTTGTTAGAGGACTTTGTCCTCACTTCGGAGGGCTCATGCGACGTGCGTAGCTTTTTGGAGAACGTGCAAGCCAAAATTATTTCCATCAACGGTGATGCGCTTGCAACGCACTCCACCAAATTCTACGCATCGCTACGTTGCCAGTACAAGAAGCCGTCTGATGAAATTTACAGCTTCTGCCACAACACCAAGGCGAAGACGTTGCATCTGGCGGATGTCGATAACCTCGAGGTCATCTACAACCAGTTTGCCGAGGAGCTGGTGGCAAAACAAGAAGAACATCAAGCTAAGGGCTCGGGGGGTTCGCTGTGTGGCGAGCCTCACGAACTGTGCGTCAAACTTTGCAAGTTCGTGCCTCTCTCCGCCTCCAGCTACGTCCCCTTACCACCTACCATTGTGGCAAAGAAGGCCGTCCTGAACATTCAGAACAGTGACGCCAAGTGCTTTCTCTGGTCGGTGCTTGCAGCTTTGCACCCTACCCACCGGAAAAACCAACCACACCGGGTTAACCACTACCTACCCTACGAGCCAGAGCTGGAAGATGCGATGGCTGGGATCGACTACCCGGTGGAGGTCCCGGACATTCGAAAGTTCGAGGCCCGTACACACAACCCTCGGTTGGCCATCAACGTTTACGGTCTCACCGAGAACAAAAATGTGGTGTACCCTATCCGGGTGAGCGACGTAGACGACGATGATGCGCAGGAAATTCACCTTCTGCTCATCAAGGACGAGACCCATCACCACTACACCCTCATTCGCTCGCTCTCTCGGCTTGTTTCGAGCCAACGGAGCAGTGATAGTCACCACGTCGAGGTGTGTCGCAGGTGCTTGTCTACATTTCATAATCAAGAACAGCAGGATTATCAGCGCATCAGAGGTCCCAACATCGCTGCAGAGAAGCTCGCTCGCCACAAACTTTATTGTAATGCCAACGAGCCGGGTGTGGCAGTCTTGCCCGAACCTGGCGCCGTGGAGCGTTTCCACATGCACGGTGCCATGGTGGAGCATCCCGCTATCATCATCGCGGATTTCGAGGCCTTCCTCAAACCCCTGTCCACTTGCGTTCCAGATCCCGAAGTTTCCTCCACCACCCCTTACCAACTCCACGAGGCATCCAGTTTCGCATACGTTGTGGTGCGACGTGACCAGCACATCGCCCCCGAGCCCTACGTGTACCGTGGCCCCGACGCAGCCAAACACTTCCTCGAGAGGATGGTTGTCGAGGCCATCGAGATAGGGAAGGTACTGTTGGCCCCCAAGTCTATGCTCCCACTGTCCCCCGACGATCAACGTAGACACGACGAGGCCATCGCTTGCCCTGTCTGCGTCAAGGAGTACACCGCCAACAACCGTAAAGTCCAACACCACGATCACTTTAACGGTAGGTACGTTGGTCCTTGGTGCAACGGATGCAACCTCATGGCCCGGGACCCGCGCTTCATCCCTGTGTTTTTTCACAATGGCTCGGGATACGACTTCCACCATCTGGTGCCTCACTTTGGGTACGACGACATGCGAATCAACGTCCTGGCGCAGAACGAGGAGCGTTACATTAGCTTGAGCAAGTGGGTTCGAATCCCAGGATCACGCTCTACCGTCGAGCTTTGCTTCCTCGACTCCCTGAGGTTCCTCCCAGCAAGCCTCGATGCTCTCGCAGGGAAGCTTAGCGACGAGCAAATGCTCATTACCTCCGGAAACTTTCCGAACTTGGACGCCGGCCTCTTCAAGCGTAAGGGGGTCTATCCCTACGAATACATCACAGACCCTTCCAAGTTCGCGGAGACGTCGCTACCTCCCCAGGCGAAGTTCTACAGTCAGCTACGCGGCTCGAACATCACCGACGAAGAATATCGCCATGCCCAGTCCATGTGGCGCGAGCTGGGTTGTCGAACTCTCGGGGACTACCACGACGCCTACCTCAAACTTGATGTGACGCTCCTCGCCGACGTGTTCCAGACGTTCCGTGCGACCGCAATGAAAATCTACCAGCTGAACCCCGCCTACTTCTATAGTCTCCCCGGACTGGCGTGGTCAGCCATGTTTCTGGTGACGAAGATCGAGCTGGAGCGTCTTTCCGATTATGACATGGTGCTGTTTGTGGAACGCGCTATCCGGGGTGGCATGGTCCAGGTGTCGCAGCGACACTCGCGCGCCAACAATCACCACATGGCCACCTGCTACGACCCCTCACAACCGTCCAGCTACATCATGTTCACGGACGTCAATAACCTCTACGGACACTCCATGATGCAGCCACTCCCCTTTAGAGGCTTCGAGTGGGCTGACCCCTCCAACTTTGACGTTGAAGGTTTCGACGATTCAGAACATGGGTTCTTCGCCGAGGTTGATCTGCAATTCTCCGAGAAGCTGCAGGATTTGTTCTGCGATCTTCCCCCTGCACCCGAGTTCAAGTGTCCACCCGATTCCAACCAGACGAAGCTCGTCATGGATTTCGAACCCAAAGAGCGTTACGTCCTGCACTACCAGAATCTCCGGTGGTTGATGCAGCGAGGGGTCACGGTCCACGCAGTTCACCGCATCCTCAAGTTCGAGCATTCTCCGTGGCTGCGTCCATATATTGAAGTCAACACCAAACACCGCACCGCAGCCACGTCCGACCTTGATAAGGATTTCTTCAAGCTCATGAACAATGCGGTGTTCGGGAAAACCATGGAGAATGTACGGAATCGTGTAGATGTGAGGCTAATATCAAACAAAGCACAATGTCGCAGGCTCGTAGCAAACCCGTTATTCAAATCGAGGACAATTTATAATGAACAGCTTGCTCTGGTACATATGAGGAAGAGCGAGGTGAAGCTCAACAAGCCAATTTTTGTTGGCGCCTCAGTATTAGACCTGAGCAAGCTGCACATGTTTCAAATATATTATGGGAAACTACGCCAGCACTATAACGACAATATCAGCCTACTCTACACGGACACGGACAGCTTGGTGTACCACGTTCGCACGGACGACGCGTACGGGGATATAGCCACAGTTCCATCTTTGGTTAACCTGTTCGACACCTCGGGCTATCCCCAGCAAAACAAGTACGGTATCCTGGCCCGCAATAAGAAGGTGCCTGGCAAACTCAAAGACGAGAAGGACGGTGATGTAATTCTCGAGTTTGCAGGTCTTCGCGCCAAGGCCTATGCCATCAAAGCCGAGGGCAGCGTTACCAAGAAGGCCAAGGGTGTCGGCAGACAGGTGGTTCGGGAGCATCTCACATTCGAGGACTTTGTCGATTGCCTCAAGACCAGGTCGTCGGTTCTAAGAGCAGAACAGCGCATCCAGAGCGTCGACCATATCATCACCACAAACAAAGTTAGAAAAATTGCGCTGGATCCCGATGACGATAAGAGGTGCGTCCTCGAGTGTGGTATTCACACATTGCCTTGGGGGCATCGTCGTTTAGAAATAAATAAGAATTGCGCACAGTGCAAATAATTAGCACTCACCACCACACACAACAATTTTCACTAACTCAAAAAAAACATTTTGTTACTCAGTAAAAAAAAACACTTTGACTGTCATTACAAAAAAAACTTTGGCCGTATTCTTAAATAACCAGCATGCCTATGAATTTGTTCGGTTTCAAAAAACAGATCATTATGGAAACCATACCAGATCATAAAGTCTTACCTTCCGTGTTACCTAAACTCAACGGTCTGTTGATCATTCACCTCAACAGCATTTGGACGAAATTGGATGATGATGTGGGTAAGATTTTTTATGTTTTTAATAACAATTTACATTTCTACGAAATTCCGATCGACGGGAAATTTCAAATCACCGTGAATCCGGAAAACGCAGGCGAAATCAAAATTTCTACCGGCAAGAACATTTTTCGAATCAAGCACGACAAGATGCTTTCTAACATTACGTACGATGTGTCTGCAGGAGATTATCTTTACATGGAACTCCTCGGAGATTACGACAAACTTATTCCTCTCTTCGTAGAATTACGAATCGTCTATCCTATTATAAATAACCGTTAACCAAAAATGCCTAACGACATTTTCGGCAACACCAAGCGTGTAGACCATGCAGAAGAGATTCTCATGTTGGACGTTCGTGTTAAGAAGTTGAGGACCGATTTGATCGCTTTGCAGGAGACCTTAAACAAAAGTTTAGAGTCGGAAATCGCTACGCTCCAAACGCAATGTCTCGACCCCATTCTGAAAATCGATTCCGAACTGAAGACGCTGATAACAAATTATGTCGACGTACCTTCTTACGACAACGTTCAAAATATACAGTTGAGCGTGGATTCGCTTCAAAATGATTTGGCCAAATTACAGCAATTTCAATCGAAAAATGAAGATTTGGAAAAATTGAAACTCGAAATCGAAGAACGAACTTCCGCAATCGAAAAGAATTTCTCCGAACTTTAAACCGTGGTGAACGATATTGATGTAGAACGCTTGCACGTTGTCGTTTCCAAATTACAAGAAGAATTCACCGGCACGTTGGAAGAAATTAAATCCAAGTTACAGACTTTGGAAGATACCATGACGAACCTACCATCGTCGGACGGACTGCAGGTCATCGGTAAAAGCGTCGCGAACATAAAAATTCAATTGGAGGCCTATCAAGATTTCGAACACATTCAAACCACCATCGCTACGCTTCAGGCGTCCTTGGAATTGATCAACGAAGAAATTAAAAATATTCACGCTGAAGCGAGAGCGTTGACGAGCATTGAAGACACGTTGAGCACGGTTCAGCAGAAGATCGAATATTTAGAAAATTTAAACGTCGAATCCAATCTCGCTCATTTTCATCACGTTCTGGACAACATACAGAGTGACTTGGAATCGTTACGGACGAGCGTACCTTCGAGCGAAGATTTGGAAAAATTGAAAACGGCGGTGACGGTACTATCCGAATCGAGCGACATCAAAATTTCTTTGAGCGATCTCGAGAGTAGGGTGGCTAATCTCCCCACCTCCAAAGAATTCCACGCTTTGAAAAAGAACATATCACGTATGCTGAAACGACTGGAAACGGAAACGGCGAACATGGAACAGATTCGAGACGAAATCAGTTCGCTGGTGTCGACGCTGCCCACTTCGCAGAGCGTCGCCGATCTTCACACGCAGTTTACAGAGATGCGAAGCATCGTGAACGATCTTACCGAGAAGAGCTCGAAATTGAATCAAGTCGAGAACCTTCAGAACATCGTCGTCAACATCAGAGATCAAGTCGGAGTGCTGGAATCCACGCAGGAATCGACGCTGGCTTCTTTCGGTGCCAAGTTACAAGAACTCAACGAAAACTACAAGCAGTTGAACGTGGAAGTAAAAATCAAACCGTCGTTGTCTGCCGTAACGGATACCATAGTCGAGCATTTGCTGCCCATCGAAAATAAACTCGGACACGTTCACAGTAATCTGCTCGGCGTCGACACTAAATTCGCTAAACTGCATTCTCTGCAAGCCATCGAAATCAACAGCGTACCCAATCAACAGAGAATCTCCACGTTCGTCGAAGGTAACAAACTGTACATGTTACATCCTTATCATCCGTACTACAAGTTTCTCCTCGATGGCACGATTCAGATAAACGAATTTTCGTACTGGTCTCACGGCAGAAAAGCTAGCGTTCCCACCATGACTTTGATATCGAATCGTGGTGTCCAGAAATCAGGAAACATTCCTCTGGCACGTTGGAACGAAACGCGCAACATATATGAAATACACGAAGACGAAGATCTTACCGTTTTCGACGTGAGTGCCGGCGATAAGCTGATCATTCAAAACACGAGCGAGGTACCACCCTCTTTGAATCCCATCACGCTTGTGCTTCTCTTGAAACGTAATCTCTAAAAAAAATGTCTAGGCAAGCCATCGTCGAAGAATTGCATAAACCTGCACGCCGTAACTACGAACGTTTGGCTGTGGTAACCAAGGGCATCGACGACCTCTGGCAAAGTGACCTCGTGGAGATGAGTAGCGGCAATTTGAAAAACGTACATAAATTGAACAAGGGCAACAAGTACCTCCTCACCGTCATAGACACATTTTCGAAATTCGCATGGGCTCTACCTTTGAAGGCGAAAACGGGAACATGCGTCACGGAAGCATTTAAATTAATTTTTCGCGAAAGCGGCGGCAGACAACCACGGTTTCTGCAAACGGACAACGGTAAAGAATTTTACAACGCCGTATTCCAAAAGTTTATTCAAAAACACAAGATTCAACATTATTCGACATTCAGTCACATCAAAGCCAGCATCGTGGAAAGATTCAATCGAACCTTGAAAACACACATGTGGAAACGATTCACGCTTCGGGGAAATTACAAATGGGTCGACATCCTGCCGGAACTCGTCGACACCTATAATGATACGGTACACAGAACGATAGGCATGAAGCCAGTTGACGTTACCAAGTCTGACGAGCAGCGTTTAATTTCTACCGTTTACTGTCCAAAGTACACACCCACGACAAAAAAAGCTAAATACAAAATTGGAGACCTGGTGAGGATCAGCAAATTCAAACGCACCTTCGAGAAGGGATTCACAAAAAATTGGAGCACGGAACTCTTTACGGTGGTTCGAGTTTTACACGGAAACCGACACACGTATATAATAAAAGATAGTAGCGGCGAGATTTTGAAAGGAAGATTTTACGAAGAGGAACTCTCTAAAACGAAACACACCGACACGTACCTCATCGAGAAAGTATTGCGTAGGAAAGGTGACAAACTGTTTGTCAAATGGCTGGGACTTCCGGAAAAGAGTTGGATCGACGCGAACGAAGTGATCTTGTGAGTACGTGGAACGTGGTGAAGCGTCTACCGGATCCGGAAAGTCAAACGAGAAAAAAAAAGAACGGCGAGTTGCTTCCCGACAGCATCCGCTGTCTGATCGTAGGTCCTTCGGGGTGTGGGAAAACGACACTGCTCGTGGACAATTTTCTCCTCGCACCGAATTGGTTAGATTGGAAGAACAGGCACCTGTACGTGTTCTCGAAAAGTTTGGAGCAATCCAAATACCAGCAACTGATGAAAGTGTACGATGGTCTGGACATTGCAACGTTCGCTTCGGAAATAAAACCACTCGACGATTGTCGTGAAAATTCAGTCGTTGTGTTCGACGACGTCATCCTGGAAAATCAAAATGAAATTTGCAACTTTTTCACGCAAGGTCGTCACAAAAAAATGGATTGCTTTTACCTAGCTCAAACGTTTTCCAAAATTCCAAAACAGTTAGTACGCGACAACGCTAATTTCATATGTTTGTTTCGTCAAGATCACACCAACCTCAAGCACGCGTACGATGACTACGTAGGCGGAGACATGAACTAAAATCAATTTTCGGAACGCTGCTCTTCTTGCTGGAACAGTGACGATTTCGGATTCGCTACGATCGACATGACGAGGAAACCCATCGACGGAAAATACAGAAACAAAATCAACGACTTTCTAAACGTTGCAACGTTGTGAGAAACGACGTATATAAATAACGTCATGACGAAACGAAAAATCGAAGACGAAAATCTCAAGCTTCGCGATTACCTCGCGAAACGCTTCAAAGGTTGGAAATCCGAGAATCGCGGATTCTACGAAGAGAAGAAACGTCAGGATCAACCCGTGATCGATGCCATCAGCGGTCTAGGTAAAGAAATTAAAAGTGTCACGGAACAAAATAAAAATTTGATCAACGAACTCGTACCACTCGCAGCTAAAAGTTACGCTGTACCCACGCCCATTTCGAGCATTCCTTCGACGCCGTTCGAACTGAAGGACGTACCGATACGACGTCGAGCCATAGGCAGCACGTCTTCGGATAAGATCGAGTTGGGACCTTTGGCACGAGACTACCTGAGCACGGGGAAGTTCGACAAGGATGAAGTGTTCGGATTGTATCCGAGCATGGAAAGCAACGAAGGCGGCGGTGTGGTGTGGAAGATTGGGAAATCGAAGGTGACCTTCGAAGGCAACGACATTAAAGTCAATTTAGGCGACAAGGATAGTTGGAACAGGTATCCGGGTACGGTGGGACTGTGGGAACTCGTCGCCAAAAAGCAGCCGAAAGATTACACCGACGAAGATTACCAAAGTTACAAGGAAATTCTGATCATGACGGATGCCTTGTACCAGAACAACGACGCCTCGCAGAATAGGGTGAAATTGAGCAGCGGCGAGAAGTACAGGAATCTCATCAAACCGATTTGGAACCAGGTCAAAACAGGCAGCGGCGTCAAACGCTACAACACGTTACCCAAAGAATTCGTTTGGGTGGACGACGTTAGGAAACTCGTGGACCGATTGTTGGTGATAGCCGGCGAAGAGAATGCAGGCAATCGTAATTTCTACAACGAGAAGGTTGGCATCGTGGACATGATCAGCACGAAACTTTCCAACTTCATCGTGAACGACGACAAGGGCATAGGTTACCTGATCAAAATCATCAACACGCTGCCTCCGAAATTTTGGAACGTGGCCGAAGGAAAGGGACTCGTGAACGACATCATCAACAAGTTACCTTTCGAGATGCATCTACCTGGCTACCAGTACTGCGGACCGGGTACCAAACTCGAGAAAAGATTGGAGAGAGGAGACAAGGGTGTGAATCCGTTGGAGGCGGCATGCAAAGATCACGACATCGCCTACAACACCACGCAGACGGATCTGGACGCACGTCACGAAGCAGACAAAAAATTGGAACATGCAGCTTTCGAAAGGTTCGTGAGCAGAGACGCATCGTTGGGTGAACGGGTCGCCGCACTGGGTACCACCATCGCCATGAACACAAAACAAAAATTGGGGTGGGGTATATAAATAACATCCAGTAAAAAAACAACATGGCTTGCATAACTGATTTGCCGCACGAACTACTATCTAAAATATTCAAAAAAGTAGTTATCGGAGATGTTAATAAACTTGTGATCATAGCTAAAACGACGCCGGCATTTCACATGGGATGCGAAATAGTTCTCAAGGACCGTCTTCGGGAGATCAGTGGAATGAGGTGCGGTGATCTCGACACTCTTCTGTCGGCCGCGGGGGAGAAATTGAACGAGAGGTTGGACGAACTGTACGAGGCGAGGCAGGGGAGAAGACGGGACACCGATGATTGGAGAAAATCTAAGCAGGAGACGGAAGAAATCATCACGCACATCATCGCGTTTTCGGAAGCACGAACTTTCTTCCTCTGTTAAAAAAATATTCGATACAAAAAAAAATCTCGTGAAAAAATATATATATAAATAACACACATCGTGAATAAAAATTAAATTTCTCTCTAACACCCTGAAAATTTTTCTTTGATATGACGAGTGAAAAAATGAGTGACCTCCAAGCATTAAAACAAATGCTAAATTTATCATTCGAGTATGTAAAAATTCAGGAATTGGAAGTCGACAAACCTTACACGATAACTTCCGGGTCAATCGTTTCTACCCAGTATGGTCCCAAGGTGCGTCTGTTGTTCAACGGACAATACAGTCTATTTTTACCAGATTGATACGCTATCATGTTATCCGACGAGAAGCTAGCTATCTTAATCGAGAACAAAACTCGAATTGTGTACAAGGGGACAAAGGAACTTCTTGGTAAGAAAACAAAGCATGTAATAGAATTTGTGTAACGGGGCTACGCGGAGTATATATAAAATAACATCCATTGAAAAAAAATCTCAGAACATTTATATATAAATAACATATCGTGAAAAAATAACACATAGAGCATCAACATGAAGCCCAAGGGTGTCGTGTACCAGATACCATATTCGAATCTAAAAAATCTAGGTGCCCTCGATGGGTTACTCACCAAGAAACAACGCGAGAAGAAACGTTCTTGCTTGTCGAAAGGACACGGAATGAAATTGCTGCTCAGCACACCTCAATTGAGACGCTTGCAGCGTTCGCGGAAACAGCAAAAGATCGGAGGTTTCATATTCAGCATCCCGGCCATCCTGGCAGCATTGGGGGCCGTTGGAAGTTTGGCTGGCGGAAGTGCCGCCATCGCGAAAACCGTCATCGACTCGAAGAAGAACAAAGCGGAATTGGAAGAACAGAAACGTCACAACCTGGCCATGGAGAAAAAAGGGGGCAAGGGCGTGATGAAAAAGTTTAAAAAAAAAACAACAGCACTCACCAACCGAGACATTGAATCTCTGATCGGACCGTTACAAATCAAACACTTCAGAGGAGTTTTCATGTCCGACTCGTTACCTTCAAGCGTTAAAAGAAGAGAATGCGGAGTAGTCAACTTGGACGGTCAAGAAAATCCAGGCACGCATTGGATATGTTACCACAAAAATAATGATAAAGCATTCGTTTTCGATTCTTTCGGAGGTGTTCCACCTACAAATTTAATTCATTATCTGAAAACGAACAAAACCTCTATATACTACAACGACGAACGCATTCAAAATTTCGGAGACGTGAACCGCGGTCATCTCTGCCTCTCCGTGCTCGCGTTTCTCTCTAAAATAAATAACCCTATGATCGAGGATTTCCAGAAAGCATTGTGGAACCTGAAACAGCATCACGACAATGGGCGTGTTCCATCTCACGAGCGAATCTTCAATCTTGAAACTCACGCTGCACGACGACATCGTCTATCCTAAATCCGTGGCTCTGCGTGCATTCTACAGCATGTACCTCATACCTAACGTCACGCATCACAACAACAAAATTAGCGTCGGAAGCGAACACATCGTCGTCACGCCAGGCCAATACAATCTTTCCACTTTGCAAGCTCAGTTACCCAAAGGCACGTACCTTTCTCAAAATTCGGTCACTCACAGAGTGGAAATCGTGTCGGCGACGGAGACCGTGGACCTGGGCACCATGGGAGAACTTTTAGGTTTCGAGAACGACACCAAACTCGAAGCTGGCATCAAGCACGTAGCAACCAACATTCCTAAATTCTTGGCCATCGAGACTCTGAACGTGCACTGCAACGTGGCCGAAGGCATGATCACGAAATCTTCGGACGGATTAGGAAGTCACAAGCAGACGGGAATCATATCCACTTTCAAACCAAGTTCCGAGTTCATGGAACCGATCATCTACACGCCCTCTTCGCCGATCTATTTTCCAGTATGTCGCAACCGCATAGACGACATAGAGTTGGTGGTGACGAACGAGAAAGAAGAGGTGGTGGATTTCGCAAGTGCAACGACGACGGCCATCGTGGAGATCAAAGTATAATAAATAACACGCATAGTGAAAATGGAGCAAATCGAAAGTTACGAATTGCAATCTTTCCCTCCCAACCGTCGTACGTTCGCCAATCTCAACGAGGCGAACAGGGAGATCGAATACGACGTGGACGTAGGCGATGGGTTCGTTCATCCTCACAGAGCGGACCTCTACCTTCAATTCGACGTGGTGAAGAAAGAAAGCGGAGACGCGTTTCCGCCCAATGCAAATTTGATACTCGTGGACAACTTCGTGCCTCACCTGTTCTCGCAGGTGGAGGTGAGGAAACACAACACCGTCATAGACAGAATAGACTATCCAGGCATCACGTCGACGGCAGTGGGAACATTGAAATTATCCAAAACGGACGCAGCATACTATCAAGCGGGGGGATTCGAAGCAGGGACCAAAATATCGACGAGAAGTCACACGGCGCTCTTTCCCATGCGTCTGCTGCCCGGTTTCTTCTCCGACTACAAGGAGATCATGTGGAAGGGAGGACTGAGGGTCACGTTTCGAAGAGCGGCCAACGACAACGACGCACTGATGCGATACACCAACTAGAACGCCGACGGCACGCCGATAGCCAACAGTTTACCCGAAGCGGCGAAATGCGTCATCCGGAGCATGGAATTGAGAATGCCTGTGGTGGAATACGAAACAAACTACGCCCTCAAGTACAAAGCGGAGATCTTGAAAAATCCGCAGGTGGCGATTCACTTTCACGGTTACCAGTGCGTACAGAAAGTGGCGTCGGGAAGTCACATGAAATTCGACGTGACGACGCAGTTCAACAACATACAGTTCGACATGCCAGATTTCGTCGTAGTGCTCTTTCAGACGGGGCGCGATAAGAATCAGAAAAAAGATTCCAGCAAATTCGACGACTGCAAAATCAAGAACATTTATCTCAAGAATGGACGCAACGAAGTGTTCCCGCGCGAGAATTACAACCTCGACATGACAAAAGACGATTACCTCAAACTTTACGAAGCTTACACCTCTTTCAAACGCGTGACCGAGGGAAGCGTGGACATGTACTACACGCCCAGCGAATTCAAAATCCACAGGCCGATGTTCGTCATCAACGCCACAAAAAGGAAGAAGGTTGTGGTCAACGATCGCACCAACATCAAGGTCGTCTGCGAGTTCCACGACGCGCTGCCTGCCGATACTCAATGCAGCGTCATCCTGATTGCAGAGAAGTCCTTCGTCCACGACGTGAAGAACGAGAGGGTGACGGAACAGTTTTAACATGTTTAACATCTTTTCTTGCACAAATAAGAAATTTTTTGTACTAGCACAATCAGTTACAATGGCACAATACGAATTTCACTAGTTCAGATCAGTTACAAATGTCAATTTCATTAGTTATCAGTTACAATATCTTTTTTTTTGCACTATAGCACGAGAGACAAATCAGAAAATTTGCACAAAAAAATTTGTTGTTGTTTTTACACAAGAAAATTAACAATAAAATTATTTCTTTTTTTATCGTTTCAGATGCTGTCGAAACATCAAAAACACATACACACACACTAGAAAAAAAAAGCATGCAACCTTATTTGTAACACACACACATACATTCTCCATCTTCATCAAGAAAATATTATAATAAACATAATTATTTTTATCTATATCTCACAATAAAACTCTATATCCAAAAATATTACAACATCAAAATAACACTAGAGTCGTTAGTACACGTTGCATGCATTACGGAGGTCCTCTGTAGAGTGTCATGGAAGTTTGAGAAAAAAAAAACACGTGAAACTCTTCAGAGGTGTGGTTATCTAGAACCGCAGCAACCCAACCGTGGTTGGGCACCACGCACCCTGGCGAGGTTATAGGGGCCAGGAATCCTAAAAAACAACAATCATTATTTGTTTGTTTGCGTCACAATACGGAAGTAATAAAAGGCACGCGCGTGCGCGTGTGTGGCACATCGCTTCCCCGAGAGAGGTTTACAAAAGTCACGATATATATAAACATTGGCCTCTCTCTTTTTTTTTTTGGGACTTATTTACAATAAGGTGCATTCGCTCACCACTGTTGCCAGCCATAGGTCTCTCTCTCTCTTCATCTTACAGCAATATTGGCATCTCTATTTTTTTTAGTTGTAAGTGGGTTGCCAACACACTCTAGTTAATAATGCTACATATTATACACACACACGCACACACATACTGTGTTGCCATCCACCCATCTCTCTCTCTTTTACGCCAGTGCGTGTTTGTTGCCGGCTCTCCTTGCCCAGTGTGTGTATGTTACGCCAGTATATAAATTGGCTAAGCCTAAAAAAAATAGTAGCTTTTGCTAAGTAGGAAGAAAAAAAGCTGTAGGTAGGTGTTGGCAGCACTATCAGTTGTTTAATTCCCCCTCTCTCTCTCCTCTCTCTTTTTTGTAAAAAGCTATGGCAAAATTACCAGTAGGTTGGCAAAAATTGCTTTATGCACTGTAAGGCAAGCCTCAAGCAAGGTTGTCAGCTCCTTGCTTTAGGTTAGGTTAGACCAAGAAAAAAAAAGGCTGAAGGTAGGTGTTGGCAGCGCCGTCGGTTGTTTAACTCTTCCCCCTCTCTCTCTCCTCTCTCTTTTTTGTAAAAGGCTATGGCAAAAGTACCAGTAGGTTGGCAACCTTGCTTTATGCACTGTAAGGCAAGCCTCAAGCAAGGTTGCCAGCTCCTTGCTTTAGGTTAGGTTAGGCCAAAAAAAACCTTGGTGATTTTTTCGAGTAAGGTGTTGGCAACACTGCGAGAAAATGAGGCTTATGCCTTACAAGAGCAAACCATTAAGGCGAGCCTCACCGAGCCTCACTTTCGGTTGCAGAACCGGTGCACCTGCACTACTTACAATATTTTCAAAAAGCAGTGTGGAATATTAAATATGGGAATTTTTCATCTCTCCAGCAGGAATTCGGTCTTGAAACTACATCTCCACAATGATATTATCTATCCAAAATCCATAGCCCAGAAAGCCTTCTACATCACGTATCTGATTTAAATGTAACAACCTACAAGAATTCTGTATTTGTGGGTAGAAAAAATATTATTCCTCGTGGACAGTATAACTTATCAACTTTACAATCTGAACTTCCTAACACTGTATTGCCATCTCAAAATTTGTAACACACAGAGTGGAAATTGTATCCACCAAAGAAAGAGTATACCTATCTACCATGGTTGAACTTCTAGGTTTCCCCAACAATAGCAAATTAGAAGCAGGTATTAGGCACATAAGTACATTTATACCAAAATTCTTAGCTATAGAAACATTGAATATTCACTGCAACATTGATAAAGGGATGATTATCAAAGCTGAAGAAAATTCAGTTGGTAGTCACAAGGAGACAGGTATCATTGCTACATAAAATTCAAATTCAGAATTTATGGAACCTATCACTTATTCTCTAATCCCACCAGTCTATTTTCCTGTTTCTCTTGATAAAGTTAATTACATAGAGATAACACTTACAAATGAGAAAAATGAGATCATCGATTTTGCCGGTGCTAATACCACAGCAATAATAGAAATTAATATTTAAATATATATATTAATAAATACCAAACGGAAAATATTGAATGTTATGAGTTGCAGTCATTCCCTCCAAACAGGAGGACATTTGCTAACCTCAATGAACAAAGGCGATGGGTTTATTCATCCCCACAGATCAGATTTATATATAAAATTTGTTATTGTTAAGAAAAATAATGGTGAAGAATACCCCCTCCCCGGGCATTTTGTTCCATTTCTATTCTCACAGATTGAAATCAGAAATCATGGTACAGTCATAGACAGAATTGATTATCCTGGAATTACATCCACTACAGTTGGAACATTGAAACTATCCAAATCAGAGAGTGTATATTATAAAGTTGGTGGGCTTGAAGCTGGAACAAAAATTCAAGCAAAGTCACACAGTACTGTTCCCATGAGATTGCAATTTGGGTATTTCTCTGATTATAAAGAAATTATGTGGAAAGGTGGTTTAACTAACATATTTCGCAGAGCACCCAATGATCATAATTCGATAATGAGATACAAAACTTTGAATCCAGATGGAACAGCCAATGAGGCTAGTTTATCCGAAGCTGCAAAATGTGTGATTCAGTCTATGGAATTACGCATGCCTATAGTTGAATATGAATCGAATTATGCTCTCAATTACAAAGCCAACATTTTGAAAAATCCTCAAATTCCGATTCAGTTTTATACATATCAATACATACAAACGTCAGTGGAGAGTAAATTTTTGGAATTCGATATTACTAATCAGTTCCAATCTCTACAATACGATATGCCAGAGTTTGTAGCTGTATTGTTTCTGTCAGGGAGAGATGACAGTCAGGAAAAAGATAGCAGCCAGATAATTGTAAAATTAAAAATGTATATCTAAAGAATGGTCGATATGGCGTATTCCCACGTGACAATTACAATTTAAACATTGCAGATCAAAATTATTTAAAGTTACATGAAGCCTATAATGCTTTTAAACGAGTAACTGAATGAAATCTCGATATGTATTACAATCCAGATGAGTTTATAATTAACAGACCAATATTTTTAATAAATGCATCAAAAAGAAAATGGTAGTTATTAATTATTGAACAAATGTTAAGTAAATATGTGAGTGTCATGAAACTTTACCGGAAAATACAATATGCAATGCATTTTTAATTGTAGAGAAATCATACATATATGAAGTAAAGAATGAGAGAGTGATAGAACAATTTCAATAGAATAGAAAGAATAATTTATAATACTATTTACTATTTATTACTATTTAAGTAGTGGTATTGGACCTATTCCTGGAACACAAAAGTATGACCCCGCTCAGATTGGTTTTGGCTACACTTAAAACTATGTAAAGATGCTTATATAAGCTTACTGCCTACAGTGTGCTACTCTGTCGAATCTAAGAATTTAGTAAAAAAAAAAGCCCTCGGGGATTTCCCGTGAAAAGTATGACAACCCTCCGATTGATTTGGCTACATGAACTAAAGATGCATCTGTCAGATTGTTGTCCATAGGATCGTAAAAAATATGGCCCTCTTGGCATTGTTTTGAGTACACTTAAAACTAAGCCAAGATGCTCACATGAGCTTATTGCCTTCAGTGTAATATTCTGTAAAGTGTAATCGTATGAGCTACATACATACACACACACACACACCCTCACACAAACACACATACGTGTAAACGTGGTCTTATAAGGCCCGAGTGAGTGTACATATGTTGTTTGAACCACTATAATTTGATAAATTAGCATAATGAAGGTCATTTTAAAATGTCGAGACCATGCATGTGATTACAAATAACACCGTGGTTTTGGAAAATTATCATTTATGCAGTTTTTCTCACGAAAAAATGGTTACTATTCTTGTTGGAACCTGGTACCAATATCACCTGTCTAATTTACGTGTTGTAATTTTAATACAATTGCATCCGTTGTGGGTACCAATCAATATTGCACAAAACGTCCAACCAATCACAATTCTTGTAGATCAAATGATTTCTTCCTGTGTGTAAGCAGCTACGTGCCATACCGAATTGGGCAAATAGTTGTGAAACGCGCTTTACGGCGTCAATTGAGAGCGCATAGCTTGCACGTATCTGTCTCGGCGCAGAGCATTAGGAAGGGGAGAGGAGAAAGAAGAGTTCCTCTCGCGGCTGAGTTGAAGAAGGGATTAATTAACTGCTGCGCAGTCAGTGGAGTACTTAAGGAGTTTTTGCCCCTCTGTAGAATTGAGAAAATAATCACATTTACCCTAATCGTTGACTCTTAATTTTTACTTTACACACTTGTTTGTGTTGTTTGAAGATTTCAAAAAACAAAGCAGGCTTGCGCGACCTATCATGCCGCAACGATGTGAAACGAAGCTCTTTATTGGCACGCTACCAAGCGAAACGCAATACGTAACAAGCAACAAGAGATACGTGTCGCATGGAAGTGAACCCTCAGTAATGAATTCGACCTTTCGCATTGATGCGAGAGGGCAAGCTGCACATGTCGCTTGCGGGTCGATGCATTAGGTTTTTCGCGCATGAGCGGTGAATTTCTTGCTTTAGATTGAAGTCGCCAGTGTTCATGGGAGTCCGGAGGGGGGGCAAGGGGGAGCCGTACCTCCCTGGAAAATGAAAGTCAACCAAAAATTATATATTTCACACATATAATTTCATTTCAGCCACAATAAAATGTGTTAATTAATGCACGAACATGATAAATTCAAATGTAAGCAATGCTTATTGAGGGAACATTTGGGAAAATGTGGCTTATTTGCCCCCTGAAAAAAATACCTTCCTTGCCCCTCCCTGAAGAAAAAACCCTGCTGACGTCCATGCCAGTGTTGTCTGTCGATTGTTGCCTGCCACTTGTCGCTTCGATCTGAAGTCTCCTTGAAGGGGTCATGGGAAGAATTCTGACGGAGGCAACAAGCAGACAGTCTGCTTCCACATCGACAAGAGACACGGGTCCCTTTTGTCGTGTAGACTAAAACATTCACCGCCCGTGCGCGACAAGTGGAGGCGTCACGATGCGCAACATTGATAAAATAGTTACACAACCAAGCAACATGCGATATTTGCAGCTTACCGTTCTGTATCAGTTCGAAACGTTGCATTGATTAACGAGGCTTGTCGCTTGTCGCGTTGCGCTTCGGTCTGGAATCTGCTTAAACGGCATAAACGGCCGGCGACTAGCGACATGGAGGTTTTATACCAAAGCGACAAGCGGCAAGCGACATTAGACCATTCAATATAAGGCAAAACATTGACGGGGCAACAAAAGTACGAAGCGACATAATGCACGGTATTAACAAAACTGGCCAATCAGAGGGACACGCAAGCTACAAGCGACACCTGCATTTTGTCGTGTCGCTTCTGTTCGAAAGGTTCAATTCATTACTGCTAGTTCGCTTCCAAGGCACACGTGTTGGTTGTAGCTTTCGTGTGTAATCTCCCTTACAAAGCAAAAAAGCTGCAAACGACAGACGACGAGTGGCATGCGACAATCGACACATAGAATTCACACAGAAGCTGCAAGGTGGAAGCGGCACTAGCACAGTTAGTCCAAATCCAAACATTCACCGCGCATGAGCTAACGAGAGCACGAGGTGACAGGATGCACGGTATTGAGAAAACTGCCTAATCAGAGCGATACGTGCAGCTTGTCCAGTCGCTTTGATACGAAAGGTTGCATTTATTTCTGAATACTGGTTTCCAAGTTAAGCGTGTCGCGTGCCGCTTGTTTTATTGAATTCTCCTCAGGAAAGGAAGATATTGCTTATACAAATACAGTACAGTCGGAACTTTTGCGAAGCCACTCATTATAGTTGAAACTCTATTTTCTGTGGACACACAGCGTGCACTATAATCTACTGAAGCGGCCCTAACAAATTATTCGCTGGAACTAGGATCTCACTTTCCTCAACGTTGTGAAGAGTCACTCGCAATAGAATTTATCTCTCTGGTTGAGAACAGTATTTGTTAATTTACCAGAAGTCCAGTACAGTAAAGCTATCCAAGTATATAATGGTGTGAGTCTTAATTTAAAATTTTAATTAAACCTTTCTTCACAAACGAATTCAATAATGAATAGGGTAGTGGTTCCCAAAGGGTACGGCGCGGCGCCCTAGGGTACCGCGAAATGTTCCGGAATTTTCACTCTGTAGATTATCTAATGTGGCCAAGTCAGTATATTTCTGAAGCAGCAATTTTAGTTCAGAGTCAATTTTAAGAAGAGGGTTCATGCATTGTGATAGTAAATTGGTAATCTCTAATTGAAGACTGGCATTGAGTGTAGTTTGTAGAGCTTGTAAATCATTTCATAATTTTTTGACTCTGACATCAAGCATCAGAATCTTATCACTGTGATCGTCGCGCCTTATATGCTCAAAAATATCATTTAGTATCTGATTCTTAATTCTATAAAAAGAGGTATAAGCTTGTCATAGTATCCCGGGACCTCAATATATAAGCAGTCACCTGCAGAGACAGTATATACAGTGCCAGAAACCATGTCCGAGTGCTTTATCCTGTAAATATTTTTGCCTACTGAAACCTTGACATTACACTTGGGGGTTGTAATAAATTGAAATTAACCACCTACAGGTAAGTTGTAGTGGTTTAAAATATTGTTAAATATGTACAATGGTTTACTTGTTTTATCATCAACATCTGCAAGTATGCTGTTCAGATGAATAATTAACAAACCACTTAGTTTAGATATCATTGATTGTATATCAGGAGAGGGTGCTGGTGTTGGCAGGTCCATAATAGCCTGTTTTTTGAACTCAAATAAGTTCATCCTGATGTTTATTTATTTCAAATCATGCTCTGTGATTGGGCATTGATTCCCACTTTTAAAAATCACAATGACACAATGGTAAAGTATGTATACCACATGATAATATGCATCTCTTATCGTCGTGTGGGTCCAGAGCAATTTTTCTTATAACATTTGTGGGCAACAAGTTATCCACACTCTGGATTCTACATTCTGATGTTCTGATTGAACTCTGTGATTTGAGACAATATTCATAATCTTTAATTTGGAGCTCTTTGTCCACAGTTACTCTACCAATGCCCTTGGCTTTTTTGGCAACAGCACCACTACATGTTTCAAAGCTGTACATTTTGGCCCTTAACCCAGCAAATCCTACAATAACATCGGCAAGTGTCTCGTCTTTTAACTTACCAGGCACCTTTTTGTTGTAGGGTTGAATCTTTGGATGTTCACTGGTAACAAAATATTTAAGCAATGCAGGCTGTGAATTATCTTGATAGACATCTTCTATCTGAATATCAAGGATAAAGCTATCTGTCTCCATGTACATCAGTTTTACACGATCACCATAAAAAGGCTTCAGCACATCATAATAGATGTGATTAGAATAGATGCTTTAGCATGTGTAATTTGGCCAATTCTAATATCACAGACCCTACATAAATAGGCTTATCAAACTTAATCTTTGTTTTTTCATATTAAAGAGTGCCAGATTATCATCATAAATTCTTCTGTAATTGAAGTTGGCCTTTGCTACCAATTTTTTGCTCCGGTTGGGGTCAGAAACTAATTTAACATCAGTATTTTTTCTGACATTTTCTATGGTTTTACCATACACTGAATTGACCATCAATTTGAAGAAGGTCTTGTCAAATTGGGTTACAGCAAGTGTTCGATGCTCGATTTTTGTATCGATGTATTGCTTCAACCATGTTGAGTGCCTAAACCTCAATACTTTGCCAACGTTGGTCACTTGAACACCGTGATGCATCACGAACTGGAGGTTTTTGTAGTATATGACATAAACCTGTTTTGGTTTTAGAGTCATCATTAGTTTCTTCTGTTTAGAGCCAGGTGAACTCTCGACCTCAGGAATTGGGGGCAGATCAGAAAACTGGTTGTGTAAATTATCAGGAATTGTCAGATCAACCTCTAAGAATAGACCATTGTCACTGTCATCAAAGTCCTGAAGATCTTCAATGTTGAAATCTCCGACCCACTCAAGCCCTGCATATGGCAATTTATCCATCATAGCATAACCATACAGGCTGTTGGCATCCACATAAAGTATATAGTTTGATGGCCGTGCTGGATCATAATCGGGAATATATTTGTTGTAGGCTCTGGCATATCTCTGAGAGCATTGCACCATGCCTCCTCGTATACATTGTTCCATAAACAGATGCAGTTCCTGATCCTGGATCAGATCCAATTGCATTTTAGTGTTCAAAAACATGGCAGACCATGTTATTCCCGGAGCACTGTAGAAATAGATTGGATCCAGCTTATAATTATCCATCGATGATTTTCTAAATGCCTGAAGTATATCGGCTAAAAGGGTCACATCAAGTTTCAAGTATGCCTTATGATAACCACCAAGTGTCTGGCATTTTAAGTTGGTTCACATCAACTAGCCGTGGTGATAATCATCATCAGTGATTCTGGATGTCTTGAGTTTACTGTAGAACTCTTGTTGTGATGGCAGAGCACACTCATCAAATTTAGAAAAATCAGTAACATAGTGATATGGGTATACACCCTTACGCCTAATTAATTTCAGGTCCTGATTTGGAAACATAGCACATGCGATTTTAAATTGGTCATCAGATAATTTATTGGCCATAGTAGCCAGGCTAGCCGACAGAATTCTGTATGAATCAAGAAATCTTAAGTGTATAGGCTTAACATTAACACTGATTATTTTGCTAGTAGCTATATATTTCTCATAATTTTCTGCTAAAATGTCTAAATTCTGCTTGTCAAACCCCTTGTATCTTATCAGATCATGAAAATCATAATTGGATGACCCGTGACAAAATATCGGGAAAAATTTTGGTCTCTGGATCTTAATATTACAGCTATTACACAGGGCCATTTTGAATTTACCATCTGTATGGGAATGGTGATGCACTTTGATATTTGTATCTGATAATTCAGAATCACATACCAGGCATTTTTCTGCATTGTTGAAATCTTCAATCTGATCCTCTGTTAAAGGCATCATAGGTTTTGATTTTAACAACATATTAGAGGCTATTCAACGGCACTAATTTTCTATTTTATGTGCAAATTCTTTGATGGCATCTGGTTCCATGTATAAATATTCTTTACTAACAACACAGTCCGGTACAACCACATAATAAAAACTAGAAGGTTCATGTAGCTGGTATGATGTACTTGAAGATTCATCAGGATCTGGGCTGCAGAATGCAAGCGATTTGAGGTTTGATTCAAAATCACTGACTATATATGCAGAGGCTTCAAATTCTTTGAATTTGGCATTATCATTTGGTTTAGGCATAACCATATGAACAGGTTTATGGTTGCCACAGTATTTCAGATGCTCAACTAACTTGTTTTTAGCAATTTCTGCATTCTGTTCACGAACACCATTTACTAATTATTGACCATCAAATACAGTCAAACATCTTCGACACAACTTGAATATTTTATTAGATTTGCCTAGTTGTTTTCTGACTAAAGCGTCAAGACTGTGTATCAGATCATAATGGTATGTGCCATCCTTTCTAATTAAGACCAGATCAATCAGGACAGCAGAAACATCATCAAGTGTACTGATTCTGAGAGGTTCTATCAAGCAATTGCCACGACCAGTAGAATTAAAAAATACATTAATAGATAATGGCCTGCCATTGATATCTCTGGTCTTTTTTTCTAATTTATCAATATTCTGAACTGACATTGGATATTCTAAGCCCTCCATATCATAATCAAAATCATGTTCATGCTGTTTATAATAACTTGTTCTGTCTGGAATTATTTAAAACTGTCAATACACTCCACAAGAAGCTTTTTTGATCATCATTTTTTTAGGTTGACCATGGCTTTTTGTGTATGATATTGTCAGGTAATGGCTAAAATGTAGAACCTTGGAGTGGTCTGAATTCAGAAATATTAATATAGAGCTTGTGCGGAGATCCACATAGGCTCCAACCCGATTCCTTACCAGCAAACTCAGAGTGTTTGATAAGCAATTGCTTTATCAACCTGCTTAGTATTTTGTCTGAGTTTATATTTTAGTATACAGGTACAGTTTCTGTTATGTGGGGCTGTGTAAATTTTGTGCCATTTGCTTTCTTATATTCAGTATACAATTTGAGGGATAGCTTAAAAGAGCCATTTTGTGCATTTAGAATAGCCTGCACATCAGAATTTATACTGTTCAAAAAATTCTTAATTTCACATTTTGGCTCTGATCCAAAACAGTAATCACTAAGTTGACCAGTAAAACTGCTATGGATAAATGCATAGCGTGGCTGCTTTGCTGGTCTATGATTATCGGGTGTTCCAAGTTTTCTTTTTAGACCAGATGTAGATGGCTGTGATGAAGTAGAAGGCTGTACATAACAAGTACACTTATGCCTTTGTAATATGCTTTGCTAAATATTTTATGGCATTTGGAGCACATTTTAGTAGGCTTTCTGCATTTCTTAGGATCACAATTATTACAGTACCTAGCCCAATTAGAACTAGATATATTTTTATTACACTGATTGCAATATTTCAAGTTTGGCATTTTTATTGTTTATTTATGTAAAATGTCTTGGGCCAAAATAACAGAACTATGCATAGTATGAAAAACAATTATAACAGCAGTTAGTGGCTGAGCGGGTGCTTTTATACCCAGACATCAGCAGTCACTAGGCTCTGGTGATCCCCAATGTAGAGTAGTTTTGCTCTATTATGCTGTTGTATAACAGACTTGAAATTAGTTGGGTACAATTATATTATACCAAATAGAATTAACGCAATTGTTATCCAAAAAGCCAATCAGTTTGGATTTTCCCACAGCAATAGAAAATTTAAGTACTAGCAAATGCTTAACAGCATAGAGCTTTTCATAAATATTCCACAGTCCAGCATTTGCTTATATGTTTTTAAGACACAATTCTAGAGTTGATGTTGTTGAGTTGGTGTTTTAAGTCCAGTTTGTACACAGTAAAGCTAATCGGAACTAAGCCCACACACTATACAAATATCAAACCCAGGAGCTTCTTGATTACAAGGCAATAATACCAACACTTTGCCATCAGGGAGACCCACACAATCTACCGAGTATCAAACCCGGGAGCCATCAGCTGGATATCAGCTAATACAGTCAAAGTTGGACTTTGGATCTGCAGTGAATATTCTCAAAGTCTCACATGTGGAGATATTATTCTGCCACATGTATTTCAATCTCAAACACTCTACCGAGTATCAAACCCGGGAGCCTATTGATTACAAGGCATATAAGCCAAGGGGCTAGGCCCACACACTCTACCGAGTATCAAACCCGGGAGCCTTTGATTACAAGGCATATAAGACATCGGGACTAAGCCCACACTCTACCGAGTATCAAAAACCGGAGCCATCAGCTGGATATCAGCTAATACAGTCAAAGTTGGACTTTGGATCTGCAGTGAATATTCTCAAAGTCTCACGTGTGGAGATATTATTTCAGAGCATAGACTTCTGGAATTGGAGTCAGTAGCGCGTGTCAGGTCTGCATTGATAATGTCCTTTTAGTAAGAATTTTCCCTAGAATTATACAGAAATACCAATTAAAGTTTCATGCCATTCCAGCGAATTGGAGTCACTAGTGTGTGTCAGGTCTGCATGAGAGCATGCAAAGGGGTACTATCCCTTTAGTCAGAATTTTCCTAGAATTACACAGAAACATCAATTAAAGTTGCATGCCCTTCTAGCTTATTTCTGTGTAGATTATCCCATGCGTGCCAGCAAAGTGGAATATGGAAAACCCAAGCCTGCATAATTTATTTCCAGGCCAAGCAATGCATCGATCTCCCCGATCGAAACTGTCTAGGCGGTATTTCTGAGCTACGTAATTAGTGCAATTAGTAAGCAAGCAGGTAACATTTCAATTTGCAGCCTGCATTTGTCCAAAGTAATACTGTATTGTGTTAGATCTGTAAGTTGTTAGAGGCACCTACATGAGCATTTTGGGCTTAGTTTTAAGTGTAGCAATAATAATATCAAGAATACTATATTTTTAGCAGGCATACAGACAACAGACTGACAAATTCAGCTTTTGTACACATGGCCAAATCAGTCTGTTGAGGCTTCTTCATTTGTACACTGTAATTCTTCATTTGTACACTAGGGCTCAAGATTCTTTGGATTTAACTGTGTAGCACACTTCGGCAATTGACTCATACAGACATCTTGACATAGTTTTAAGTATAGCTAAATCAGTCTGTTTAATCATATAAGCTCTTCATTTGTATGATTTTTGTGCTCATCATATAGTATTTACTACTACTAGCGTTCAAGGCTATATCACGTGCTTTTGAACCTTTGGGGAATATATTTTGAGTTAGAACTAACACACTCACGCAATTGTGATGCGACATTTTCGTAACAAATCTGACACTCCGTTATCGTTGTACGCTTCCGTCATCATATCATCCAGAATCACCAGACACGGACTATGACTTGTGATCACTTTGTAGTCAGGTATTCCGTTATCGTGTTCCACACCCTTTAAGTCCGGCGGATGAAAATTTGAACCTGTACACCAAAGAATGTTTGTAAAATCTCCTTCGATGGTATCCTCGCGGTTACGTAGCAAATTGGTTACAAATGTTGATTTTCCGCAACCACTCGGTCCGGCAACGATACAACGAAACGGTTTTTTCCATCTCAGTGCCATCGAATCTACTAATCTGGTTGATTAACACGCGCCTTCGCGCCTTCATTTATGTTCTAAGTCTTGGTACCCATGTGGTAGGGTGTCGAAGGTGTCATTTTTCAATCGCCTTTTTGTGTTCACAACCCGGTAGGTTTTCTCCTGTGGTTCGCTTACCAGAATAAACGAACTTTTTCTGGTGATTTTTTTTCGGATATTGTACTGTAATCTGTCTTGTTTCCTCAAGTTTCATAACAAATTCCTTGATAACATCGAAATCAATTGTCATACTAGTACTATAGTCCAATGTTATTCCTTTCACTTTCACCACTCGACATTTCTTTTGTTTCTCCGGCGACCATATACTTAATGCGTAATTCTTCGGTCCACCATCTACAAATTCACGAATGTAGGACCCTTCAGCAAATTCCGCCAACTCGTCTGTCAAATCACCGAGATAATCTCCCAAACCTAATTTACCTCGGTTCGTGTCTGTCTCCCTGAATATCACACTATCCGTGTCGCAATACAAGATATCCCCCTGTAACGTATCCAACAACTTATATAAACGCAGTCTGGCAACTGTGGCCGTGTACGCTCCTATGGCAAAGTTACCCTTTTTGCTGGTGGGTCTACATTCATCCAGGTAAGTCCAGTTTACAAAAACTGTATCGTCGTTCACAAACAACAACTGTTTCACTTTGATAAACGGTTCACTTAATTTTTCAAACAAATCTCGTGGTTGTTTGATTATGGTAGTTTGGGGTTTGTTTGGATTTTACCCTACAGTGAATTCAAACATAGTTTCGCCACTGCACGTAACCCAGGATTTTTTTCCACTTTTTCCTTTCGAAGTTCGATCCCTTCGTGTTCACGATAACGACGAAAATACTCTTCCTTCTTTTTCTAATCCGTACACCACGTAGGCCAACCACTACTCTCCCGTTTGATCTGAATTAACGTGTCCACGAATTGAGCGAACAAACCGCCAGTCTGGGTTCGAGGATCGTAAACCTCACTTTGTACTTCCACACCTCGTACACGTTCAGAATTTTGTACCCTTTTTCCAAAGCAACACGAACTTCATCCAACACCCACGTTCCCACAATAGCTCGCTCCTCATCCGTATGCCGACACCCATCTTCTTTTCCTTCTAACTGATCACACAATAGTGCACATGTACGACACAAAGGAAACAACAGTTTTCCACCGGTCTTTAACGGTAACACAGGAATGTACAATCGTTTTGGTGGTAGTACCCGTAGTTTTACAATCCCATCCATCTCCAACATATCCTCCGTAGTGGGTACATTCTCACCGAATAACACCTCTGAATGACCTACCGGGGCCTTGGCGAATTCATTTACCGTAGGATACAAGGATGTAATGTCGAAATATTTTATTTTCTCCTCGGAACCTGACATCGATGAGTACATTTTGAACACTTCCACCGGACCTCCATATAGGCATCCCGCACTCTCAACGATAGACATTGGAATGTTGGGTGTTTTCCATCACGCTACTTAGTTCAGGACGATCTTTTAATATCTGGAGAAACTCACGCTCCCACATTTCGACTACTGTATAACCCTAATTACAAAATAGATCCGATATACTCTGGGTTTGTTCGTATCGTGCTCCCATCGTGTCCTCTGGATCGGACTGTATCTTCTTCGATACCGGACTGTTTCCTTCCTTGAAACAATAAGGACAACCGTGAAAGTAACACCCATGATACTGATACATGGTCTTGATGTCTGCGTCGTATCCATCCACAGGAATACCATTCACAACTTTGTGCTCCCTTTCTTTCCCGGCATACTGTAATTCCACGTGTTCTATTTTCTCCAAAACATAAGCCATTTTATAGCATTTTTCGATTGGTCACCGATCTGTCTGTAACCATCGTTGGGATTTATTCCCACCGTACTAGGCGGAAGAAAATTACGTGTGTACGTCAAGGAACAGGCAGATGCACTCGTGAAGCATTCTACCAGAATATCCACTCCGGCTATGTCCAGAAAATGTTTTCTGAATTTCAACACACAAAGACGTAACACGGTAATATCCTGAATTCAATATCTTCGACACTCGTATGCGTTGTCGTACAGTACACACCTATCGGCTTCTTGCTCATACCACTGGTAAAATGTCTCCCGTTGTTTCGAGGACATATGGTCTGGATCGAAATAACGATGATGTGGCAATGGACCTCTGTAATTCCGATTTGCTTTTGTGTTAAAAAAGTGTGGGTAGAATCCTTTTGTCTCTTGTAGTTCATAGGTTTTCGAAAAATTTGACAACGGCATTTGCAAATGTTTTAGCGAATCCAGAAAACACACCTTTTTGCCTATACTCATGTATATTATCTTTGTCCCATCCATTACAACCTCCGGTTTTTCCACGTCGCGTTTCAACAACTCACCCAACACAAACATCCCATCATATGCTTTAAAATTGTGGGCGACTAAAATAATCTTTTTGAGATATGGCCGTTCGATACATACGTAATCAATAAACTCCTTTACTGGATTCTCCTCGAAACAATGCTGTCTTATTCCACACACGTTACAATTCTTTTTCATGTCACCGTCGTCCATACAAAACCTACACACCTGTTGGACGACACACAAACACGGTTCATGGATATACGTTGATTTACGACCAAAAACGGCGTACATTGTGTAGCTTCGAAATCGTAAAATACAAACAGGTACCGTTTCAACGCGTTTACTTCTCCCCGTCCTTGATGTATTTCCATGTAACACTGGTGGTTCAATTCTTTTTGTTCCTTACACGTTTTACAATATCTGTATCCACATCTGTGTTTTCCCGTGTACGGATGCGTTTCGTCTACTAGTTGAAAACAACCAACTCAACTTCTGATCTGACTACAAACCGTTCCTTACCGTAACGTGTCGTCAAGTGTTTTGCATCACAAATGTCACTGTTAAAGTTTCTGTTACATCTAGCACAACCCACAGTACGTTCCTTTTCACACACAGGATCTGACCGACGCCGAGGACACATACTCTTACAAACATGCCTTTCGTTCCGTGCGAATAGTTATCATTTTTGCAAAAATATGGAATTGTAAATGCACCCACAGGATTTACAATCATTTAGTAATGGTTTGTGTCCTGATTCAAAATATGGTAAATTGAATTTTTGGCATCGGGAACATTTTGTGCAAACACAACTTTCGGCTGTTCCAAACTGTTAAACACAAATATTTTGTATTCGTTACGAAAATACCGCTGGAACGCAGCCAACTGAATAAGACCCCCTCTTGTTTCCTCCAGATTCACGTCTGCTTGTCGACATAAATCCAATGCACATTCCGTCAATCGGTGATCGCCATTAATGAACATTTGCTTATGTTGACGAAAATATTCAGGATCGCTTTCTTTATTTGCATACATTATACCGATCACCAACGCCTTTGCAAGACATATCTTCGCATCCTTGGAACCACTCGCCTTTGTACTCTTCACCGTCACCACACTCCTTTTCAACTGTACATAACGTTCCTTCGATAACACACCCCTACCTGTATATTTTCTTCCATATCCTACAGGCATATCGATTACCGACACCTCCATCTCCAACAGATCCGTATATAGAAACGTAGTATTTGATTGGAGAACTCAAGCAACCACATCCCATAACATATCAGGATGCATTTAACTCATTCTACGTAACGATAAACCAACAGGTTTGATACTTTCGTCTGTTACATTTCGCAACACAATACCAATCTTATCTGTTGCTTTATACTGTCCGACGATATGTGACACCACATGGTCCAAACTTTGGTGCACCCATTGTAACGCATCTGTTCCACCCGGTCCATTAAAACCAAACGTCATTGTTATACATTCCGCATTGTATTTTTTTATACGACGAACGCCCACCTTTTTCAAATTCACATATTTATTGTACGGCACCTCAAGACGACGATTTGTTTCCTCTTCTCCTACACCTTCTTCGTCTACTCCATCTCAACCTCGATCGCGATGATGTACCTGGACCATCTTGATTTCCACCGGCAACTTCCACTTTCAGACGTTCCAATACATCCAATTTGCTACAAGGTTCCCCTTCACCCATTAATCGAATCACCTCCTGCAGTATCTCTACCCAGATATGACTTCAACTCAACTTCACACAACCCCAACCGACGCAACAACAAACTACTCCCAAACGCAAAACACGATCACGGAAACGACAACGATCCGACGCTAACATTACTCTTGGCACCTCGTAATACCTGGCGACCTCTGAAAAACACACACGTTTCTGCATTCAATACACACTAATCTTCTCCCATCACATCCTTCCTTGTTGTACCTGTTCACCTTGAGACGAGGACGACTACTCCCACCCTAACATTCCGTACCACACCCAGTTCACCTCGATCGATCACGTACTTACATTTTGAAACCACCTCACTTTGGACAAGGACACCCACATTTCACCACAACGACATTTTATACTTACTCACCTTGAAACAACTCTAACATTCCTTACCACACCCAGTTCACCTTGATCAATCACGTACTTACATTTTGAAACTACCTCACTTTGAACAAGGACACCCACATTTCACCACAACGATATTTTATACTTACTCACCTTGAAACAAGGATACACACACATACTTCTCTTTTCCTTATTATACTTACTCACCTTGAGAAACCACGACACCATTCGTTTCCCCTGATACAATCTCCCAACTCCCGCATCACTTCACTTTTCTCGCATATACTCTGCAGAACGACGTAAAATTTACGTTTTTCCTCTTGGCCTACAATCTCCGGATGGGTATGTTGATAATAATCAAATAGTGAGGCGTATTATCACGATCACGAAAGTAGCCTCCAAGACGTTCCATCGTATGCTCCAAACACGTCGGACAATTTTCTATCACATACTCTCCCGAACAATAATCCGAATGATACGTCAAACATTCATGACCCAATTGATTTGCATATAATTTTGTGCTGTTTGACCAGCGTGAAATAACCTATTAAATGACGTGTGTTTGAAAAAGCTAAGTCATGTAGGTTAGACGTTAGACCACGGTTTTTGTAATGACGTCATTGCGGGCAAAGCGGCCACGAAACAGACAGACTTGAAAGGCAATGAGGGATGGATTAGATTTTTAAAATGTAAGAAGTGGGCACATGAGGAGTTTGCCTGTTGTGACGAAGAAGTGGATGAGTGTGAGTGCGAATTTTGCAAATAGTCCTACGCCAAATACTTTATTTATAGACTATTGATTACGAATTTCTATTTACTTTATCTTGTAAAGATTTCATACTTAAGATAATTCTTCAAAAACATAATACTTATTCTTAATGTGTATTACTTCAGCTTGTGTTGATTGAATACACACTCTGAATCAATGTGATTTGTTCATTTACCTATGCAGGTTAAATGGGAAGGGGCTGGCCATATTACCCAACCTAGGCGGGCAAAGTGGCCACTTGGTACATTTTTAATAAAAGTAAGGTGTCCATTTCTAAACAACAAGAATTAAAAAAATAAAATAGAAATTGGAAGTAAAGTTATTATACTTACTATTGGTCTACGTTTCTATAACTTTGCTGATTAAAAAGGTATGATAAGAATTCATCAAACCTTAGAGTGGCCACTTTACCCTTCCTTCCCCTATTGTGATTTTGTCATATTATCGAATGCTGAATTACATATTGGTTAAAAACATCCCTCTTTTCGTGATTGACTGGATAATATCCGAAATATTTGAAATTTCTAAAAAATACGTTTTAAGGAAAATCATGAAATATAACTCTATAATAGTCTCATTTTCAGTGAAAGTTGATCAAACGTGGGTTGCCATAATATTAAGGATCAAAATGGGCTCACAAACGGGTGCGAGTATTTCACAGGGTATTATAACATATCTGGACACGACGCTAAAGTGCACACCCCTAGAGCCACACCACAAGAAGCAACTGGGTGGAACTAAAAATAAAATACTGTCCATGTATTGAATACCCGTATTATTCTTTCTTCAATATATTTTCCATTCATAATTATTGAGCGACCAAAGTTCTTTTTTATATAATTATTTCAGGTCTAATGGTAAAGTCCATAACGTTACTCCTAATTTCCGCATTGTTTTGTTATTTAAGTACTGCACTTGCTGCAAAGATGATGAGTTGGACATTTAATTATGAGAATCAATTTATTGTAAAGAAATATAGTAATTTCCTTGAAAGGGTGAAGTAACGGCAAATTATAACAGTTCTCATTAATTAGGAAACCATCTCATGCCAACCTTTTTCAGTATCATAATCTGAATCACTATGCTCTAAGTTATTGTTTTCACATTCATTTTCATGTCCACTATAAAGATGTTGATGAGTATATGGCAGTGATTGATGCATGCTAAAAACATTTCCACTCATTGCAAACGCAGAAAATCATTTGCAACAACGTCTCTGGAGAGAAGAGTAGTGTGTTATGACAGGAACAATCAATCTGCTTTTCATACCCATTATATTTTCATTCCTTCCCAGTCTATTAGGCCGGCTAGTATCATGTTTAAACTTTTCTACTCCGTTACTGGCTTTTAAATTCAAATTTTACGATTGAATGATTGATTGAGTTTGTGTTTTAAGTCCACTATGTGCACATCAAGGCTACTCAGTACTAGTCATACAGTATAAAGTTGGATCCAAACCACATTGTTCCTCCACCGGGTATCGAATCTTGGACTCCCTTATTACAAGTAGACGACGCTTCCGCTGTGTCATCAGAGAGGCCATATCAATTTTTACGACTTATGAAGATAATTTCTTTATTTCATTCCCAACAACTACGATATAACTTTAAAGAGATTTGCATAATGTACTTAAATATTTCGTGTTAGAAATTACCTCATTTCTCCTTTCACAATATTGTTTCTTTTTTCATATTGATATATATATCTGCCAATGTTTGCTTAATCGCAAACATTTGAGTGAGTGACGATATGATAAAATTGATGAAAAAACATTCACAAGAAACACTCGTACCCAGGCAGGGATTCGAACCACATACCCCTGATGTCGCAGCGCATTGTGCTAACCACTCTGATACAGTGCTTGGCGAAAAGTATTTTCTGATATATTGAAAAACTGAATTTGTGGTTTAAATCTGTGTTGTTGTTTACTTTCATTCTTTAATTTTAAATCATTGTCATTGTATATAAAATATATTAGAAAATATTATTTAAACATTCAAGTATAACTTGGGTTATGTGCAGAGGCATTGAAAGATACGTAAACGTCATATTGCATTATTAATTTTTTATCCTTTTCACGGTAATTTTTCCTTAATATTATGATCTAATTATATTTTTCACGACTTTCATGCAGAGAGACACATAATTTATATGTCACAAAATGTACTGTTATCACTCCCAAGGAAAGAACTCCATGGTCACAAACAGAAACACATTTTTCTGGATACTTTATTTCCATTATTTAGGTTTTTCATAAAAATATCGAAGATGATCATAAAATACAATTACACATTTTCCTACAAAGTAAGTTTTTATGCAAGTCACTATTCTACAGTAATTTTTGTATGTGCAATGATCCTTAGTTTGGAAGATCTTGGGTCAATTAATGATAGGAAGGAAAATGATAATGTAAATGCTTCCAAGTATACAACAAAACAATCAAATATATAGGTTAACTCATTCAGATAAAAGAACATTCACGTAATACGTGATACTGTAGAATGCATTATGTTCACTTTGCGTGCAAGCAGAAAATTGAATGAACGATATGGAAGTGTAATCGATGGGGTAGCCTTGTTTCATACGTTAGACGCATAGTCTCTGCGTAGGGTCAAAATGATCGCTTCTGGAGATACTCAAAACACAAAATCTACTAAAGAAAAGAGTTTTAAATGTGTTCATTTTGCTAAGAAGCATCTGCAAGAGTTCTTTGAGACAACATCCTTTGACCAGTTGAGATACGTAAGCAGCAGTGGGATTCATATTTGGGAGAGGTACGTTAAGTATAATGTCCTTTGGATTAACAATTAGCATGGCTACTTCACTTGGATTAAATCATTACAGTATTATCTCTAGAAAATTTAGTCATATGGTCATCCACTTGTTGCTTTCTTAGTCACATGTTGCTTATTTGTGCTAATGAGGACAATGAAGGGATATCATTAATATACAGCTTAATCTAAGTAATACTAACATCAAGATGAAGAGAAAATAATAAGTGTAAGTCAGAATTACTTACAAGTCAGGTTTAGATATCATGTCATATCATTATTAAAATACTACTGTAATTGTATCTACGTATTTGGGGAACGCGATATACGTAAAATCTGTTGAAATTTGGCAAATTGACAAATCTAATATTAATTTGATTCTTAAGTATTATGTGGATTAGGGTCCAATTCTCTGTTCCCGTACGAATTATACTGACTGGTCAATATGCAGGATTTCCTCTTTCTGTTTTCCATGGCCAAACAGTAGCAACTGAAAACCTTCACTAAAGGAACCGCAGTTTTTCTTCATTATGGAACACTAAAAACATCAACTCTCGGCATCTAATAACTATGTGTAATTTCGTATCGGGATTATATACAAAATAATGAATTGAATGAATGAATGGTTGTGTTAAGTCCACTTTATGCACATAAGGACTAAACGGGACTGAACCTACAGTTTAAAATGGGATCCGAACCACTATAATCCTCCACCATGTATCGAACCCGGGACCTCTTTGATTATAAGGCGACGACTGAAGAATGGCGCAATATATTTAAATGACGCAACAAAAATCCGACGCAGACGTTGTTATGTTACAGCTGCTAACCTTCAAGACATTCGGAGATGAGACCTGTAAAGATGTGGAAGGGGAGGGGTAATTGACCCTTGATGTTGTTTATTGGTGTATGCTAACCTAACATGTGAGTGTGTGTGTTGAAGATACACGTGAGCATCCAACGTGAAATATGCAAGAACATGAATAAATCTGATTTTAAGATAGCGTCAAAAGTGCTGTACCTCGAAAACCTAGCGAGTAAGGTTGCAACAAGGGTGTTCGACTCCTGATAGTATAAAGTGTAAACATTATTATGATTAACCTGTGTGGGCAAAAGTGCATGTAAAACAAACAAGATGGCGGTGAGCGAATAGCTACTTGGTCAGGTCAGGTTAGTGGTTCAAGTTGCTGCTTTGCAGTGAAAAGGTATCGGGTTCGATTCCCTATGCAATCATATGGGGTAAATTTTTATTGTTCCAATTGTAGGTGTAGTTCGAGTAAAGTAATGAGCAACGGTAGCTGAGTGGTTAACACTGCTGATTAGAGTTTAAGGGGTACCGTGTTCGATTCTTGTTTTTGACCTATCGCTAGGTCATAGACTAATATGCATTGACAACTAGAATTGGATCTAGGATTATTATTTTTTATTATTTTGAACTTTAGACATTTCGAAATATATGTCCCCACCACTCGACCTTGGACGACGCCACTGAACTTTCTGGTCGCCATGTTCCTTGTTTAAACTTCATTGTATGTTCATATTGGCTACTCATAACCACATATACTTAAAATTGAGACTCAGCCTAATCTGCAGTTTCCTCCACCTGGGAATCGAACATCCGACCTCTATATTTCAAAACAGCAACATTAGCCAGTTACCTTTTCACGCAACCAAATTGATCCGTCCGTAAGAAATAGAGTAGAAAGCAGTTTCGTTAGTATTTCTTTTAGTTTAGTCACTTCGAAACCCATTTTCACCTTTATTTCCACCCTCCAGAGTACGCCACTGGACATTATGGACGCCGCCTAATATGATTCACTTGCCTGTTATGTTCAGTTTAGGCTAATCGTTACTAGATCTGCAGTTTAATTTTCTATCGGAAGCATTGCGAAATTTGTCAAAAACAGGAATCGAATCCTGCACTTCCTAAATGCCAATCACCAGCACTAACCACTAAGCTATCGTTGTTTACTTAAATATATTTTATACAAATATGGATTCATCGGGACTCGAACTACACCTTCAATTTAAACACTAACAATTATCCCCTCTACCAAATACATAACTGAATATTCTGGCCGCCATTTTCTCTCTATTAACTCCATGTTAAACTCAGATAGGCTAATCGGTGTTGGATGTATAGTTTACATTATGATCGGAAGGATTGTACAATTTGTCAAAAACAGGAATCGAACACGGTACCCTTTAAATTCCAATAATCAGTGTTAACCACTCAGCTACCGCTGCTCATTACTTTACTCGAACTACGCCTACAATTGGCACAATAAAAATTTACCCCATATGATTGCATAGGGAATCGAACCCGAGACCTCTTCATTGTAAAGCAGCAACATGAACTTCTAACCTGACCTGAGCAACTAGCTATTCGCTCACCGCCATTTTGTTTGTTTTACATGCACTTTTGGTCACACAGGTTAATCATAATAATGTTTACACTTTATACTACAAGGAATCGAACACTCAAGACCCTTGTTTACAGAGCAACAACCTTAGCTTCTAGGCTTTCGGGTACTGCACTTTCGACGCTATCATAAAATCAGATTTCTTCATGTCCTTGCATATTTCACGTTGGATGCGGACGCGTATCTTCTACACACACACACTCACATGTTAGGTTAGCATACAACAGTAGAGGTTGGCCGACTTAAAGTTAATCACTATTTAATATTCGCAATTTATTTGCAAGTACTTATAACTAATTTGCACGGGTTTTAATTAATTTGCGCGTACTTTGAATTCATTAGCAAGTACTTAGAATACTTTACATTTATGTATTTGCATGTTTATAACTTTTTATGAATATATAATTATTTATTTTATGAAAAATATGTATATAGAAGGTAATTAGAGGTACTAAACGGTATGCATATGTTTTTATATTCATTACTGCAAAGTATGTAAAGTATCAATCGATAATATTAATGTTTATAGTATTGTTTTCTATGGTTTATGAACCGCTATGAATGGTGTTAATGGTACGAAAGAAGACGGTCCCGGTATTCGAACCCGCGATATGTAATATTATTAATTAGTACTATGTAATAATGTATGTTATTATGTTATGAAAGACGATGGTACGAGATGCTAGACAGAATACTGTCTCCAAATCTGAACTCCGCTCTGATGCCAGACAGAGAGAATGAATTAATATTCCGCGCAGGTAGAGGAGAAAGGAATTTGGGGGAGTGTGCGTTCAAGGTCAAAAGACGTCACAACGTCAGAACAAAGAAGGAACCCGATTCACCAATCAGAGAACGCGTCGGTAGATTTTCAGAACCGGTTTTTCCAAGGTTAACCAGTACGCAATAACAGGGGAAAGCTATGCAATACTGTAGGGCAGGGGAGGGATTGATCCAGACAACAAAGGATGTCTGGAAATGCGCAGCAAGGGTCAAATCTCTGAAGCTATGCGTCGCTTGTAGAACTGGTTTCCGCCGCCAATTAATATTCCGCTCAGGGTTGCCCCAAGGCACAGGACGCTTTAGCGCAGGTTTTTTTTCATCTGTACTATGAAGGAGGGAGAGCTATCAGGGACTGGGCCTACAGTTTTCACCATTTGCTTTTATCACAGGGTAACGAACCTAGGACCCTTTGATTATTGATGTAGGTAGTAAATGTATGTTACTGTGTGCTATTTAACTTAATTTTGAGTTTATTTTTTACCAAACTTTGACTTTATGTCAAACATTTTCACAGCTTATCCTTATTTCTTCTCAAATAACACTATTTGTACTATTCAGGCAACATTTTTTATTAAATTTTGGACTCACAAAGACATTTTTTCAACTTTTAACTTATTATTTTACAATTTTATACCTATTTTTAACCTAAATAACACTATTTATACTATTAAGGAAAGATTTTTAGTTATATTTTCGACACACAAAGTGTGTGTTCTCAACTTTTATCTGTTTATTTCACAAGTTTAGGCTTATTTTTACCAAAATAACACAATTCAATCTGTTCAGGAAAGACTTTTAGTTACATTTCCGACACACTAAGTGTGTGTTCTCAACTTCTATCTGTTTATTACGCTTATTATTACTCAAATAACACAATTTCAGCTGTTCAGGCAACATTTTTTATTACATTTTGGACTCATTAAAAGACATTTTCTAAACTTTTAACTTATTATTTTACAACTTTATGTTAATTTTTTACCAAAATAACACTATTTATACTATTCAGGCAACATTTTTTATTAAATTTTGGACTCACAAAGATATTTTTACAACTTTTTTAACTTATTATTTTACAATTTTATACCTATTTTTAACCTAAATAACACTATTTGTACTATTCAGGCAACATTTTTTATTAAATTTTGGACTCACAAAGACATTTTATCAACTTTTAACTTATTATTTTACAATTTTATACCTATTTTTAACCTAAATAACACTATTTATACTATTAAGGAAAGAGTTTTAGTTATATTTTCGACACACAAAGTGTGTGTTCTCAACTTTTATCTGTTTATTTCACAAGTTTAGGCTTATTTTTACCAAAATAACACAATTCAATCTGTTCAGGAAAGACTTTTAGTTACATTTTCGACACACTAAGTGTGTGTTCTCAACTTCTATCTGTTTATTACGCTTATTATTACTCAAATAATACAATTCAATCTGTTCAGGAAAAACTTTTAGTTACATTTTCGACTCACAAAAAGACATTTTCTAAACTTTTAACTTATTATTTTACAACTTTATGTTAATTTTTTACCAAAATAACACTATTTATACTATTCAGGCAAAATTTTTTATTAAATTTTGGACTCACAAAGTGTGTGTTCTCAACTTTTATCTGTTTATTTCACAAGTTTATTCTAATATTTACTCAAATAACACGATTTGAACGTGTTTTTTATTACATTTTGGACACACACACACACTTACACAGACACACACACAAACATACACGTACACACACACACACACACTTACACACACACACACACACTTACACACACACACACACACATACACACACACACACACAGAGAGAGAGAGAGAGAGAGAGAGAGAGAGAAGAGACAGAGAGAGATTTTTTTCCAAGTTTACAGGATTATTCTCCACGATTACTCAAATAACACAATTCAATTTTTTTCAATTTTATGCTTATTTTACCAAAGTAAGACCTCTTAGTCTATTCGAGAAAGAGTTTTCAATTATATTTTGGATGCAAAAGTATGTTTTGGCAAGTTCTACCCTTTTATTTTACAAGTTTAGGCTTATTATTACTCAAATAAAAACGAAAGTTTGTTTATTTTAGAGTTTGCTGAGTATTTTGTTACTGTTGTACTAGGTAAAAGTTTTCTAAATATATCAGATAGGGCTCTGTATATTTTTGTTTTTGCTATTTTGGAGATGATGCGATCAGCACCACTCTTCATCTGCTTTTTTTATTTTATGTACCCTAATATTATTTTGAGGCTTAATGAATTCTAGAGCCTATTTATGCAGGAGAGAGGGCTTGAAAATTTTGATCTCAGATAACCCACAACTATTTGTCAGAGTATTTTAAAGGATATTTTATACTTATTATGGGCCACTAGAATATCTAAGCTTGCTTAATTTTAGTGCCTGTAACGCTGTTATTGTATTTCTAACTAAGGCTTACTGGATGAAGTACACGAAATGTTTAACATTTCGACTATTTGACTAATTTTTAGTGTAACGAAAATTATTGTGTGTCTATAAAGACTGAAATGCCTTTACCGAAGGGTCCACAACTGGACGCTTACCAACATTGTTTCTTTTTTTTAAATATAACCATTTATCAATATATTGACAATTCACAGGACAAGACGAAGTTCACAGACGACTTACTATATGGACCATAGGTTCACTTGCTAAATGTTTTTTCTATGCTAGAAGAATAATTTAGCCTTATAACCTTTTTCAAGGTATTTTTTAAGTATAACTGGATTTTTTGGGTGCATCAACATTTGGGTTATTTTCATTTGGCTTATTATACGAGGCTACAATCACTATTTGAACACTGAAATTCTCTGATTGAAACTAAAAGCTTAGGCTGTAACTAGGGACTTAGTATGTATATCGACAATTTATAGGACAACACGAACCTTACAAAGGATTGTAGGTGACGTAGGACCACACGCCAGAGCTTTGTTAATCTGCAAGAAGCTCTTACAGCTAATATTACGAGGAAATGAGGTTGATTTTTTACTGTTTCACAAGAATGCTATCTTTTATACACCCAATATTTGATTTTTCAAGTAACTACATGTACCAGAAGCACTTACTAACTAGACTTCGACTTATTCTATATCAGGTGCTAAATTTATAAAGAACTATATTTCTGAGGAAGTACGCAAAAGCAGATTACACGATTAAAGTATCTGAAAAACAGATTTTTCTATGTAAGTATATTTTTATTGACTGGATTATTTAACAGATCAAACAGGAAGACTGCAAAATTCATTAAATGTAGTTCTATCGTATAGGTGGTTTCAGAGATATAAAAAGAACAAATATAAGATTTCACTTTTTTTTGCTTCTGAGGCTAATCGCGACGCTAAGGGTAAATGGCGAGGAAATGTAACGGAGGAGAAACACTCCCAAAAGTTATGGACTGCATGTAAGTTAATACCACAGAGATATTACAGTAGGTGTAGGTTCTACCACCAGAACTTTTCTATTATAATAATACTGGTTATGCTGTACTGTTAGCTAAAGATGCTGATATTTGAGAAACTTAAAAGCTTATTTGCAAAATTTTAGATAAATAATAATCTGTTAGACTGTAAACATATTTTATATCCATTCTGCTAAAGATCCGATGACAAAATTTAAAAATTGTAATCGCCCAGACAGGGACTCGAACCCTGGACAGATAGGTTAAAAGCCTAATGCTATACCAACTAAGCTATCTGGGCACAAGGTATTTTTTTCTTGAAAAGTTAGTTATGTTAAGAAATATATTGAAACATTTGAGAACACTTTTGGTCTGGTTCGACAGAGAAGGAGACAACGTTTCCAAATTTTTACAGACTGGGTGTATTTTTCCACTATAGAGGCCTTCACTATATGTAATTCTAAACGCTAAAGTTCAGCTAGCTTCCAAAATCCAAAATTGAGGTAAAGATTGTGTTTGGCGAGATTAACAAGTTACAATTATATCCAGTTACGGACAAATAAAGCTAAAACTCTCAGATTTACTGTACTAGCCAAGTTTTAGTAACATTTTCCTTCACTATAGTACTAATACCAAAGAAATAGGTATATTTTATTTATAATTTGACAAAATGTACTAGTAATTAATTCACAAAGTTAGGTAAAAAAACAGTATTTTAAAAAAATATTGTTGCTGCCTTCAAATTTTATGTTATTTAGCCACTAGCAACTGGTTTACACTGTTTGACATAGCAAAAGAAGGAATTATTTGTTTAGTATTTTTACTACTTTATATTTATTGAAGAAAACAATTGTACTGTTTAACTTAATTTTTAACAAATTTTTACTAATTTATATATCAAAGTTATGTTATTTAGAGTGTTTGAAGGCGTATAAAGTTAATATTTGTACTTATCAGTGCAACTAACAATTATATTTTACACACAAAAGATAATGTTTACAGTTAAATCACTTGAATCAGAGAATAATATTTTACAGTAATTGATTCATTCAGCACTAGTCAGTACTTTCATGCATCAGAAAGTTTTCTTAATTTTCTATTATTGTTGGATCGAGAAATAAAAGACTCGCTGCTAATATCCTTTGGCTATATTCTCAAGAACATGTACAGAACACAGTAAAAAACATGACAATCTTCATACTTTTTCTGCGCGGGATGACAGTAATATAACACAGCATAGAACAAGGAAAATACTGCACAGGCTATTGCCCGGAAAACAGAGTAAACAATATTGCCAGGTGCCAACTCACATAATATCTAACATCCTCCCACCTGAGTTGGCATATCAAACAATAATAGTTTCTTAGGTAATTTTATCTCTCTCCCACTACGTGTGGTATAAGATTTGGTTTCAGTGGGAGGGAGAATGTCTTTCTGATGTTTCTTTTTGGTTTGTGGGTTAGGTAATGAACTCTTCATTGCTTCACCCTCCACTGCAGTCACCTCCAATGGATACAATCTCTGGACAGGACGAAGTAGTTCACCATGGCAAGTTTTCAGACGTACCAATCTTGTCACTTGATCCTTACCTGGAAGAATCTCAGTTACACAACCCAATGGCCAATTATATCTTTTCATATTGTCAAAACCAATCAACACAATATCTCCTACCCTGACAGACCCACATGCTCTGTTTATGGCCTTTTGCGTTAACTGTCCAAGATACTCATTCCTGAAACGATGCCTGATATCTTGTCTCAACTTCTGACAGTAACGGAGACGATTGTTGAGCATTGAAGAATCCACATGGTCACAATCAGGTACACCCGTCTCCCTGATTTCTTGTAAAAACATAGCAGGTGTTAGAGGAACTAATTCTGTCTCACTTTCATACATGTAGGTAAGTGGACGTGAATTAATTATGGCTTCACAGTCACAGAGGATTGTTGTCATTTCTTCGTAGTACAAAACTGATTTTCCGAGTGTTCTTTTCAACAGACCCTTCAGGACACGAACCAATCTCTCCCAAAAACCACCCCACCAGGCTGCACTGGGTGGAATGAACTTCCACTGGATTCGCTGAGCTGTGGAATATTCTTCAACTTTCTTCCAATCGAGTGTCATAAATGCATTCTCAGTTCCTCTGAAATTGGTACCATTATCACTGTAGATTACAGAGGGTCTGCCTCTCCTTGACACGAATCGTCTAAAAGCCTGGATAAAAATCCCAGTTGATAGAGAAGTAACTAACTCTAAGTGAATGGCTCTATATACTGCACATGTAAAAAGGCATATCCATGCCTTTTTGCCATCTTTAAGATAAACAGGTCCTGCAAAGTCCACACCTGTTACTTCAAATACATTAGCATCTCTAACTCGATCAGCTGGCAATGGTGCTGGAAGAGCTTGGATTGGTTTGGCTGCGTGTCTCCTGCAAGTAACACATTTCGACAGCACTGAACGTACAGCTCTTCTACCACGAACGATCCAGAAGTTCTCTCTTAAAATACTTAGTAATATGTTTACACCTGCATGACATGCTTTCTTGTGCCAATACATTATCAGCAATTTAACGACTGGATGTTGTGCTGGAAGAACTATGGGAAGCCTGAAATTTTCAGTATCTTCTCTGGCAATAATTTTCGTTTTCAAACGAATAATCTTGTCCTTGCCCTCATATGTGCACAAAGAGGAAAGGGATTTGTCATCCTTTGCTCGGAATGCTTCTTGTTGTATTAGTCTTAATACTGCATTTTCTGCTTCCTGAAGTTCGCGAACACCAAGATCTCCAGATCTATGATTCTTCGAATTTCTACTATTATACAAAAATCTTTTGATCCATCCAATGAGTCTAATCACTTGGTTATAGTTAGAGAAATATCTGTAATACCATCTAGACTCAGCATCTTGAGCTTTCATACTAAGCATCGTTGATGAAGGTAGCACGTTCCTTCTTTCTCTGTCAATTTCCTCCTTGTTGATAAGAAACTCCATCGGTGGCCACTCACACGGATCTCCTTTCAACCAATGAGGTCCCTCCCACCATAAGGATCTCAACAACTGCCTTGCATCACAACCTCTTGAAGGAAAATCAGCTGGATTCATTTCACTGGGTACATATTTCCATGCACTGGGATCAGACAGTTTTCTAATTTCTTTAACTCTGTTCCCAACAAATACTCCCCAAACTCCTTCTCGTCGAATCCAAGTCAGCACCGTAGAAGAATCAGTCCAAAAGATAATGGAGTTATCTTTTAAATTCAAATGTTCTCGAATCCTGGTTGCTAGCCTTGCCCCCACCATTGCGGCAAGCAATTCTAGCCGAGGAATTGTACTATTCTTTGGAGCCACTCGTGCCTTTGCCTCAATCAATTGTACGCTAACACCTCTCCTTGTGTCTACCCTCATGAAAACTGCTGATGCATATGCCACTTTGCTAGCATCACAGAACACGTGAATGCTCATAGAGTTAAGTTCATTGGATTCATAATCCCAGCCCATGAAACTTCTGGGTATCCTTACCTCTTTCAACATCGGCAATTCTCGTACCCAGTTTAAGAACTGTGTTCTTATTTCTTCACTAACTTGCTCATCCCATCCGAGCCCCTCTGCCCAAGTCTGCTGAAGTAACAATTTTGGTAGAAGAGTCACGGGACAAGTAAAACCTATAGGATCAAATATACGGTGTGCTACAGATAATATCACACGTTTCGAAACTGTCTTGAGCTCAACATCTTCAATGTCAAAATTAACTGTAAATGTATCGGCTTGAGGATTCCAACTGAGTCCTAACACTGAAGTAGGGCTAATGTCCTCATTAACCCTTTGAGGGACTGAATACTCCCACCCTCTAAGGTCAAAACCTGCTTCAGCCATAACTGCACGTGATTCTCTTATAAATTTATGGAGATTTTTGTGATTGTCTACACTGGTGGCACAATTGTCCACATAAAAGGAACCTCGTAATTTTAAAATAGTATCTTCTGTATAAGCTAAGTCTTCCTTCCCAAAATGACAACTCTGCAATGCTTGATCCAAATGATGTTCAATAACAGCACCCAACAGAAATGGACTGCTCGTAACACCAAACACTACACGAGTATGTCTGAATTCTTGAACCGTTCCAGTATTAATATCGTGCCACCAGAGAAATCTCAGGTAGTCTCTATCTTTAGGGTGTACAGCAATTTGTAAAAAAGCTCGTTTAATATCTGCTATAACTCCAATTTTTCCTTTCCGAAAATGTAGTAAAATATCAGCAATAAGAGCAATCAAGTTGGGTCCAGATTCTAAACATTGGTTCAAAGACTGTTGTCCTTTTACTTTAGCAGAAGCGTCAAACACTGGTCTAATTTTTGTCGTGTTACTGCTCTCTTTCACTACATGTCGATGGGGTAAGTAATGGCCAAAATTCTCTGTTTCATCCTCTGGAACCACCTCAATAACTCCCTCGGACAACCATTCTTGTAGCACTCCATCGTAACTCTGCAACAGATGTTCTTGTTTCAACTTCTGTGTAGTTGACCAAAGTCGTTTTTCTGCTAGATCTTTATTGGTGGGGAGAGGCGAACAATCTTCCTTCCATGGTAACTGTACTTCATATCTTCCTTCAGCATTGAATGTCAATGTCTGCAAAAATTGTTCTTTGACAGCCAGTGTGTGTTCTTCCGCAGACTTCTTGGCAATGGGATCCTTGATTCCTATGGTATCCAGTTCCCACAGATCAGCTACGGCTTCACCAACATATAAATTCGATACCAACAAAGCTGTATCTGATTTTCTGTTTTCACCTGGAACTTTACCCATAAGTGTCCATCCCAGCTGAGTTTCCACAGCCACTAAACCACACTTTAATTTCACAACATGGCCAGTCAGTAATTTACCACAAACATCCGCACCAATAAGAATTTCAACTGGACCTTTCATCTTACCAGTATCTGTTAACCTTATTTGACTTTTGTTCAGCTCATTTAACCAAACACCTGGTGTTACATAAGGAATCTCACCACATATTGTATCTTGATCAAGAACATCAAATGTGCACGAATATTCTCTCTCAATGCTACATACCTTAACATTATAAACATTATGATTACAAGGACTAGACATGGTACCACCAAATAGTGAATGTATCAAACTTTGTTTGCCAATGGAGCTATAACCCATACCTGTTACAAGAGATTTGCATATATACGATTTTTGTGAACCTGTGTCAATAAGAACTCACACATTCCTGCTCCTATTGTAGTTACCTTTCAAATCTACTACCAATGTCTGCATGAATACATGCGGATTTTCAAGTTGGTTTATCAGTGTATTGTTTACCTCAGCATTTGATTCTTTGCCTTCAGAATAATGGTCAGAATCATTATCTTTGTCTGAAATATTAACACACATCAATACAACATGCTTTTTCTTGCAAACAATACATTTCAAATTGGCCTTGCACTTCTTCGAAAAATGACCAAATTTTAAACATGCAAAACAATGCTTTTTATCTTTTAGAACCTTCTGTCTTTCAGAGAGAGACATTTTCTGGGCTTTAAAGCAATCATATGAACTGTGCTTACCACCACAGAACACACAACTTTTCTCCCTACCACCACTGACACTCAACAAATCTGTCGCACTGGGGATAATAGGCTGACGCGGTGGAGAACACCTTTTCTTCCGAACTTTCACTGCTGCACCATCCAATTCAAACCCAGCTGCTGCAAGGTTGATTCGTTCTTCTCCTTCCACTTCAGATCGCAGGAATGACATCAAGGACTGCAGTCTTCCGGTCGGTGTTGTCTCATTATTTTCCTCAGCAGCAGACAATGTTCTTCTCTGCCACACACGCATCAAATCCTCTGGGAGACTGGACTCCACCAATGGAAACAGCATTGCTGCATATTTGTCGCTGGTAACACCCATCGATTCTAATGCTCGAAGTTGGGACTCCAGTGTGTCATACAAAGTGCTCAAACAAATTTTTTCTTGACGGTTCAACACCTTTTGTAACACCAATTTTAGCAGTTCACGCACGTACACTTCCACGAGCATATCATCGCGACCAAAACGTGATTTCATGGACTGCACAACTTTCGGGTAATTTTCTTTTGTTGGTGGAAAACTGTTCACAAGCTGGCGTGCACGAGAACCTTCAATTGTCGCTTGTATCAAATACTGAAACTTGTCCTCTGCAGGAATTGTATCATCTTCATCGATCTTCTTGAACTGTCCCCAAAAATGTAACCACTCTTTCAAGTCCCCTCCAAACTTCTTCAGTTCGATTTTAGGTAACTTGAATCTTCGATTCTTTACTTCCGAAAACGACTCGCCTTGACAGCAGTTTCCTTCCGACAACTTCAAAAAGTTCGACACTTCAATACGTCGCTTGTTGAACGAACACTGATAATCATCCGACACTGACTGTTCTTTCCCTAACTCATTTTCACTAGCACCAGATTCCAACATCAAATCAAAAACAGTTATGTCAGCAGCATGCAGATCACTTGCCTTATTTTCAAGCAACTGGATATTTGCTTGAATAACATTCCTGTCCGGAGTTTGCATCGCTAACTCATTTGCAATCTTCTCCGAAACACGTGTAAAAGCTGACCTAGCCACTGCACGGCTTTTCTTGAGACGATCAATGTCCGTTGACATTTTTCCGATATTTGCACTTACTTCTTCTCCGGTCCAACACAGAAAGAAAAGACAGGTCCTGTCACGGTCGCCAATAAATGTTGGATCGAGAAATAAAAGACTCGCTGCTAATATCCTTTGGCTATATTCTCAAGAACATGTACAGAACACAGTAAAAAACATGACAATCTTCATACTTTTTCTGCGCGGGATGACAGTAATATAACACAGCATAGAACAAGGAAAATACTGCACAGGCTATTGCCCGGAAAACAGAGTAAACAATATTGCCAGGTGCCAACTCACATAATATCTAACAATTATGCATGCTATTTTGTGCTATTCTTAAAATGTATTTCTAAGGCAAACTGGTTTAATTTTCTGCTTATAATGGAAAGTTGACATAGTTTTCGCACAATGCTTTGTACATTCGTTATATTCACTACTTATAATTCATATATTATGCTTATTTAATGTATAACTAACTAACTCTCTAGCCTTTTTAAACCCGAAGGTTCATGGCTGCAGCAACACATGCCTCTCATCTGTTCCTGTCCTAAGCAAGATCTATATACTCCTTTCCTTCCCTACCAATTTCCTTTAGGTCCATCTCTACATTATCCCTACATTTTGTTTTGGTCTTCCTATTGGTCTTTTACCATCAGGTTTCCCAACAAGAATCCTGTATATTTTTTTTCCTCTCCCATTTGTACCACATGATCTACACATCTAAGTCTTCTCGTTTTAATTATTCTAATAATATCTGGACATGAATACAAATTATATACTTCTAAATTATGTAATCTTCTCCACTCATCTGCCTCCTCATCTGTTTTAGGCCAAATATTTTCCTAAGGATCTTATTTTCAAATACTCTCAATTTATGTTCCTAGCTTATACTGTAGTTATTATATCTTTTTCTATCAGCTTATTTTGAAATTAATATTATTAGATATAGTCTTTGATTTATAACTATATTGCTTTTTTTATCAATTTATCTAAGAGTACACACAGACAAACACATGTGTACACACTTTTATGTACATAGATATGCCTTTTTTCAATATTTTAGTATGAAGATTGCACTTTTGCTATTCAAGCAAGGGTAGGAAAGGTAGGATTTCTGAGAATTTGTTGCAGGATTTTGTTGTCCAAGTATAGATGAGAACTGAGCTGAGAGACTGTTTTGAACCTTTTCATGAGAGTTTGCATGTGAACTGTATTCAAATTGACCACTATTGACTGTGCATGCTTCTAAGTTTTGCTGTTATTTTACATCAAGTCTGTGAGACTGCAGACAGTTTTCTCTTTTCAAGTAGTTT